>NC_073255.2:36775303-37078333 GCF_029289425.2 Pan paniscus | reverse complement strand
TAGTAGAGACGGGGTTTCACCATGTTGGCCAGGATGGTCTCGATCTCCTGACCTCATGATCTGCCTGCCTCAGCCTCCCAAAGTGCTGGGATTACAGGCGTGAGCCACCACGCCCGGCCAAAAAACGATGTCTTAAATTGATTAATTTGTTCTCCAAGTCTTCTTTCTGCTTCTGCTAATGGTGCTGCTTCCTCACTCTGCCTTCACCTTAATCAGAAAGTTATTTGTCATCCTTGATTCCTCACCTTTGATTCCTTCCCCTGTAGGAAGACTTTATCTCCTACATAGTTTCAAATCCACCCCTCTCTCCATCTCTACAGCCTCTTTTCTGTCCATGTTTCTCACTAAGATCATGGCTGTCACCTCCTAACTTACCTACCTTCGAGAGGTTTGTCTCTTGTAAATTTTTGAGATTGATCTTTTAAACTTGTAAGTCTGACTGTTCAAACCCTCTGGTGCCTGACTTGGATCATGATTTGAACAAATGTGAAAAACACATTGGACACCATTGGAAAGTTGAACATAGATTGGCTATTAGATATTATTAAGGAATTGTTTTTTGCTGAGTGTCAGAATGGTCTTGTGGTTATGTTAAAACAGTCTTTATCTGTTAGAGATAAATACTGAAGATTTTATTGGTGAAGTGATGTCTGGAATTTGCTTTAAAACATTGCACACCTTTGCTTCTCTTGATCATCTTCCTTGGTATTATTCTCCTTCCCTCTTACCCCCACCTGACCTCCCACCTTGTAGGGGAGGTCTTCCAGATGTTCCCACAAATTCATTAGGAGCTTGTCCAAATACCACCTCTTTCATGTAGCCTTCCCTGATTGCTCCATTGGAAGTGATGTCTTTCTTCTGTGAACATGCGTAATACCAAGTGTTCTTCATTTCTGACAGCTACCAATCTGACACTCTGTAAAGCTATTTGGATACATATATGTCTCTGTTGGTCAGGATTCTTTTGGTTGCAAGTAACAAGGGCTAAACTCAACTGATTTTGGTGAAAAACCTAATTTCTTGACTCATGAAACAGAAAGAAACTAAAAAGTAGCCTAGCTTTGGCATAGTTGGATTTAGTGGCTCAAATTATGCCCTCACGTTTGTTCCCTGTCTCTCTTTTTCTATCTGTTGGCTCTACTTTCTTTTGTGTTGGCTTTACTCTCAGGCAAACCCTGTCTATATAGTGGCGTCCATTACATTGCCCTTAAAAGAGAAAGAACATTTTTCTCTTCCTGTTATTCCAGCTTTAAGTCTATGACACAGTCCTGTTGGCCTGAATTGGATCATGTGCCCATCCTTGAACCAATCACTATGGCTGGGGGACAGTTGGATGCATGCATTGGCCAGGTTTAAATCAGGTGGCCACCCCTGGAGCTGAAGGATAGAGCAGCTTCACTCAAACCTCATCAACTGAGAGAGATTGTATGTGCACTGCCCAAGATTGCTCATTACATGTTAGTAGCATTATAAATATCTGGGCTAAGGGGTAGTGAGACAGCACAAGGTGCTAGTGAAATAAATTCCCTTCCCTTTTGCTACTTTCTTGCTAAGGTTGCTCCCTCTGGAGTGGCTACCCTGTCTGTTTTGTTAACTGCTTGAACCCATTACTACCCTTAATTTTATATTTCTGAGTGAGTTCTATCACAAACTGGACTGTTGCCGTTGCTTCTTGGCAAAGCCATCTCAGATTCCAAAGGGAAATGTAATTTGGCTTAAAAGACAATAGAGGACATTGTAGTGTGAAACTGGGGGAACAAAAAAGGATCTGTTTGGGCATTTTGGAAAAGCCTTCTTGAAAAGGAAAGGAGAAGTGCAAGAGGCTCCTCAGTAGAACTTTCGCTAGGCGATATGGTTGGTTGTTTTCTGGCTCCATGATAGGCTCACACAATGTGGAGGCATGGGACATCTTGATTCATCACTCCAGGACAGATAGAAAAAAGGGTCAATGTGGGCACCGAATCCAGTGAATCTGTTTGGATAATTGCTAGTGGCCTTCATCAGCCACTACTTGAGCATCGCACATGGGCTGCATTCAACCGAAGTTCTGGATGGTATTCCTGCATGATGTCTCCCATCCCAGTGGACACTCAGTTTGATGAGTAGACCTAACACTTGGATCCATTTTGGAGAGAACCAGAAGCTAGCCATGAAAATAGCAGAGTGTAAAAGGCATTGGTTTTTAAGTCAGATGGAACTAGGTTTACATTTCGGTGTAGTCGCTTGGTAGATGTGTGACTCTGAGCATATTAACTAATCCCTCAATCTATAAAAGGCAATAAGAATACCTACCTCAAAGAGTGGCCATAAAGGGTCATTGAGATAATGTATATGAAGGGCTTGGCTATATTAATAGTAGGTGCTTGATAAATATTGGGTTCTGTTCCTTCTTTGATAAATACCTATAACATTATCTTGCATAACTCCTCTACATAAAATCTTCAGCACCTGTCATTGTTTTAGGAATTCTCTATCTAGTGATTCTCAGTTGTTTGAAATATAGAGGTACCAGCACCCTAGTGACCTGTAGAGCTTCTACAATCATAATTTTGCATCCATCGTGGTAAAGATCAGATCAGGCAAGAATCATCAATGGATATTCTATCTAAGGGGGTGGGTGGAATTTTCATGAAGGGTAGGATATTTGCATGGCCTTAAAGACTCTTGCAAGGGAGAAAATAAGACAGTGAAATATTGAGGAAAAATCTGACAGTACCTTGACCAGGTGATCAAAATGAGAATTACTTATGAGAGACTGATATTGTGTGCCTCTAGATGTGAGGCCCCAGAGGGAAACATTGTTTATGCTGAGTTCTGGCTGAGAATACAAAACCTCAATCTAATCACAAGGAAACATAAGTCACACATAAATTGAGGAACATTCTCTTATAAAAAAAGTGTTGGGGGGAGGGTGTATTCTTAAAAAAATCTCAATGTCATAAAAGACAAGAATAGGCTGTTGGAAATGCTCCTGATTACATAGGGCTAAAGAGGCATGACAATTAAATGCAATTCCTGACCATAGACTGGATTCTGCCTGGAGAAAAAAATACTGTAAAGGACATTATTAGATCAGTTGACAAAACTGGAGTGTGTATGGGAGATTAAAGTACTGTATCAGTGTAAATATAAGAGGTTGATAATTGTAGTATGCTATCTCTATTCTTAGGAAATAGAACCTTAAGTATTTAGGGGTAAAAGGCCATAATGTATGTAACTTAACGTGGTTCAGAAAAATAAATAAAAATTAAATTAAATTTATTCACTACACACACACCCACACATGTATATATGCGGGAGGAGGAGGGAGAAGGCAAGGGAGAGAAAAGCCAGTGAGGTAAAATGTTAATAGTAGGTGAATCTGTGTAAAGTGTATATGGATATCGTTTGTACCATTTTTGTTTTTGCAACTTTTTATAAGTTAGAAATTACTTCCAAAAAAGTTAAAAACAATACATTGTGCTCTTTCTATCTTTCCTGCTCCCAGAGACCTGGGTTAGCAGGGATATTGGGGTGATGGTCATGAATGGGGTGTGTTGAACACATTCCAGGAGATCCTCATATCACACCAACTCCACCTGACTGAAAGGAGGAAACTGGACTCTGGTAATCACATTTGATATCTAAATCATTAATTATAATTCAATGGTGATAAAACCAAGAATCTAAATTTTGTAGAGTCTTGAATGAAATGAACTTTGTAAGTGAGGACTAAAGTGGGAATAGAAGCCTTATGGGGCAAGGAGAGTCTTTAGGTAGAAAGTTTAGCCCCTACACCTAGGCCTTCAAGACATATCATCTGCCTTAATTTTCTAAAAATCAACTTTAATCTTATTCCAAAATACTATCCCCAAAAGTTGTCAGCAAGTTCAAAGAGTTGTTACGGGGGCTCCCCCTTCCCAAAGCTCACAGATGTCCTAGGAATCAGAGCAACACAGAGTGGGAGGGAGGGAAAGAAAACCCCAGCTGTGGCTCACTGGTTTACATTGGGTACCATGGACCTGCATGTCCCAGCTTGGCTCCCTGCAGTAGTGTTGGTGGCTTTGCTGCGTATCTGCCATAGTCAACACACAGAGACCCTGTGTGCCAGATGTGCTCCCATGCTGGGGCCTCCTGCAGTCACCCCTGTGAGGTCCTGCCACCACCCTGCTACACGGCAGGCTGCACAGCAGTGCTCCTCAGAGGAACCTGTCTTCAGTTTGGAGTTCTTGCTCTCTGGGGGCTACGTCTCCTTTCTCTCCTTCAAAGGCAATCAGCACCCCCTGTTCCTTCCTCCCAGCATCTGCTCACTCACCAGCATAATTTTTCCATTGAGTTTAAGATTTTACAGAAGATAGGAGGGGGCCACAGACTTAGCTACCTGGTTATTTGCTTAGAGTTGGGTATAAAGTGGAGGTGGGAATCACAGAGAACGAAATACAAATTAATGTCAAAAATTATTCTGGCATGTAGCTTTTCATCTCCTGTGAATAGTTCAATTTAGAAATTAAAAAACTGAAAAATATTCCCATCCAGTGGGAGTGAATCAGGTGAAGTTCTACCCCTCTACCTGGTTTTTGATGGCTGTTTTTTCACCAACCACTAGATGTCACATTAAAAAAAAAAAAAAAAAAAAAAAAAAAAATCCCAAAGCAACCCCAAGTGTGAGCCATCCTTCTCAGGGTCAGCACACCATGTTTGTAAATATTTTGCTTTTCAGAATGGAAGGTTCAGGATAATTTTAGCCCATTAGTGTTTTTTCCCCTTAAGAACAATATTTTAAAACTGGTGGCATATTAAAAGAAAAATGTACGAAGTAGTGATATTGAACTGATGCTGAGAGAATGCATTATTTCAAAATGACTTATATCCACCAAAATGTCTGCCTAGCTTTTCTGATTCACATTGTTCTAACTATAACATTTATAGACACTTCTGGGCAGGTTCAATGTAAAAATCAAAGTTGACTTAATTCCTGGCTTCTGATCCAAGAGGCCAACAGTGAACTCATACATCATTGATGGGAACTTTCTGACTTCTGTCAATCCCACTGTAACCTCCCAATGGTTTCACCTTGCCCGCTGCCTAGAGAGAACTGATTTATCAAGACGGGGAATTGCAATGGAGAAAGAGTAATTCATGCAGAGCTAGCTGTGCGAGAGACCGGAGTTTTATTATTACTCAAGTCAGTCTCCCTGAGCATTTGAGGATCAGAGTTTTTAAAGATAATTTGGCGGTTATAGGGGCTTGGGAAGTGGGGAGCAGGTTGGAGATGGAATCATAGGGGGTTGAAGTGAGATTTTCTTGCTGTTTTCTGTTCCTGTAGGTGATGGCGGAACTGGTTTGGCTAGATTACTGGTCTGGGTGGTGTCAGCTGATCCATCAAGTGTGGGGGTCTGCAAAATATCTCAAGCACTGATCTTAGGTTTTACAAAAGTGATGTTACCTCCAGGAGCAATTTGGGGAGGTTCAGACTCTTAGAGCCAGAGGCTGCATGACCCCTCAACTGTAGTTTCTTTTCTTTTTTTTTCTGAGACGAAGTCTCGCTCTGTTGCCCAGGCTGGAGAGCAGTGGTGCGATTTCAGCTCACTGCAACCTCCACCTCCCAGGTTCAAGCAATTCTCCTGCCTCAGCATCCTGAGTAGCTGGGATTACAGGCACCTGCCATCATGCCCAGCTAATTTTTGTATTTTTGTAGAGATGAGGTTTCACCATGTTGACCAGGGTTGTCTTGAACTCCTGACCTCAGGTGATCCACCCACCTGGGCCTCCCAAAGTGCTGGGATTACAAGCATGAGCCACTGTGCCCGGCCAATTTCTAATCTTGTAGCTAATTTGTTAGTCCTGCAAAGGCAGACTGGTCCCCAGGCAAGAAGGGGGTCTTTTTGGGAAAGGGCTGTTATAAATTTTGTTTCAGAGTCAAACCATGAACTGAATTCCTTCCCAAAGTTAGTTCGGCCTATGCCTAGGAATGAACAAGGACAGCTTAAGGGTTAGAGACAAGATAGATTTGGTTAGGTCTGATTTCTTTCACTGTCATAATTTCCTCAGTTATAATTTTGCAAAGGTGGTTTCACCACAGGGGCAAGGAAGGCGAGATCGCTCCACAGAGAAAACCCAGAGAGGGCTGCCCTCCATGGACTGACCCCTCTGCTCATGAAACAAAGAATCAAAGTGAACAAATTTGAGGGCCATGTTTCACGGGGGCCTTTTCTGTGCCAGATGTTTCACACATACGTCATCTCACAGTGCTCAGGGCAGTCGTGAATACTAGAAATAATTACACATTCCTATTTTGCAAAAGTGAAAACTGAGAAAAGTTGAATAAGGTTTCCAGGGTCACAGAGCTGAGTGGTGGAGCCAGGCTTCAAGGCCTCTCCACTGTTGACTGATTTGCTCATTGACTTTTGGTGGGACTGCGTTCAGATAGTGCTCTTCACTTCATTGCCTCCCTCTGTGACTTTAACTCTCATTTTCATAGACTTTCTGCTTTGAGTCAGAACCTGAAGCCAAAACCCTAAACACAGAAGTCTCCTCTGGTCAGGTGACCCCCATCAGTCCGCCTGGAAACAGGAAGAGCCTCGTAGCAGCCCTCTAGAGACTGGTTGGGCCCGGTCCTCAGAGTCTGATGACACCTGTTTGGGAACAGCCCAGTGTTTAGGTGGGACGAAGAATTTCTGGGCACCAAGCCATGGCTGGGTGAGAGAAAGGACCTGCTGCAGGTTTGTGCCGGGTGTTTACCTCATGTCACTTGATGGGTTCCTGTAGCTGGAGGTTTTGAGAAGTGAATGTGCAAAGTAAACCCATTCATCACCTGCTTGGGGGCAGGAGGGGCTCGTGGGGTGACAGGTGGCCTCTGTGGGCAGTGTTCTCTTACTCCAGACTAATTGGGTCCATTTTGGCTTCTTTAGCAACATCATAGGGTAGAAATATGATGACGTTAGCTCAAGGAATTTCTCTGGGGCTGGATGAGGAGAACAAATACAATCCTTCCTTAAGAGAAGTGATTTGTTTTGTTTCACTTCCTAAAATTTCAGCCCAGGGTAGTGAGAAACCCATGAGATTTTAAGCCAGAGCTGGATTAGAGTCCCAGGAATGCCTCCTCATCCCAGGTGAAGCCACAGAGGCTCTAAAGGGTTTGGGAACTTGCCCCAGCTCCCCCAGCTGGTGGGAGGCAGAGTCCAAATTTAATCCAGTTGCCCCCTCTTCTTACTAGAGCAGAGACTTGCCTGGGCCCTGAGCACAGTGAGACATTTGTACTGTACCTTTTGGGCACTTATTCAGCCATATTAGCATGTAAGTGGAAATTAAAGAAGAGCTGATGATGGAAGGGAGAGAGGAGAAGGAAGAAAAGAAGCTAGAGATAGAAAGCCTTGAGTTGGGGTCTCCGTGCTGCCCCTCCCCAGCCTTGGCTCTTTCTTGCTCTCCATTCTGAGTATGGAAGAACAATTTATCAAAACTTATGTTTGGTAGGAGAAAAATGCTGACACCATCTCTTGTAGGTCTAGGGAGTTAGGAAACATACACCACATGAAATGCCTAAAAATCAGGAATGTAAAAATGTCTTTCCAGTTAATAAACCTTTACTCATGTTCTACCATGTGCAATAACCCACCAATGTCCAAACCATGAAGTGATATGGGGGGACCCTACTGACGACCTCCTCAGTCCTGGGCGCACCATGGACATTCCCTCTTTCAATCTTCCCAGCTGCTCCAAGAGGCAGATCCTATTGTTTCCAAGTCACACATGGGAAGACTGAGGCTCCAGGAGGGTGAGTGACTTGGGTCTTGCAGGCCTGGAAGGAGCTGGGCCTTTTGAAGGATTCCTTGAGGGTATGAAGAAAGATACCCTTGGGTAAAAGATACTTGGCTTGAGTAAAAAATCACAGAAGGCGGCAAGCTTAACCAAAATCAAGTTTCAGGAAGTTGGCTGCTGTTGCCTGCTGGGTTTCCTGGAGTTTCCATGTCTTAGCCAGTCCCTCTTTTTTCATTCATTGGCCTGGCTGTTTTGTTTTCTTTTTAACATGGTGATTCCTCAGGGACCCCATAGTCTTGAATTCCCATGGCTGGTACAGATTGTGCTGGGCATGTGCACAGCTTGTTAATGGAGAATTTGGCAGGGCGTGCCCTTGCCCTTGTCCCTCTGCACATCAGTCACCCCCACGTGCAGGGCCCAGCTCTCATGGGCAAGAAGGGAAGTGCATGGAATATGTGTTGGTGAGTGAGTCATTGTCTTTTTCCCGTATGGAAGATGCAAGTAATAGTCAACGCCAATATTGATACCAGATCCAATACAGAGTTTCATCTCACAGCTTTGAATGCCTATAATGTGCTACACCTTTGGCTAGGATATAAGTTAATTCCGAGAAGTAGGTTTTATTATTCCCATCATATAATTGAAGACACATATAATCTAAGAGGTTAGGGAACTTACCCATGGTCCCCAGCTTGTGGGCAGCAGAGCCTAAATTCAAGTTCAGCTGCCCTGACTCTAAGTCAGTGTCCGTCTTAGAGCAGAAACCTGCCTTTGGCCCCAAGCGCAGTAAAGCATTTGTCTTGTACCTTTGGGGTACTATTCCATTCATCTGCTGCCCCTGGAAACTCTGCAGAGAAACCTGGTGTCTTTGAATTGGCCTGTTTGGCTCTTTGGAGATTATTCAATTTGCCTGAGCAGGTAGATGGATAGACAGCATGTAACCTGCTATGCCCATTTCCTTGGCTGCAGGACAGTCCCTGAGAGGGCTGGTCTCTGCCTCTTTTGGACACATTGTCAGGAGTAATGAGGATATTTGGTTCTGCTCCCAGAGATAAAATGTGGCCATGCAAGTCAGAGAGCACCAGGCAGAACCCTTGCTGGTGTCTGGTTGGCTGGGAGCAGCCCCCTCTTCTGGTGTTTAGCCTCACTAGGTTTGGACAATTGAAGTGATTGTGAACTTGAGTGGCTGCCTGCTGCCTAAGAGATAGCCACCACTTCTGTTTCATGATTGCTTAATAATTATAGTAGTAGTAGTAATAATAACAATAATAGCAATAATAATGGTAAACACTCAGAATAATTACAAGGTGCCAGGCATTGTTTTAAGCATTTTGTAAATATTAAGTCATTTAAATTTTCACAACAACATTTAAAAGTAGGTACAATCATTATCTACCCATTTTTATAGAGGATACTGAGGCGCAAATAAGCCACATAATTTGCCCATGGTCAAACAGTAAATGAGGGAGCCAGGATTTGAATTCATGGAGTTGGTTCCTGGAACATCATTTAAACATCAGTTAGTCTTCATTGCGCCTTTGCTCTGTTCCAAGGACAGGCTTAGCTTTGGAATAGAGGTGAATAAAGATGAACCTGACGCAGGAAGCCAGGGCAATTTTTGGGCAGCACCACAGAAGTTGCCATTCCCCTTTCTCATTTGTTTTTTTTCTCCTTTCTCTGTCTAACTTCTTCAAAAATCTTATATTTACTTGTTCATCGTCTCAATCTTTCCTCATTTCTTGCACTGGTGTCTAGTCACTAATCATCAAACTTTGGTTGAGAGGCTTATCTGTGAGATCCTTGAGGTCAGAAACTGTGTGTCTGATAATCCTAGCAGCTGCCTGATGCATGAAATATGCTGGGCATATGCTTGTGGAATGCAGGGAGCAATGGATGGACAGATGGACTGATGAATTTCATCCCTGCTTCCCCGGGATCAACCTCAAAATGACCTTTTCTGGGGGCCTGCTCAAAGAAGGTAGAGACAAAACAAGAAGCTGAAACTAGGAGACTGGATTGGAAGTTGAAACAGTGGCACCCTATTATTGATTTGGAGTTCACAGAGCATTTTAATATAGCTTGTATTTAATCTTCATAATGATGCATATTGTAGGTAGAATAGATGTTATTGCCTCTGTCTTACAGATGAGGAAACTGGGGCCAACAGAAGAGGTGACTTGCCCAAGGCCACATTACTCTCTATTCAGTAATTCTCCCACTACTCCATGGGACTGATCAGACCCAGAGCAGGGTGGGGGAACCTGGTGAACAGCTGAGAAATCCTGTGGCCAGATGAGGCTGAGTGGGCAACAGGAATCTGTTGGCTAGGCTGGCAGAGATGTTGGCAGAAGGAACTTGCTGCTTCTGGCAGAAAAACAGGCTCTCAGGGGAGCTGGCTGCCATTAGGCCCTTGCACTTATGCTTTGGAGGAAGGGGAGCTGGGGTGTGAATTCCAGGGCTTTGCCACCATACAACTGGCTCGGATGCCTGATTGCCTCCCTCTTGGGCCTACTACTCCAGTCACCTGATAGGACAGTGACACTTCCAGGGCTGCAGTGGGAGCCCCTGGTTTGTGGCTCCAAACAGGATTTTTATGCTAAACTTTTAGAAAACTCCATCAAACAAGCTGTTAATGTCATCTATGCACTTCAGAAAAAACTTCTGGGAGACATCTGTTTGCTAAAGTTCATATGTTCACATCCCCGAGGATTAATTTTTTTGTGTGAAGCTTGCCTTAGGTGAAGTGGCAAAACACACTGGAACTAGTTCAGGCAATTCCTGTGAAATGCTTTCTGATTTCCTTCCCTGATCTCCTTGCCCTGTGTAACACTCTGCTTCAGTCTTTGAGCAGCTCTAACCTCCTGAATGGTTTCTCCACTTTTAAGCTTCATACTCTGCTCCCCCTGCACACAGTTGCTGCAGTGCTTTATCCAAAACATATGTGGGATTGTGTCACTTCTCTACTTAGACATTCGATGTGTCCTCTTTCCCTCATGAGGAATTTCTCACCATAGTCCACCAGCCCTTTCTGTATCTGCACAAGTATCTGCACCAGCCTCTGCCACTCCTGACCATGCATGCTTAACTCTGGGTACACCACAGGATGAGCTAGTAATGTCCAAGCTTGCCACCTATTGTTCTGCCTCTGTACTTTTCTTTCTATTTGGGGTGTCCTTTCTCTTCCTTCTATGTATTTTCAAGGCCCATCACAAATGTACCCTCCTTGGTGAAGCTTTCCAAACCTTTTGTTTCCTTGCATGTAGGACAAATATCCTTTTCTCTTTGGCTTCCATGACCTTTCGTAATATGTCTAATGTGATACTTAGTGCAGTGCATCGTAGTTGCTCCTGAGATATTCTCAGGGACAGAATTGGGGTCTGTTCAAATGTGTTTAGTCCCCAGTGCCCAGTGTAAAACTATGGCTCCATCTAATGTTTCATGATTAAATGATCCTGAAGCCAGAGGCCAAGTGTTTCTGATGCACTCTCAAGTTAAAAAGTTTGAGTGTGGCCTAGCCACATGCAAACTGAGGTCTATGCAAATCCAAAGCCCAGGCTCCTTCCCCTCCCCTGCGTCTGCTGCTCTCTCAGTGAGAGAGGGAAGGATGTGGGACAGGACCCCACTGGCAGAGAAATAAATCCAGGCGGTTTATCTTGGTGTCTCCCATCTGAGAGGCCTTGACTCCCATGAACTCATTAATGCTCTTAAGAGCTTTGCAAAGTGACGTCAGCCACCCTGGGTTCACGCGCTGGGCCCTTACTAGCCTCTGGGACCTCTTGTTATCAATGTGGGTGATTTCCAAAACAGAGACTTGGGTTTCTGAGCTCTTCTGGGAATACTTTGGCAATGGGGAAAGGTTCATATTTCATCTAACTTAGGCTGGCTGCGTTTGGCAGATTCCTAAGAAGAAAGGAAAAACGTTTGTTTGATTTTTTGCAAGTCAGATTTAAGGGCATGAACTGGACTTTCTGGGGCAGCCATTGTCTACTGAGTGAATTTGGGTGGGGTCTGGGGGAATTGGGAGAGGGGTGCTTGTTGGAAGCATAGAGTTGATTGCAAGGTCTTAGACCCCTGAGTAGTGCAGCCCTTCTTGGAGTGGAGTATAACTCCTTGGTAGCAGGGGTTTCTGAGATCTCCTCTGCCTTCTCCTCTCTCACTTGGGCATGTGTGTACACATTCATATACACACATGCATATACACATACATGACACACACACACACACAAAAGCATACACACTTACTCTGCATCGATTTCCCCAAGTTGGTGCTGTCTCTGATGAATAGTAGAGAAAATGTTATAATCTCTTGCTCTTCATTATCTACCTAGAAAACTGCATTTATTTATTGCTTTTGGAATATGATGACATCAGTGAAGGAAGATATTGGGCTTTCTGGCTACATTTTAAAGTTATGGAGGAAAAGGGAGAGGGTTGTTTTCCTGCTCTCTCAGGAGGTCTGATAGAGGAGAGTTGTGCTTTTTCCACCAGGGCCAACACACAAAGTTCTGTACCTTCTCATGAATGTGCAGGGGACTTGTTTCCTGGACCTGTCAGTTCCAGTGAGGTCATAGTAGCAAGTCAAATGTCACTGGCCTTGGTCCTCACCTGCATAACATAGGACCTCCAGCTCCCTCAGAGTCTCATCCTGTTGTTTCTAGAGGTATCCATGGAGGAGTGTCATATGGACAGAACTACTCTTTTGTTCTCTTTCACCTGCAACAATGCGCCAACAATAACCTGTCCTCAAATGTACTCTTGGAGTCTAGCCCAGTCCAGATCCTCTGATACGCCCCGTATCACCTCATTTCATTGTTTCAGTGGTGCATGAGGCCCTTTGGGATTCACTGTCTCTGTCCTGCCTTCTTCCATTTCCCTCATTCCCATGCATTTTCTCAGTAGTGAGCTGCCTACGTTTTCCAAATGCATCATGCTGATCCCTCTCCCTAGGATGGTGTTCTCAGGCTTATCTCCTAGGAAAATCCCTTTTCCTACTTTAAAAGTGAATCAGTCACTGATCTCTGATCACAGTCATTGATCTCTGATCAAATTCTCTGATCTCTGTCCTCTGACCTTAGAGTGGACACTCCCTTTCCTGGGCTCTGCTTATACGTGTGTGTCTGTGTATTGTGTTTGTTGTGCAGCAGCGCCCTTTATTGTTTATACATCATCTCCCCATGTCTGTAACCTCCATATCTAGCTCAATGCCTGGCACATTGCTTATGCCACAGAAATATTCATTTGAATTAGACTGAAATCATCTTGGCTTTCCCTGAATCCTCTCTTTCCCCAGCTGCATAAACTCAATTGTCTCCTAAAAGTAATCAGGACCCTTTGGAAATCCATCCATTTAAGAGAGATGAGAGAGCAGTGAAAAGAACAGGCTATTATAAGCAGATTCTCTTTCTACCTCTGGGGATTCATTCATTGTGAGACATTGCTTGAAGAATGGCAGCTGTATTCTCTGGAAGGCGCGTAAGGCTGTTGGAGCATTGTGGGGTTTCGGTAAAGGCCAGTAGAGCTGTGAATGGCATAGAAAGGCTATTTACAGAAGCAACAAAAAAGATCTTGTTATAAGGTCACCAATAAGGTGGTGTTTAATAAGGACTGTGTTTAAATAAGGCTTCAGGGAGTCTGGATTCACTGTTTTTGGAAATGTGAATTCTACTTCTGGGGATGACCTTAAATTTCCACTTTATAATAGATGTTGATGCCTACTTCATAGGTTGTCACGAGTATTAAATATTGTTCTTTCTAAGATACATGATCTCTCACTAAGACATCTCCAATAGCCCCAATTGCCCCTCCCACCCCAAATCCATTCTCCATTCAGCAGCCAGAATGATCTTTGAAAAACACAACTCTGAATTTGCTACACCTATGCTTAGAACCCTTTGATGGCTTCCTGTCCACTGTGCTACTCAAAGTATGGTCTCAAGAGCTGGTGTGTGAGCTGTTTGTTATGGTTAGGCCATGAGAAGGGACACAAATAGAGGTCAAGCTTTTAAAAACTTTTACAGTAACTGGTAGAATAATTTTATGTGTGTTAAAACTAGTGGTAAAACATTTGGGCTCATATTTTGTATGTCTTTTAATTTCAATTTTCTAGTAACTCATTTTTATTGTATTTCACAAAAGTGTCAGTCCTTGACACGTTGCAAATACATAGTTTGAGCAGCACTGGGCTGCGAGGCCTGAGGACTCTGGCCCTGCCTTCCTGGATTGATTTTTTAGTTCTCTCCCACCCTCCTCTGTGCTGCAGCCACAGTGGCCTCCTCAAACATTCATTCTCCTTCCATGTGGACCTGTGCAAATGCTGTTCCCTCTGCCTGAATGCCTCCTCCTTGCCTGCCCTTGCCGTGGATTTAATTCTTGCTTATCATTCAGGTCTCAGCTCACAGTTAGTTTCTCAAAAAAGTATCCCTTTCCCCCCAGACTGGACAGTTATATGCTCTCCTTGCACCTGGTTCTTCTCCTTCATAATATTTTACAAAATCATCAACAAATAATTAATTGTATGATTTGTTGTTAAAGCCCATCTTCCTACTAGAATATATGTTCCATGAGGGAAGATATTGTGACTGCCTTGTGGTTTGTGCCTTATAGTCCCGGGATCTTGCGCAGTGCTGGGCACAGAGCAGATGGTCAGGAAGTAGTTACTGAGTGAGCAAATGAAGACTGTTTTGGAAAATATGTTTGTGCATTGTTTATATACTTATATTAGGGAGGAGTTGACTAAAAGTAGGCAAGTCAGAGAGGAGGAGACATAAGTGATCTTGTAATATACAATTAGATTATTGGTCCCTGAATAATTGAAATTTGCATAAAATATTCATAACCACTAAGTATCCTGGCTCTATAGAGAGGTGCAAAATGGAACCCTCCCTGGAGATATTCAGGGTTGTCCATCAGTTGGGTCATCTTTACAACCCCAGGGGGAGATCTGATTGATACTGTCAGACCAGATCTCACCTAAAAGGACCTCACTGTGGCTGGACCTGAGTGTGAGGAGGGGAATAGCAGGTGACACCCTGGGCTGATGGCCATGGCCAACCTTTGTCAGCAATCATAAGGAGTTTGGACTTAGCTTTAAAAGCAAGGGGGAGCTACAAAGGTTTAAGGGCAGACATGGTGGAAATGGAGAATGGAGAAAGAGCAAAGGGTTATGAACATTTCAATGAGATGTTTATTATTCATGGATGATATTCAGTGTGTGTATTATTCTCCTCTGAGCCAGGCACTGTGCAGGTGCAGGGGTTGTGTGAGGGGGCAGGGTGGGGAGAGACAACTCTTGAGGCAGGAGAGCAGGTAGGAAATGGTGACAGCAATCCAGAGAAGATGCATGGTGGCTGGAACAGGGACTAGGATCATCCTGGAAGTGGTGGCTGGAAAGGCGCAGACAGGCTAGAGGCGGAATTGACAGGACTTGGTAATGGAATTGATTTGGAAGGCGAGGGAAAAGGAGTGAAGGATGACGAAGGTGCCTGGTCTGGAAAACCGGGTAGATGATGGTGCCCTTGCCTGAGTTGCAGCTCTAGGCCACTTATGCTATGTTTAGAGTGGGCCACCCCAGCTTCAAACGTGCAGGTCAAAGTAGGGTGGGAGAGGACATGACGGGCCTAGTCCTGGGCTGCCGGATTCAGGTCTAGGTCTGCCTGGACTGTGGATACCCCGGTGGCAGGTGAGCAAATGTGGGAGTGTATCCAGCTGGTAGAGGCTGGGGACAAAGGCCAGGGAACAGGGATAGTGTGACAGGGAATCTGTTGCCACAGTTTAAAGAAGTTAGCATTAGCCTTGTGTGTGTGTGTGTGTGTGTGCGCGCGCGCGCTTGTGCTTGTGCACGCTCGCATGTGTATGTTGATAATCCGTCATTTTCTTTATCTGCATCATGCTTCACTAGAGCTCCTGACTTAATCCGGCTTGACTTGTACAAATGTCGCCATCTGGCACTAGATTATGCGCCTTTTCAATCAGAAGAAGCAGAATGATTCCATTCAGAAACGCAAGCCCATGACAGGATGCCTTTGCGGTGTGTTACAGGCAAACCTGAACTTGTAATCAGACTTTGAGGTATTTCCTTTTAGTAAAAAGCTTATTTGGGTTAACTATGAAACAGATTTCATGCAGGAAAAGGTCTCATAGTTTGAAAGGCTTTACTCTGCCCCAAATCATTAAAATGAACCCAAGGTCACTGGGTGTGCTTATGGTGGGGCTGTGGGCTGTTGCTTCTGAGCTGAGTGGTAAGAGGATGTGGCTACAGCATTATCAGTGATCATCATAAAACATTTTATTTATAGTCCTCACGACATTAGAGAGACGGCACTGACGTGTGATTTCATAGAAAGTGTATTAGGTAGGGAATTAGAGCCGACAGCAGGGTTTCTCAAAGTGTGGTTTGTGGACCACCTGGATCAGAATAGCCTGGGAAGGGAGCCAGGGGTCTGATTCAATTGGTCTGAGATGGACCCAATAAACTCCATTTTTAACAGGCTCCCTCCCCAGGTGATTCTGATGTGCACCTAATTTGAGAATTGCTCCTCAAAGCCCATGTTTTTGAGTCAGACAGACCTCTGGCTCGAGCTCTGCTGCCTAATGGCTGTGTGTGTGACCCAGGGTCTCCTTTTCCTGTCATTCTCATATGTGTCATCTATAAAATGGGGATAGTAGCACTGTCTACCCCAGAGGCAGGGGGATGTGAGGATTCAATAAAGTGCTTAACACAGTGCTTGGCAGGCAGGCAGTGTCTAATAAATGGGAGCTCTTGTGTCATTACTCAGCTTCTGACAGGCCAGCTGACCTAGGGCAGCTCATTTGTCTTAATACAGAGCTATGGATTGAAACATGCTCTGCATATGGTGGAGTGGCAGCCTGTGCACATTTGACTTAGGAAAAGTTAACTGTATATCCTGAATTTTTCTCTCTTTTATATAATTTAAAGGGAAATGCAAATTTAAAATGTATATTTTGTATTAATATTCTTTATTTGATACTCTACCTTATTGCATGGACTATACAATTGAATTAAGGGATTTTCAAAGGTAACCCTTGAGCACATGTGATTTTTGACTCGTGAACTAACTTTAGAACCTCACCCCCACAGAAGGTATGACTCCACTATACTTAAGACGTGATGATTGACTTATTTTTGTGCCTTAATTTTTTTTATCTGCAAAATTGAAATAATGACATCTCCTGGGCTGTGGAGTGGATATGTGAGATAGCATTTGTGAAAGGCATTTAGTTCTTAAAAATAAAAAGTTTTAAATCAGTCCAAAGAAGAATTGACAAAAATAGTCGCCAGTGTGGTGGGATGGCTCTTCAAGATCAACTCTCAGAAATAGATTTTGGGTGTCCTTTGTCCTCTTGCTACAGGCATGAACAGCCTTTTTGCTGAGTTAGCCTGGTGTTTAAGAGGGCATCTCCTCCCTCAGTGTCCCATGCAATCGCTGAGGGGACACCCTTGTTTCCAGCACTGATGCCATATCCCTGATCCAAGTGAAGGTTGGACCTTACTGCTCAGCAGATCCTCTAAGGAGCAGTTAGATGCCTGCTTCTGCTTGCGTTTACCACCTTAAGGAAAAAACACCACCAAGTAGTTCTCCCAGACATATTTTGTAGCATTTAGAAGCATCACCTGCAGTGACATGATCTAGGTTGTTTGGCTAAGAATTGATTGCAGAACCTTAGAATCTTGGAAAGGAATTTTTATGCCCTGATTGAACCCATTCCATAGCACCCTTCTTGTCCAGACTCTGCCTGAACACTGCCAGCTGTGAAGGGTACCTTGTTATGCCCCCAAGGCCACCCACTCCTTCCTGATACCTTTGACCATTGAACATCTTTATAGTGGTCCTGGATTTTGACTCCCAAGAGCTCCTGTTCACCAGCATCTTAGGGAATATGTCTAGTCCCTCTTCTACATGACAGCCCTTCATACACCTGAAGACTATGGACACTTCTCTTCCTTGCCATAAACAACTCCCCTGATACCCCTACCCAACATGTCTCATGTCTGGTCTTCCCATACACAGCAGCATTCACGTACAAAGCAAAAAACAAAAGGAAGCTCTTCACAAAGTCTTTTCTCTCCAAATGTTTTCTTTTCCAAGTGTTGCTGACATTTTTCCTCATCAGTGTGATTAGAAGTGAATTATAGTGCAGCATCTGGGTCAGAGAGCATTTGTTGCAACAGAGGGTCCTGGCATGTCTACTTGATGAGAGATAATAATGGTTCTTTGCAGAGGTTGTACTTTTCCTGTTATAAATCATACCCATCCTTCTAGGTCTCTGCAGAGCTCACCTCCTCGGGAGGACTTCTGTCAGTCTGTGTCCCCCTTGGTCACCCCTGGCTTTGTATTTGTGTAATTCAGTGGGTAGTCTCTCTTCCAAGTTCTGGGAAATCCCTTCTGGGACTGAAACAAGCTGCTATTTCAATTTTGCCTGCTACATTTTAATTCCCTATTTCATGTTTATCTCTTGAGTCCCCTGTTAGGTTATAAACCCATTCAAGGCTGGGAATCTGGCTTGTATACCTAAGTATTTATAATCCAGTGAATTTCACATTCTTGGTGCACGTTCTTTGAAGAGGATTTGGTCTTCTCCTCCACTCTAAATTCTTTCCCTCGAGGACTTCGCTCATTGCAATGAATTCTGTCTGGAGTCCCCCATTGTTTCTATCAAACTCTGAACTTATATATCCCACTGCCAACTGGACCTCTCTACTTAGATGCCCCACAGGGACCTCAAACCCAACATGTATAATATTAAATAATTATCTTTACACCCTCATCTGAGCTGCCCAAGCCTACTCTGAATGGCAACATGTCTTACTTCAAACAGCCATCCTGTGCTCCTGCCCACATAGTATATTGTTACTTACTGAGTTGAGTCAATTTCACTTTGGAAGTGTTTATGAAATCCATTCCTTCCTTTCCATCGTTATTGCTATGCCTCCCTGGAGGCCCTCACTACTACCATCTAGTACAGATGCCCATTGTGCTAGTACTATGTACTAGTCTGTACATAGTACAGACTTATGATGGGGTTATGTCCTGATAAAACCATTGTAAGTTGAAAATGCATTTAATATATCTAACCTACTCAACATCATAGCCTGGCCTACCTTGAACAGGTTCAGAACACTTATACTAGCATATAGTTGGGCAAAATCATCTAAACCAAAGCCTATTTTATAAAACAGTGTTGAGTATCTCATGTTATTTATTGAATACTGTACTAAAAGTGAGAAACAGAATGATTATATGGGTACTTGAGATACAGTTTCTATTAACTGCCTACACTTTTGCAGCATTGAAAAATTGTAAGTCGAACAATTGTAAGTTGAGCCATTATAAGTTGGGGACTGTCTGTACTCACCATGTCACTTGTCTTTTCTTCTTCCAGGCCAAGTTTTATCCCATTGCTTCAGTGGGCTTACTATGGCCCACCCATCACCTTTGGGATAACATTAATTCATTGCCTTAACAAATGATTCTTGAGAGAATTTGCCATATATCATTCCCTATCCTGGGCATTGAGGACACAGCAATGCATAAGACAGGAGCCCTTACCCTCATACAGACAGACAATAAATAAAAAAATTTGAGTTTGGCCAAGAAGCCCTAGGCTCCCAAGACCTGGTCTGTGGCCACTGCTTCATTTCGCACAAAACCTCTCTAGTCATTTCCAAACATGCCATGTTCATGAACTCTTCTTGGCCTTTGCGTATGCTGACACCTTTCTTCATTTGTTAAAATCCTACTCCTCCTTTATAGGTTCAAGTGTCATCTTTTCTGTGGAGCCATTCTTGATTCTCCCAGTGTTATTCACTCCTTCTGGATTTCCACAGCACTAATTTATGTACTTACAGTATTGACCCTATAAGGTTATGATGATCTGTTAGCATGACTTCTCTCCCACTGAATGCTTCTTGAAGGCAGACTGTATTTTATTTATCCCTTCAGCCTCAGTGCATAGTATTGTGCTTGACACAGAGAAAGCACTCAATACATTTAATTCAAAATTATAGCCACCATTTATTGTCATCTTACATGCTATGTATTGTGATAGGATGTTATTAACATGAGTTATTTTGTTCTCATAACAGTCTTACAAGGTAGGTACTATTATTAAACCCATTTATATCCGAGGAAACATAGCTGAGGTCACACAGCTGATATTTAGGAGAGCCAGTGTTTGAACTTGTATCTGTTGGACTCCAGAGCCTCTGTTCTTCATGAACATGCTTCCCTGCTTGCAATAAATATTTTTTAAATGTGTCAGTAAAGAACATCATAGGGATTACAGATTTCCATGTTCTCACATTCTGTGTAGGCTCACTTTTGCTAAGTGCTTCTTCTCTGTGTTCTAAGAAGATTCCAAATACATAAACATTGACCAGCCATGGCCAGTAGCTAGTTAGGGCTGTGTTCGCTGTGGCAGTGTCTGATATTCTGGGCTTTCTTGAAATTACCTAGTTGGCTTGGGGGTAGGAGAATACACATCTGCCCCCTGCTACTGCCTCCTACCTGCCTCCAATGGGGCAGAGCTCTTCTTTGTCATAAGCATAAGAGTCAGTGCCTGATTGCTATGTTCTGCATGTTTATGGCCCCTCAAAATTCATACGTCGAATGGCCAGGAATGGTGGCTCACGCCTGTAATCCCAGCACTTTGTGGGGCCAAGGCAAGAGGATTGCTCAAGGAATTTGAGATCAGCCTGGGAAACATAGTGAAACCTTGTTTCTACTAAAAATAAAAAAATTAGCTGGGAGTGGAGGTGTACATCTGTGGTCCCAGCACTCAGGAGGCTGGGGCGTGAGGACTGCTTGTGTCCAGGAGTTCGAGGCTTCAGTGAGCTCTGATTGCACCATGTACTCTAATCTGGGTGACAGAGCAAGACTCTGTCTCAAAAAAAAAAAAAAAAAAGAAAAGAAAAGAAAATTCACTTATTGAAATCCTAACCAAGGTGTTACTATTAGAAGGTGGGGCCTTTGGGAGCTGATTGGATAAGTAGGGCACAGTCTTTGTGGTTGAGATTAGTGACCTTACAAAAGAGACCCCAGAGCGCTTGCTAGTCTCTTCCGCCATGTGAGGACACAGCAAGAAGGCACTGTCTGTAAACCAGAAAGCGGGCCCTCACCAGATGCTGAATCTGCCAGTGCCTTGATTTTGGACTTCCCAGTATCCAGAACTATGAGAGTTAAATCTCTGTTGTTTGTGAGACACCTAGTTTATGTTATTTTGTTAGAGCAACCCAGACAGACTAAGATGCTGATACACCTGGGAGAGAAAACATAGGGCCATAAACTGCTCAATAAGCTGTGATTGGCTTGTCTTAGGTCTTCTCTGGAGAGCAGAAGACAGGATAGTAGAGGAGGGGAAGGTGGCAAAAGGGGAGGCAGAATGAGGATTGGGCTGGAGAAGGGACAGAAAATGGCATTAGAGAGCAAAGCTCACAGAAATGAATTCTGCTTCTTTAGAAATTGCCTTAGGATCAGCTTTGGGCAATCAGTGAGCTAATTGTATTGCTTAGTTCTTTTATAGATGCAAGATATCTCAGGATTGGAGGGCATTTTAGGGGTTTTGTTGTTCAGCTAAAGATAAACAAAGAGAAGGGCTGTCTGCCTGCTTGGGTTGACGGGATGGCAGTGCTAGGATAGGGTTACCATGGCTCCCACAAATTTATTTAGTTACAATGAGAAGTTGAACTTCCAAGGGGACTAGGACACCGTGTTGCTGTGGGTGCATTTTCTCCCTGGGAAGTGCCCTTGGCATAGGAAAGAGCATGGCCTTCGGGGTCCCTCAGACCTTGTCCTAGGTCCTACCCAACCACACACCGGTTATGAAGGCCTGGCCCAGTCACATCACCTCTCAGAACCTCAGCTTCCTCGTTTCTAAAACAAGGACCAATGTGCCTGCCTAGCTGGGCCTTCCCAGGGACTCTGGGAGCTGACACGGTTTGAGCACCCAGTACCGCTCTGACAGGCAGTGTGCTCACCAACTGTTTAGTGGGCAGCTGGGCAGGCTCTGGTGGCTCATGACACCCTCTGAGCCCCATCTTTGAGGACAACATGTAGGGCAGTGATGTCCAGGAGAATATCACTTTCATAGTTGTATGAGAAAAGTCACATATGTTTTAAAAACACCATGCATCAGGTTTCTTTACAGCGGAACATCACGAGCTTTTATTGTCAATGTGCATGGTATAGCTCTGTGATGGGGAGATGTGTGGAGGCTTTTTCAGCATTATCTGACAGGGTGTTCTTCCTTCATGGACCATCTCATGGCACTGGTGTTGTACAGAACACTCATTGGAAAGCCGTGCCCAAGATTGAGAGAGCCATTGATTAGGTGGAAATAATAAGTACCCACAAAGGAAAAAGATCCAAAGTGAATTCCTTTTTCTATGTTCAATGTCACAGACGCCTCTTCTTTAAATGCTGCTTCAGTGCAGGACTGGCTAGGTCAGGGCAGTTGGTTCTGGAATACTGAGAGTGCTTGAAAGGCCAGCTTTCATGTGTGATTTTGGCTGCATGGCCTTTAGGTACACTGAGTTTTAAGATTTAAGAATCTGGGCTCTTCTTTCTTGTTATCCAGCACCTACTAATTGTCCCAGGGCCAACAACTACATCCCCAACTACCTCTATCCTCCTTCCTTGGGCCCTATGTGGCCACTTTTACATGTCCTGCCCTCTTCTTTTCTCCCATCTCTGTATGAAGGGAAAACACAGCACTAGTTCATTCATTCATTCCACAAATCAGGTGTGGGGTGCTGCCGTCATTTCTGGCTTTTAGGCCTCTTCCTCCTACAATTCCATCATGTGTCAGAATATAGAAGGAACTCACTGAGAGCAGCATGTGATGTTATCTTGTCTTGGTAGAGGAAGCGTATCTCATAGTAGCTTTTGTAAAATCTGTCTCCTTGGAAACTCACTGACATGTAAACCTTCATCTTGAAAGGCTTTTGATACGTGCTTCATTCTTTCTACAGCCAGTTCAGAAACTCCTGTGTCTAAGTGTCCTTCGTATCAGGAACACCCACATTCTCTTGTCCTCTTACTGCACTGATTTGCTACTAAGGGTTCAACAGTATTTGCTCTTCATAACTATCTTCAAATGCAGATATTATTATACTCCACCTTTACATGCAGAGAAACTAAATTCTGGAAATATGACTTCTCCCAGGAAAAGAGGCAGGATTTAAATCCGGGCCTGCCTGACCTACCTCTGACTGCAGGTCACTGGAAGGACTCTTCCAGATCCCACTATCACCACCTCCAACTCCAACCATGATCTTCCTGATATCTTGACTTTTCTCCAGGTCTGTGTGATGGAAGCACTACTTCGTTTTGTGATGTCTGGTGTGCAGTTTGAACCATTTTAAGTCTACCTAGATCCAGTCCTATGACAGGTGGGTTGAGGAGAGTATGAATAATTGAAAACCACAGATAATTTTCACCTCCCATTTTAACCATTGTCATCAGCTTCCTCCCTCTCACAAACATTACCCCAAGCTGCTGATCTCTAAGGGCTCAAAGGACTAATTTGAGTGTTCCCCATTCTTCCTGCCTTGTAAACAGTATTTGCACCAGCCCAGGAAGACTGAAACCCCCTAGTTATGGAGGGACCTCTTCAGTGCTCATTTGTAGAAAGCTCTGTCTCTGAACCATTTTCCTAAATAATAAACCATGCATATGTTCATTGTTCAAGAGTGTGTAGTACCTGTGTGATCTAGGCAAGACCCACTCTCCCTCCTTACTCTCTCCCACTTACCATCCTAATCTGCCAAAGAGACTGTCTGTCCCTGGGTGTCCACCAGGAGTAACTCATTTGTGTCAGGCACCCCAGCAAGCCCAAAGTCATCCATCACCATCTCCTGGACACGTGTCCCTTGTATCTCTTGTATCCTTGAATCTGATTGTACTGTATCCTTCAATCTCTCTCTTTTCCTTATTCCCCTAAACTTTCCACAGGGCCTTGTACAGCTCTCATTCTCTCATCGACAAAATCCCTTGTGTCCTCAACATTTTCACTGAATGGCCACTTTACCCTTTTGCTTCAACTAAAACTGGGTTGTCTTTGGAGGACACTATTTCCACTGGCAGTTTTATTCTCCCATGGCCCCCAAGCCCAGAGGCTCATAGATGAGCTTCTCCCTTCTCATGGCTGCTTTGGGCCATCGTTCTTGCATCCTCCTTAGAAGCCCCCACAGCTCTTTTAAAGCTCCTGCCACCAGTCTCTGCCACCCACCACCCCTCTTTGTTATGGTTACCTATATGCTACCTCCAATTGTTCCTCGAAGACATTTACACCCAGGCCACCATTTTTGTCATAGTTTTTGGTGATTTTGATTTACCAAACAGACAATCCTCCCAATACCCTTCTCTTTTCATTAACTGACTTCCTCACCTTGAATGATCTTGCCTTCTTAGCTACTTGCTTCCATGGACATACCCTAGGCTTTTACCAATAATTGCATCCCTTCCGATAACCCCATTAGCAACATCTCATTGACTACTCCTTTCTTTGCTCCCAGCTCATTCCTTCTAGATGCCCACCTTCCACAATTGTTCGACCCCCTGGGAACTCCAAATTCTTGAACCTATCTTCATTGTCCATCAGCCCTATCAGACTCTAAGTTCCCTCCTTACCCATTTTGTTTTCATGGGCTACCATTACAATCACTCCCTTGCATACCTTTTCAACTCTCTCTCCCCTCTATTTGCTTGGCAAACCCCAAATCCAGGTAAACCATGCTTACTGTCTCATTTAAAAATTCATGACCACAAATCTTATAATGGATCCTTGTGCTATCTGGCAAATCTTGGTCAGTGCATTCTCCCACTCTGAGAGACAACTATTTTATATTCTCAAAATTTGCCCACTCTTCCCATTCTCTGCTGATGTCCTTGATTCTTATCCCCCTGAGAAGGTAGAAGCAATCAGAAGAGAACTTCCACATGCTCCCCTTGCTGTATCTCCCACCCTCCCTGCATCTGCACTCACATACTCTGCATTTGTTTCCATCACTTGCTGTGTCTACCCATCTCCTCTCTGTGGATACAGCAGATAGGCGGTGGCTGAGGCTAGCATCCTTACTGGTGTAATGGATCCTATCTTCTCTTACCTTCTCAGGAACTTTGCTTGCCAGTGCTGCCCCTCCACTGCATGACTGATTATTCCTTTTCCACTGGATTATTCTTACCCACATGCATATATGCTCTAATGGCCTCCATTTTTAAAAAGAAACCATGTATTGACATAACCGTCTCCTCTAGTGATTGCCCCATTTCTTAGATATCTTTTGTAGAAAAATTTCTTAACATAATTTTTTTTTACATGGAGACTCAGTTTTCTCTCTTCAGTCTACACCAGTCCTGCACCCCACCACAACTCCAATGGCATTGCTTTTGTCAAGATCACCCAATACCTCCACATTGGCCAAATCCAGAAGCCATCATATTTGACACCCTGCAGCATTTGACATGGTTGGCCACTCCCTCCTTCTTAAAACATCTTCTTCACTTGGGTATGAGGTACAACTCTTGGTTCTTCTTCAGTGGAGGCTCCTTCTAGGTTGGCTGTGCTGCCTCAAGGTTAATTCCTTGGGTGGCTTCTCTATCTACATTTATGTTGTAAGTGAGCTAATTCAGTCCATGGCTTAAATACCAGCTGCTGCCTGACTACTGTAGCCTGAACTTTTCCCCTGAACTCCAGGCTCATGTATCTAATTGCCTATTTGATGCCACCATTTGGAATTCTAATAGGACTCTCAGACAGAACATAGCTAAACCAAATTGGTCCGGCCCTCTCCCCCAACTTGCCCTTCCTCCAGTCTTTTCTACTCAGTTAATGGCATCTCCGTTCTTGCAGTTGCTCAGGCCAATGCTTTACAGTCATCCTTGACCTGCCTCTTTCCTCATACTGCATATCCAACCCAACCACAGATTCTGTTGTCCCACCCATAATCCTGAAGTGGATCATGTCTCACCACCTTCAGCTCTCCTTTTTGACCAAATCGCTATTTTCTCTTGACTGAATCTTGTATTAGCCTCCCAAGTGGTCTCCCTGCTTCCACCCACCAATTCTTAAAGATTCTTGCCACAGCAGCCAGAATGACCCTTTAAAAACATGTCAGGTCATATCCCTGCTCTGCTCCAAACCCCCTGGTGGCCTTCTATGGTCTGGAGGACCCCATCTTGTCTTGTTCCTAGCTCTCTCATTCAGCTCCAGACACAAGAGTCCTCACCTTTTTTAGTAAAATTTTTGCCCCTTACTGTCTCTCCTCCCTCTCCTAAATCCCTGCATTCTTTTCACCACTCAGATGTTTCTGTGTCAGAGACTTTGTTGACCACACTGTTTAAAATAATACTTTCCTCCTCTCTATACCCTTAACCCTACTTTATTTTTTATCATAGTAAACAACACCACCTGACATATTAAATATGTATCTGTTTTCTGCCTTTCCTCTTGTAAGCTCTGCAAAATCTGGGACTTACCATTTTGTTCACTGTTGAATCCCTAGCACATGGAAGAGTGCCTAGCATATAGTAAGCCCTCAGTTAATATTTGTAGAATGGAGGCATGTATGTCTTATATTTAATCCAGATAATCATTCATTACCATAAACTGTTCTTTAAAAATTATGAAATATTTTATATCCACAAAGTACAGTGAATAATATAATGTGCATACACCTACCCTCCACCCAGTTAAAGGAATAAAAGGTAACTCTCAGAATGGGCTAGCTTATGCTGCCGTAACAAACAGCTTTCACATGTAAGTGGCTTAAAACAAACAAACAACAAAAAATCCACACAAACAAACCTCTAACTCATGGTGCATGCCTATACATGGGGTGGCAGGGGGCCCAATTCAGGATCCAGGCTGACAGCTTCATTGTCAGTCACTGAGAGATTGTGACAAAAGGAAAGAGAGATGCTGAATTGCATGCTGGCTCTTAAAGGTTTCCACCTACAAGTGACATCTCTGCATACATTTCCTTGGCAGAAGCAAATCACATATACTTGCCTAGCTTAAAGGTGTGAGGAAGAACAATCCTACCATGTGCCTAAAAGGAGTGGAACCTAAATGTTTGTGAATGGTTCTAGTGATTGTCACAATTACAAATATAGTCAGAGCTCTCTGTGACCTCCTTTCTGGTCTCATTTCTTTCCCTGTCCTCTAAAGAACATTGCTATACTTAATTTGATGCCATTTCATTGTGGTTTTAGTTTTTCATTTTCCTGATTATTAGTAAAGTAAAGTTGAGCATTTAAAAAAGCTTATTATCCATTTTAGTTTCCACTTTTGTGAGTTGCCTGTTTATCTACTTTATCTAATTTTAAAAAGTATTACATTATTTGTTGCTTTGTATTGACTTACAGGGTTCTTTTTGTATTTTGTATACTAGTATTTTGTTGGTTATGAATATATTCTTCTGCTCTCTGGTTTGTATTGCACTTTGTTTATGGATTTTCTTTTTTAAAGAAACAGAGTCTCCTTCTGTCTTTTGGGCTGGAGTGCAGTAGTGCAATCATAGCTCACTGCAACCCAGAACTCCTAGGTTAAGCAATCCTCTCATCTCAGCCTCCTGAGTAGCTAGTATTATGAGCATACACCATCACGCTTGGCTATATATATACTTTTTCTAGAGACAGGGTCTCACTCTGTCACCCATATTAGAGTGCAGTGGCACAATCATGACTCACTGCAGACTCAACTCCTGAGCTGAGCACAAGCGATCCTTCCACCTCAGCCTTATGTTTTTAAAATGTTTTGTGAAGATAGGGTTTTGCTACATTGCTCAGGCTGGTCTCAAACCCCTGGCCTCAAGCAATTCTGCTGCCTTGGCCTCCCCAAGTGCTGGTATTACAGGCATGAGCTACTATGCCCAGTCTGCTTATCTTCTGAAACAGATGTTTTAAAACACTTTGTTGTTGCTTGTCAATCCTTTCCTTTATGGTCTGAGTCCTTTCATACCCTGAGGAAATAACATTTCCCAGTTCATGTTTAGGTCTTTATTCTTCCTGAATTGAAAGATGTAAATGGTGTGAATTAGGACTTTATTTTTCCCCAATATGGATAACTAACAGTTCCAGCATCTACTAATTTGTAACTTGTTTTGTATCAAGTTTTCATATAGCAAACATTTTAGAACTCTATTTCATTCCATTAGTCTGTCTACTCCTGGGCCAATAAAAACATTGTCTTAATGGTTTCATAATTAAGTGCTAATATCTGATAGAATGAACATTATCCTTCCTCCCACCTCTGTTTTTCAAGATTGCTTTGGCTATATTTGGACCATTGTTCTGCCTTACAAATTTTAGAACAACTTGTCAAGTTCCATGAAAAACCTTGTTGGAATTTTGATTTATTTATTCAACAGCAGTTATATCTCACTTATTATATGTCAGACACTGTTCTAAATGCTTTACAAACACTTAGTTAAAATATATAACTTTATTTGGAGAGAACTGACATCTTTATGCTGTTGTCTTCCTATTCATGAAGAGGATCAATATCTGACCTTCTTTACTATCTTTTAATAAAATTTTATAAGTTTCTTCATAATGGTTTTGATGCATTAGCTAGATTTATTCCTTGGCACTTTATAAATTCGTATTGCCATTGTAGAAGATGTCATTTGAAAAGTTATACTTTCTAATTGTACATTGGTGGTGTAAAGGAACACAATATAGATTTTTGTTATTAGCCTTAGATCCAGCAACTTTGCTTAACTCTCTTATTAATTCTAATGATTTGTCTGTGGATTGTCTTGGATTTCCTAGGTAAAAATTATAGCCTTTGGCCAGGTGTGGTGGTTTACGCCTGCAATCCCAGCACTTTGGGAGGCCGAGGTGGGCAGATCACCTGAGATCGGGAGTTCAAGACCAGCCTGACCAACATGGAGAAACCCCATCTCTACTAAAAATACAAAATTAGCCGGGCATGGTGGCACATGCCTGTAATCCCAGCTACTCAGGAGGCTGAGGCAGGAGAATTGCTTGAACCCGGGAGGCGGAGGCTGCGGTGAACCGAGATCGTGCCATTGCACTCCAGCCTGGGCAACAAGAGCGAGACTCTGTCTAAAAAAAAAAAAAAAAAAAAGTATATATATATATATATATATATATATATATATATATATATATACAGAGCCAAGTGCAGATAGTGGCTATCCTTATTTCATTATTGACCTTAAAGGGAATTCTCATGTTCACCTCTTAGAAGAATGCTTGGTAGGTGTCTAGTAGATTCTCTTGATCAGAAGTTTTCTCCTATTTTTAGTTTGCTGAGAGTGTTTTTGCCTCAAATTTTATTTTTTAAATTAATGTAGAATTATATTTGGCATACAGTTCAGTAAGTTTTAACATATTTAAATTCATGCGTGTACCACCAGAGTAAGAGTATGGAGTAGTTCCATTACCCAAAAGAAACTCCATTGTGTAATCCTTTTATAATCAAACTCCCTCCCAATCCCTAGCCCGTGGCAACTACAGATCTGTTCTCTGACATTATAATTTTATTATTTTTAAGAATATTACATGAATAGCCGAGATGGGCGGATCATGAGGTCAGGAGATCGAGACCATCCTGGCTAACACTGTGAAACCCTGTCTCTACTAAAAATACAAAAAAATTAGCCGGGCGTGGTGGTAGGCGCCTATAGTCCCAGATACTCGGGAGGCTGAGGCAGGAAAATGGCGTGAACCTGGGCGGTAGAACTTGCAGTGAGCCGAGATCGCGCCACTGCACTCCAGCCTGGGCGACAGAGCGAGACTCCATCTTAAAAAAAAAAAAAAAAAAGAATATTACATGAATAGATTCATGCAGTATGTAACCTTTTGAGACTGACTGTTTTTTGACTCAGAATAATGCCTACAAGATCCATTTCAGATGTTGCATGTATCAGAAGCTTTCTCCTTTGTATGGTTGAGTAGTAGTATTCCACTGTATGGGTATACCACAGTTTGTTCATCTATTCACCCACTGAAGGGCATTTGGGTTGTTTCCAGTTTTTGGTGATTATGAATAGAGCTGCCATAAACGTTTGTGTACAGCTTTTTGTGTGATTATAAATTTTCATTTCTTTAGGATAAAAACTTGTATTAGGTGGATGTTTAACTTTATAAGAAACTGTAAAGCTGTTTTCCAGAGTGGCTGTACTATTTTGCATTCTTAATAGCAGGATTTGAGAATTCCAGTTGCTCAGTATTGTCACCAGCACTTGATATCATCAAAATTTTTAATCTTAGCCATCCTATATAGCCTGAGATACAGAGTAGTATCGCACGGTGGTTTTAATTGGCATTTCCTTAATAGATAATGATGTTTAACATCTTTTTATGTGCTTTTTTTGACCACTGTGTATCTTCTATGTAAAATGTCTAAATCTTTTGTCCAGCTTTAATTAGGGTCAAATGTTTTCTTCCTATTGAGTTTTGAGAATTTTTAATGTATTCTGAATACAAGTATTTTGTCATATATGTCATTTGCAAATATTTTCTCCCAGGTTATAGCTTGTCTTTTCATCCTGTTAACAGTTTATTTTGCAAAGCAACATCTTAAATTTTGATGCAGTCTAGTTTATTTTTTTCTTTTATGGATCTTACTTTTGTTGTCATATTAAGAACACTAAGAATTGAGTCTTCCAATACATGAATGTGGTATGTCTCTCATTTATTTAGGTGGTCTTTAAAGATTTTAAAATAGATTTTATATCTTATATTTAGATCTATGATCTATTTTAAATTGATTTGTTTATAATGTATGAGGTCTAGGTCTAGGTTAATTTTTTTTTGGTATATGGATGTTCAATTATTCCAACATCATTTTTGGGACAGACTATTCTTCCTCCATTAAAGTGCTTTGCAATTGTCAAAAATCAATTGGCCATATTTGTGTGAGTCTTTTTCTGGACTTTCTATTCTGTTCTGTTGATTATTTGTCTATCCCTTTGTTAATACCATACTGTCTTGATTACTGTAGCTTAAGTCTTAAAATAAGGTAGTATGTGCCCTACAACTTTATTCTTCTTTAAAATCATTTTGGCTATTTTAGTTCACTTGCCATTCCACATACATTTCAAAATCAGCTTGCATATATTTACCAAGATTTATGTTAGAAGTTGATCAGAATTGTGTTATATCAGTAGGTCAGTTTATGGATAATTGATGTCTTTACCATATTCAGTCTTCCAACCCTGGACCACAATATGTCTCTCCTTTTATTTATGTCTTCTTTGGTTTCTTCAACAGTATTTTATAGTTCTCAGCACTCAAATCCTGTATATGTTTCACTAGATGTTTATGTATTTCATGGGGAGGGAGTGTATTGTAAATGGTATTGTTTTTGAAATTTTAGTTTCCAATTGTCCATTGTTAGTATATAGAAAAATTATTTTTGTGTGTGTGTTGATCTTAGATCCTCTGACCTTACTAAACTTGCTCATTAGTTCTAGGAGTTTTTTTTTTTGTAGATTCCTTGGATTTTCTACATAGACAATCATGTAACTTATGAATAAGACCAGTTTTAATTTTTCTTTCTAATATGCTTGACCTCTCTCTATCTCTCTCTTCTTTCCTTCATCCCCCACTTTCTCTCTCTTTTCTTGCCTTATTGCACTGGCTAGGACTTCCAATATGATGTTGAATAGGCGTGGTGAGTGGACATTTTCCTTTATTCCCTTATTGGGAATTCCCTTATTGGGAATAAGGGAAAACATTGTCTTTCACTCTTTAAGTATGATTTTAGCTGTAGGTTTTTTGTTGATTGCCTTTATCAGGGCAAGGATGCACCTTTCTGTTCCTAGTTTGCTGAAAGTTTTCATCATGAACAGATGTTGAATTTTGTCAAAAGCCTTTTCTGCATCAACTGATATGATCATATGGCTTTTCTTTTTAGGCTGTAAACATGGTGAAATTCATTGATTGATTTTCTAATATTGAACCATCCTTGCATTCCAAGCATAAACCCTACCTGTTTGTTTATATTTTGCTATATTCAATTTGCTAACACTTTATTTAGGTATTTACATCTATGTACATGGGAGACATTAGCTTGTGGTTGTTTTTCTCTTTGTGCTGTCTTTGTTTGGTTTTGGTATCAGAGTAATGATGACCTATAAAATGAGTTGGAGAGTCTCCCTTCTCTTCTGTTTCCTGGAAGAAATTGTGTAGAATTGGTGTTAACTTCTCTTTAGATTTTAGTTTTCTAGAATTCAGCAGTGAAGCTATCTGGACTTGGAATACTTTTTTCATAAAGTTTTAAACTACAAATTCAACTACTTTAATAGTTCTAGAATGATTTATGTTACCTATTTCATCTTTACTGAGTTATGGAAATCTGAAGCCTAAGGAGTTGTTCTAAGTTTTATGTAAGTTGTGAAACTTATGTGCATAGAGTTCATAGTGGTGGTCTTTTATTATCTTTTCAATGTCTGCAGGGTCTGTGTTGAGCCCGTATTTTTTTCCTGATATTGGTAATTTATGTTTTCTATCATATTTTCTTTGTCTTGCTGTCTTCAGGTTTTGCCATAGGTTCATCAATTTTACTGATCTTTTTAAAGAATCAGGTTGTGGTTTGATTGGTTTTCTTTGTTGTTCTTTTAAATATTTCATTGGGTTCTGCTCCGGTGGGTTTAATTTTCTTTTCTTTTTCTAGTTTGGTAAGCACATATTACTTATTTAATAACTCTTTTTTCCTAATAAAATATTTGATGTTATAATTTTTTTAAAGCACTGCTTTAGTTGCATCCCACAAATTTTGATAAATTGCATTTTTATTTTTAGACAGTTCAAAATATCTTAAAATATCCCCTGATATTTACTCTTTGACTGATAGATTATTTATAAGTGTTTTGTTTAATTTTTAAGTGATTAGAGATTTTCATGTTATCTTTATATTAGTGACTTTCTGTCTAATTTCATTTTGGTAGGACAACATACTTTGTATACTTTCATTTCTTTTAAGTTTGGTAAGCTTTGTTTTATGACCCATGATTTAGTCTATCTTGATGAATGTTCTATTCTGCTAGTTTTGAGTAGAAAGTTCTATAAATGTCATTTATTCAGTTGGTTGATGGCATTGAGTTCTACATCTTGCTAATTTTCTGGTTAATCATTCTATTGATTACTGAGAGATAACTATTGAAGTCTCCAGCTAAAATTGTGGAGTTATCTGTTCTTTCACTTCTGTTAGTTTTGCTTCCTGTATTTTGAAGTTTTGTTGTTATATCTGTATGTATTTAAGGCTGTTTTAACTTCTTTGTGAACTGACCCTTTTATTATTATGTAATGTCCTAATTTATCCCTGGTGGCTTTCCTTTATTCTGAAGTTGACTTTGTCTGATAGTAATACAGCCACTCCTGCTTTCTGTTGGTTGATGTTTGCATGGTGTAATTTTTCTTATCCATTTACTTTTAAATTTTCTATAGCATAATATTTGAGATGAATTTCTTGTAGCCCTCATAAATTAGGTCATTTTAAAGTCTGTCTCACAATTTCTGTCTTTTAATTGGTGTATTTAGACCACTTACATTTAGCATGTTATTGTAATGTTTGGATTCAAGTCTACTATTTAATTATTAATTTTCTGTTTGTCCACTCTATTTTTTGTTTCTCGTTTCCCTTTCCTGCCTACTCTTAAGTTATTTGAACATTTTTTATCTCTTATTTTCTTTCACCTATAATGTTTCATTCCATTGAGACTTTCTATTTTTCCATCCATTTAAAGAGTGATTGCCCTTCTTTTTTTGGAGTATTTTCATAATAGCTGCTTTAAAGTGTTTGTCATATAATTCTAGCAACTGTTCCATCTCAACATTGATGTCTGTTAATTGCCTTTTCCCATGCATGTTAAGATTGATTTTTCTGGTTCTTAATATGCACAGTAAATTTGAATTTTATTCTGAACATTAAAAATTATCTGATGAGACTCTGGCTCTTGTTTAAATCTCATGTAGAATGTTGATATTTTTGTTTTGGCAGCCAGTTGACCCAGTTGAGTTTGGATTGAAAGTTTTGACCAGCCTTCTGTGGGTTGTGACTAGAATGTCAAATTTGTTTTCAAAGCCTTTTCTGTGCTACTCAGATCTGTCCCAAGTATGTCACTTAGTAGTCAGTCTGGGATGGATACCGGTCTATCCATCAGCTCAGTTCATAAAGCCTATGGTATGCTGCTTAGAGTCAGATTTACTTGTGTGCTGCTCACAGATGAGTCCAGAAGTTCATGTAACTTTATTGGTTTGCTTTCCCAAGCTTCTCCCTTTCCACCATGTCCCTCATGTGTTTTGGGTCCCTGAGGCTCTCCTTTTAGACCTCTGACCAGAAAGCTAGAGCTTTTATTTAAGTGTCTCTGCCACTCATTTTCCAAGACTGTGCCTGAATTTCAGGCCACTGGGCAGGAGGACGGAGAGATAAAAAATGCAATGGGGGTTTACTCCACTATCTTGGGACCACTTTTCTCTGGTCAGAGAGGAAGATACCCCTTTTTCAGTATCTTAGGGGATTGCAGTCTGCTAGGTGCTAAGGTGCAAAAGAATGGACAATAGAAAAAAATATAGGAGATTTCCCCTGAGTATTAGGATATCTGTTTCCCAATCTTGTTCCAGAACTGGAAGGATTCACCTAGAATTCTCTTCATTCATGCTGATGTCCATTTGGATTGCCTTGAGACAAGATCAGAGTACATGAGAGGAAAAAATGGAAAATTTGCCACTAGTTTGGTGGTGCTTCAAATTCTGTTTTTTTTCCCTTAATCTGTCTGCTACTATTGTTTTCAGCATCCTCAAATAGGTGTTCCATGCATTCTGTCCAGGTTTTATAGCTGCATTCAGTGGGAGAGATAGGGTGGAATGTGCTTAGTTCATCTTATCTGGAACCAGACTTCATCATATATATATATGTGTGTGTGTGTGTGTGTGTGTACACATATTTATTTGTTTTAATCACGATTGGGTCTTGAATATTTTCAAAGACTCTTCCTACATTTACGAGATATCTTTGTTTTCTTCAATAATCCCTTAGCATGCTAAATTATAACATAAGATTAATGGATTCTCTAATATTATTCTTACACTTCTGTGACAAGTGTAATTTGTGTAAGCCATATAATAAAGAATACATTCTTACATTCAGTTTGCTAACATTTTATTTAATATTATTTCACCTGTACTCAGAATTGATCTACAATTTTTCTTTCATGTGTTGTCCTTTTCGGTTTTGGAGAGCAGTTTTTCTCTGGTGCAGTTTGTATGTTTTGATTGATCTGTACCTTGAATGTTTAATAGAACTTGATTGTAAAACTATCTGGATTGGGTGTTTTCTTGTATCCTTTTTCCTTTGGTGGATAAATGTTTTATTATAGATTTAATTTCTTTAGTGGTATAAGGTCTATTCAGATAGTATTTCCATCTCTTTTTGAATCTATTTTGATGTTAAATTTTTTCTAGGAATTTATCCATTTCAACTATTTTTACATTTATTGACATATAGTTGTCCATAGTTTTCTATATACTGTTAACATGTGTAAAGGTGTGTGTGCACGCGTGTGTGTGTGTGTGTGTGTATTTATATTGGCATTCTATCCTGTGCTCTCAGTTACTCTAAGCTGGTGAACATCTTCCCAGAACTCTATTGCAAATCCTTTGAACCAGTGAACTCTCTGTTGTATGGTTTTGGATTGGGTGTGATTTTCATAATTTCTTTTGTGTTCTGGATAATATTTTGACTGAGAGTGACTTCTATGTTATGACCAAATGTTGCACATTCATCTTGTTCACTTGCAAAATGGGACTAAACTCATTAGTAATATCATGAAAAGGTTAAATTTTCCCAGACCCTCTTTCAGGGTTTCTCATTTAAATAATTATCCCCACATGCTTTAAGATTTACTTAGCTCCTGTGGGGTGGTAAGCTGGTCTTTCTACTTTATAAAAATTGGACTCCAATTATAATGGAAGAGTACCAGAAGAGAAGATATTTGCACAGAGATCTGTTGGTGACTAATTAGACCCTTATTCTATGACTTACTCAAAAGCTTTGTCAGGCATCAGTTTTCAGGGAGCTCAGTAGTCATTGCTCCCCTGGGTTGTGTGAGTTGTGGAGCCCTGAGAGTCCAGCATCCTGGGTCTTCTACCTCCATGGCTCCTAACCAGCTGTAGATAGGGTCTGTATCAGTGACTCAAGCAGGAAAAGGGGTGGACTCTGGGTTCATGTGAGGCTAGAGTGACCATTTTCATTCAATGAGCCTAAAATTTCATCTCATGACTGCCATTGAGCCAAGAAGGATCAGTTGAGTGTAGGTCTCCCTGCCTCCCTGAGCTCCAGTGTTTGTTGGTGGGAGTGGGGGTGGTGGTTACTGTGATTCTAGAGGGTCTTAAGGCTTCTAACTTGGGCATACTTGGGCTTCATTTTCTGGAAAGGAAGCTGCACCTTGGGGAGTCCGGAAGGGGCTGTTAATGAGGCAGCCCAGTAGGAGTAGGGGCTGAACGGGCATTCTTCTCAGACAGAAGCATTTTAATTGGCATCTTCCAAGGAAGAGCAAATTAAGTGCTCGATTTCCTCCCTGTGTTTTTCCTCCCTTGGCTCCTATCACCTTGGCATGAGCCCAGACAGAACTGAGTTGCCACTTGGGGGCCATCACTATGGTTTTCAGAGGCTCCATGGGAGCCAGGAAGGCTTGTGCAGGGGCTGAGTCCTCCCTTCAAGGTGGATGACGATTGCCTTGAGAGCCACATGGGAGGGCTTAGAAGCTTTCACTTGATGACGTTTTCCCTCCCAGGACCTGACAGGCCTACAGATGAATGTTCTTTTCTATTCCAGAGAGGCTTCTGAGCTGCCCCCTCCTTCCCTTCAACCTCTTTTGTTTTTAAGCTTGGACTTCAGAAAGTTGTCAGGTGAGGGACACTGTCTCTTGTGACCCTTCACTCACTGCCTCCACTCACAATCGAAAAAGTGATTCTGCTGCAAAAGAAAGTTGAGACCACTAGCCTACATAATCTAGCTCTTGTTAGATTCTTGTTAGCTCTTGTTAGATTCCATTTATGGTTATAATTAGAATGACTTTATAGCCAGGCTGACCTGCCTTCAGTTGCACAAGATGCAGGTCCCAGCTGTGCCACCTCCAGCTGTGTGACTTTGAGCAGCTCACTTTCCCTCTTTGGGCCTGTATTCTTCCAATGCAAAGGGAAAGTTTTGAGGTAGATTACAGATTGCCAACATCTTTTCCAGCTGGGATGGTCTAGATGCCTGTGATTCCATCACTGTCAGTTCAACTCTGAAGAACTTGATATGAACATGCTTGAAATTATCCCAAGAGACGTATAAAGGTCTAGTGGAAAAAGAAAGGGCTTTAGAGTCAACCAGACATGGGGTCAAATCGCCACTGACCAACAGGGTACTCCCACAGAATCAATGCGACCCAAATGTTCCTTTGTGCAAATAGAAAAAGGTGCCCCTACTGAAGTCACTTTCTGTTGCAAAATTTTCACAATACATATATAAATCTATGTTGACTATGATGTGACAAGTGCTCCCTAGACTTGTGCAGTGCACAACCTGCCTGGCTGTACACAACGGTTGTCCATGACCTTGGGCAAATTAACTTCTTTGGACCCCTGTTTACTCACCTGGTAAAAGAGAATAGTAATGCCTACCTCACAGGGTCGTGGTGAGGATGGAAATAATGTGGAAAAAGCCCAGGACTCATATAGAGAAGTTGCTCTGAAATGTGAATTTCCTTTCTCTTTTTCTAGGTGTGCTCTTCAGGGCCCAAAGCACCACTCCCTTACAAAACAGCAGCAAGTGGTAGTCTAATGTCCTCATTAGAGTGGGCTTGGGGGTGGGAAGCACATCCTGTCAGCTTGCTCCAGCTTCTGCTGCTGTCTCAGGAGGTCATTCCAAGCTTCCTTGGAATGCTGCCTTTGCCTGCCCTGCAGGAGGGAAGGGAGAGCCCCCCAAGGACAGAGTTAATCACCTGGGGGTGCAGAGTGGCATCATGGTTGTGAGGCAGTGGGGAGGCCCAGGAGAGCTGGGGCTAGAAAGGAAGAGTGTCTTGGGCTGTGAGGAGTTCCTCCCTGGAAGAAGGTGACCCTGGGGAGTCCTCCACATGGGTAGGCCAGGAGGACACAGGCTGTTATGTCACCTTGCTCTATGCAGCAGGCAGGGCAGAAGCACTGGATCACCCATCGGGTCGGGCTGTGGGAAGTCTTTGGAAGTTGGAAGTGACTGGGGATTGGAAGTTTTCTGAGCCTTTGAGGCCCCTGTCTGAGGAGCCATGGAGCTTCCCGGACACAAAGGTGCTGGAAAGGGCACCAGCTCTGGTGTCAATTCATCCTGCATTTGAATTTCAGGACTGCCACTTAGTAGCTGGGTGCCCTCGGACAAATTCCTTAAACTTTCTAAGCTTTAGTTGTCTCATTTGTAAGATGGAAATAATTATTCCCACCTCTAAAGAGCCCAGATCCTTTAGAATAATATTCAAGGACTATGCAGGTCCCAGGTCCAACCTCCTCTTTCAGTGGCATTCCTGGTACCTTGTGCTCCAGCCACCTGAGTTGCTCTCCCATTTCTTGAGCACACAATCCCCTATGCAGTTTCCTTGTTTCATTACCTCTGTAAGAAACACAACGCATGTGTCTCTGGGCCTGGTGAAATCCTTTTTGTTCTTCAAAGTTTGGTTCTCTGAAGGTTCTCTAGTCCCTTCTTGTATTAGTTATCTATTGCTGAGTAACAAACTACCTTGAAGCCTAGCAGCTTAAAATGACAGTAGAGAGGTGTTATCTCACATATGCCTGTGAGGCAGGAATCTGGGAGCAGCGTGGCTGGGTGATTTTGGCTTGGAGTCTCTCATGAGATCACATTTGAGATGTCAGCCAGGGCTGCAGTCATCTGAAGGCTTGACTGGGGCTGGAGGCCCTGCTTCCAATATGACTTATTCAAATGATGGGCAAATTGATGTTGGCTTTTGGCAGGAGGCCTCTGTTCTTCCCCAGATGCACCCCTCCCCAGGGCTGCTTGCATGTCTTTATAGCATGGCTGCCTGGTCTCCCCACTAGAGTAATTGATCTAAGAGAGAGCAAGGTGGGAGTAGCAATGTTTCTTATGAGCCTTGGACATTTTCCAAGCCTTGGAAGTCATACATCATTATTTTACAGTATTTTGTTGGTGACATTGGTCCTTCCTGATTCAGTGTGGGAAGAGTGCACATAGGGTTTGGATTCTAGCAGGCGGCTTATTGGGAGCCATCTTAGAGGCAGATGTCACACTTCCCCAACAGAATGAAGTGCTGTGTTGTTCAGCAACCTTCATTTATTTATGGTGTCTTTCTGTGCCCCTGCCATGTTCTAGCCATGTGTTAGGTGCTAGGAATACAGGTGTGAACAACAGAGAGCAAGCCCCCTGGCTCACAGGGCCGACAGTCTACCAGGGGAGATAGACTTTAAATCGCTATTCATTTACAGTTTTCATAAGAGCCATAAAGGAAAGAGGAAAGGAAGTGGGTACAATGAGAACATATGAGGGGGGACATCATGTCGTGGGCGGTATAAGGTGGGCTTCCCTGAGGATGTTCCCTTCTCTGTGCCCCCTGAGCTGATGACCACCTGCTCCTTCTCCAGCTGGGCTGGTATTATTTTGGAGCAGCTTTTTTTCTCTACCCATAACTTCTCCCCAAACTGTAAGCCCCTAGAGAGAAAGATCTCACCTTGTTGCAGTTCAGGGTTCCCAGTCCTAGCCCAGACTTGAGCACACACTAGGGACTCAGCACATGTGAGCAGTGCGACTGCAAGGTTGGCTGCAGGCAGAGACCTCCTTTCCTCAGAAGGTGTGTTTGGGGAAAGGGAGGAGGCAAATGTGGGGAAGGAAGAAAGCAATTGAGGATGAAGTGGAGTAAATATGCTGCCCACCTGTGCCTGTTCCTAACGGCCCCTGACCGCACCTGGCTGTTTTCTGTAGCGGCATAAAAAGAGCCTCCAGAGCTGCAGTGTTGGCTGGGGAGCCACTGTCTGAAGGGGCCCTAACTAGCATTGGTGGTGATGTATTAATATATTGGGTTTCCCTGGCTTTGGCTCACCCATGACTGGTAACTCGGTGTTTCGGCAGCAGTGAGAGCAATGCTCATGATCACAGTGGCTCCTGCATACTGCGTGCTTCCTACGTGCTAGACACTGCAGTGGGCATGGTCTCCAATCCATCGCACTCTGCCTCAGGGCCTTTGCACTGACCACTCTCTCCCCGTGCTGTGCTTTTCTGTGGACATCCCCACTTCACGTGGGTCTCTGCTCAAAGCCCCTCATCAGGGGTCCCCCTCTGACCAGCCCATCTAAACCCCAGGCCCGCTTCATCTTCTTACTGGTTGCATTTCTCCTCATTATGCTAATCATACCCATTATGATGTTTAAAAACAGACCCTGAAGATGAATAAAGGGGTCATAGTGTTTGTCCAAGAGATTAAAACATTAAAATTCTTTGTATTAGTTGAGATATAAAATTTCACAGTGTGTCAGGAAGTCCTTTTGAGGCCCTCATCTCCTTATAGTTTATGTTAGTTCATTTAGTTTTTTCTCAATGCTGTGTGATCCGTAGGGCAGGTACCGTACAGTTGTTTTGTAGGAGAAGCAGCTCAGGCCCACAGAAGCTGAGTGAGGGAGTCAGGGCCAGACAGATAGAGGTGGGGCTTTAAAACCAGGCCCTGGGACTGTAAAACCAGAGCTCTGTCACTACTCTATGTTATAAATGACAAACAGCAGTGGACGTCGAAATCCTCTGTTACACAATTGAAGCAACTTTCTTTCTTTTTTTTTTTTTTTTTGAGACGGAGTCTCGCTATATTGCCCAGGCTGGAGTGCAGTGGCGTGAACTCGGCTCACTGCAACCCCTCCCTCCTGGGTTCAAGCAATTCTCCTGCTTCAGCCTCCCGAGTAGCTGGGACTACAGGCACGTGCCACCATGCCCGGCTAATTTTTGTATTTTTAGTAGAGACAAGGTTTCACTGTGTTAGCCAGGATGGTCTTCATTTCCTGACCTCGTGATCCACCCACCTCAGCCTCCAAAAGTGTTGGGATTACAGGTGTGAACCACCATGCCCGGCCTAGAAGCAACTTTCATAACACAGCTTTGCTGACACTCAGTTGCTCACAGTGAATAGAAAAATCACTTTCCATTGGCTGTGCACCTCCTTGGTTTTTCCTTTCTCAAGGCTGTGCATGAAGATGAGCCGAGGGAATGTAGTTCCCCTTGGACACTCAAGGGCAGTATATTTTTGAATTCTCGTTGTGAGCTTAAATTTAATTTCCTCAGGGTCTTGTTCCAATCTCCCACCTAACACAAGAACCCCTACAAGCTTCCTCTCTCTGAGTGCCCTGGACTTCTCATGTATTAGAATCCTTAGCGAGTGGATTCTAAGCTCAGCAGCAGAAAGCCTTGTGAAACAGAAAATGAAAACTGCTATGGTTCTCCAGGCAGTTAGGGGCTGTGAGTGTGTGTGTATGTGTGAGTGTGTTTGTGAGTTTGTGTGTGTGTGCATGTTGAATGCTTTGGAATAAAAATGAACCTGTGTAGAAACTTATACAAAGGGAGACGAAAAGAAAAACCAATCAGGTGCGTCCACGAAGGTTTATAATGGGCATTCCAAAAGCACAGGCTGCCTCACCACCCCTTAACGTCATTCAGTGTCTTAGAGGGGACACTGTGGAAGTTTAACAAATCCAGCCAGGTTGCCAGTATGTGATGAGGAACTGCCTTCTTTGAAAACTGACAATGATAGGTTTGCCCATAATGCTTCATTTCTTTCCGACTCACAAATACTTAGTCGTATATTTTAATAGTCTTTTTTTAAAAAAAAAAATAAGAAAGGTGATTCCTGAAGGTCCAATTAGATGCCCAGGTTCCTGGGGGATCTCTTCATTGCCAGCCTTCCTTCTCCCATCCCCTTCCAGAGACCATAGCTGGGTTTTTCCTGCCCCCATTTTTTTAGGTTATTTTTTTCTAATGTAAGATCAAAGGTGCTGAACATGCAATTTTATCCATTTTCCAATTGTTTTTCCCTTGTTAATAGCAAAATGAAAGGACCAGAGCAGGGTTTGGGCTTCCTGGGATGCTAGAGGCATCTGGAAGCAGCTTCCAAGGACATCCTTACCCATTTCTGCAGTAGATGTTTATTGAGATTTATGTGTCGCACACGTGCTCAGTGAAGATGCAAACAATGTTAAGGAAGTGTCTCTACACATGTTTCTTTAATACAAATAGACTTTAAACAAATAATACCACCACCACCATCTACCTCTTACTGAGCAGCTCATCATGGTCATATGCCAAGACCGTTGTAAGTGTTTTACATATTTTATCCCTCATCCTGACAACCCCGAGGAGTGAGTATTGTGACATTTTTACCTACAAGGAAAGTGACTCAGAGAGGTTTGGTAAGATGGCAGAGGAGTCAGGATTCCAAGTTAGGTCTGCCTGACTCTAAAGCCTGCAGTCTTTTTTTTTTTTTTTGAGATGGAGTCTCACTGTCGCCCAGGCTGGAGCACAGTGGTGCGATCTCAGCTCACTGCAACCTCCACCTCCTGAGTTCAAGCGATTCTCCTGCCTCAGCCTCCTGAGTAGCTGGGATTACAGGCATGTGCCATCACGCCCGGCTAATTTTTGTAATTTTAGTAGAGATGGGGTTTCACCATGTTGGCCAGGATGGTCTCGAACTCCTGACCTCAGGTGATCCATCCACCTCGGCCTCCCAAAGTGCTAGGATTACAGGTGTGAGCCACTGCGCCCGGCCAAGCCTGCCATCTTTACATTCCTCATTGTAGAGAACTGGTGCCAAGGGATAGGAGCCTGCAGAGAGGGACTAGTTCATCTGAGAAGGCCGCAGGTGGAGCGGCTCAGGACAGCTGATGTGCAGGTGTGTGCTGGGAGGGAGGAGTGGGGACAAGGCCAGAGGGATGGCTGGGCCACATTGTGCAGCGTTTTGTCATCCGGACGTGGACTCTGCCCTGTAGAGGAAGCTGCCGGGAGCCTATGGAATGTTACAGGATAGGACAAGATGGAGGATGGAGACTCAAGCACCCGCAGGACCCAGGTGCTAATATAAAATAGGCAATAGGTTGGTTAATATTTGATGAGGGGGGCTTGTGCCAGGCACTATTCTGGTTCTGAGGGTACAGAGAATGAGGCTGCTGGGGGCTGCCTTCAGGGAGCTTATATCCTTTTGTGTCTGTGTTTGTGATGGAGAAATATGTAAGCACATGAGTAAATAGGCTAATTCTAGATACTGATAGGTGCTTGAGACAGGGGATGGTCAGAGAAGTACCAGGGGACATGACGTTTCAGCTGAATCCTGTAAGGTGAGAAGGCAGCTGTGCAAGCGACGAGCTCTGTAAGGGGCAGAGTGGCAGTGATTCAGTGAGGCCCTGGATAGGGCCATTTACTTGCTGTATGGCCTTGGTGGGTCACCTAACTTCCCTGTGCCTCAGTTGCCTCATGAGTAAAGTGGGGATAACAATAGCTCTGCCTCCCCGTTACAAAGCCCTGTTACAAAGACTGCATGAGTTTGCACATGTAAGTGCACGTGGAACGGTCTGCCAGGGTGGCCACTACAACTGGACCCTTAGTACCAGCAGCATAGCATTCTAGGCATGAAAAACAAGTGAAATGGGAATACATTTGGCAGATTTGAGAGCTTAGTTAATGAGCAGATGAGAGGAGAAGATGAACTCTGGACAGGAAGGGATTTGGAGGCAGTGATTTGAACACTAGGAGAAACACTGAGGGCTTTGCACAGGGAGGTGCCGCAGTCTGAGGGAACCTCTAAGTGAGGGGCCTTGCATGCTTGGGTCAATTTCAGGGGAGAAGCTGGAAGGAGTGGTAGGAGTTTAGGATCTATTTTAAAAGTGAAGCCCACACGATTTACTGATGCAAGGGCTATGAGTATGACAGAAAGAATAGAAACAAGGGTACTGTCACATTTTTGTCCTGATGAATTTTGTGGGGAGGGGAGAGTAGGGGGAAAGTGGTTCCATTTACTGAGATGGTGAAATCTGGGGAAGAGCAGATTTCTGGGAGAAACAGACAGTTCTGCTTTGATATGTTTGATGTTAGAGTCCTAATGCACATCTGTGTGAAGATCTCTGGGAAGCAGCTGGAATGAAACAGGTCTGGTGTTAGCAATGGGGATTCATGCTACCCTGGAGAACTAGTCCCTGCCAAATTCAGACAGATTATTCTTAAATGCTATGCTTGTCAAGCCAGACACACCTGCCTCCAGTTTGTAACCCCCAAATTGTCCCTGACTTCCAACTGGCTTAGAAGATAAGATGCCAAGCTAACATCAAGTCCTTAACTGGTTGGTAGAAAGGCTCTTTGGCTTCTGGACAGAGGAGGACAGTTCCTAGCAGCATGGTCCATCTCCATTCCAGGACCTCTGTGACTTCAGGACTGGCCCTTTATTGAGCAGCTCAAGTGTGCCAGGCCCTGTGCTAGTCTGGGGGAAACAGTATGCAAAGGCGTAGCTCTGCTGAGGGCAGCTCAGTCTAGTGAGCATCTAAGTTCCTTGCCCAAAATGCCCAAGGGAATGTCCTGTGCCTCATTTCATTTATTTGATGCATTTTGATCTGTTCAGCCTGAAGCCAGTTGGTAACGATGCGATGATTTATGCTCCTGGACATCACAGTGCTGACAGTGCATGCCTGATCTGATGTTGGGGAGGTGTGTTTGTGTGCATGAGTGTGTATGTGTGTGCATATGTGCATTTGTGTGTGTGCGTGTGTGTACATGCTAGATCTCATGAGCTGAAAGTACTGCCTTTGAGCACCTCAAGTGAAGTTGTGGCTGTAAGGTTGATTTCCTATCTCAGATCTGAGCATCTCCTGATACAATCTGAGCTTTGTGCTTTGCTGGCAGCTTGCCCCGGTGGGTAGTGATCTAGCTCAGCTCTGCTCTGTTGAATGCCAGTTGAGAGGGGTGAGTTTCTCTCCGTCACCCTCTGCATTGGATGTGCCTTCTCACACTTACACAGTATCAACATCTCTCCTTAGGCAGGTTTAAAAAGTCGTGATGTTAACAGTTATTTTTCTCAAAAAAACATTGCTGAAGAAAAACCAAGAGAATTGAGCATTAAATTCCATAGCATGCATTTTCACAACCATCCATGGCTTTCCAATGAGCTCTTAGAACATGTACTTGGCTTTTCCTTTTCAATGCGGGTTATGTCCTTTAGCACTGAGCTACTCAAAGTATGGTACCTGGACCAGAACCATCACCTGAGAGTTTGTTAGAAATGCGGACTCTCAGGTCCTGGTCCAGAGCGTCTGAAAATGAATCTGCAGTTTAACAAGACCACGGGCTTGTCAAAGGCATGGCCATGTCTGAGATGAGCTAATTTAGATGACAGCCTCCTGGAAACTCCCAGCCTGTTTGGATGGCTGTGGGGCGTATGATGCTGAAAATGGCTCCTAGGTGCCTTCCACTTCTCCCAAGAATCAAACAAGAAAGGGGCTTGATGGAGGGAGATGGAAATTTGACTCAGCCTGAAGATCACTGTGGGAATGAGTGGGGTTGAAGAATGTGTTGCTGAGGCTTATTTAAAATACAAATATTCTCTTCTTTCGGCAATGACTTAAGTAACTTTGCTTTTGTGGGTAAAGGCCTTGGGGCATTTTTGTCACAGGAGGAGGGATCTGGGCTTGTCAGTTTGGAGAAGAGAAGGCTCAAGGGTCTGAGTTCATGACAGTTGTCCTCAAATGTTGGAAGGGCCCTCAGGAGGAAAGGGAGCCAGGCCTATTCTGTGAGGGGCAGCATGAAGACCTCTGGAAGGATGGCATCATTACGAAGAAGAGCTTCCTTTCTTTTGGAGAACTGCTTCCTGCCTCCAGAAGGAAGGTGCTCCCATCCCTAGAGACAGTTCAGGCATGAGCTGGAGACCCACTTGTTTGGGATGTTGTAGGGGATCCATGCATGATATGTGGAATTGGACCAGAGGATTTTGTTTTTGTTTTTGTTTTTTTGAGATGGAGTCTCGCTCTGTCGCCCAGGCTGGAGTGCAGTGGTGCGATCGCGGCTCACTGCAAGCTCCGCCTCCTGGGTTCACGCCATTCTCCTGCCTCAGCCTCCCGAGTAGCTGGGACTACAGGCACCTGCCACCATGCCCAGCTAATTTTTTTGTATTTTTTTAGTAGAGGCGGGGTTTCACTGTGTTAGTCAGGATGGTCTCGATCTCCTGACCTCGTGATCCGCCTGCCTCGGCCTCCCAAAGTGCTGGGATTACAGGCGTGAGCCACCATGCCCGGCTGGACCAGAGGGTTCTTAATGTGCTTTCTGATGGTGTGAGCTGTAGAGAAAAGAGAAGAAAGGGACTCACAGACTGGGTTTCAATCCCAGCTTTCCCACTTCTCAGTGTTGATTTGGGAAAGTGACTTAACTTTTCCTAAATCTCACCTTCCTCATCTGAAAAAGGGAATACTACTACTTACCTCCTGGAACAGTGTGAAAATTGAATAAAAATTATGGGCATAAAGTTCCTACTGGTGCCTGGCATGAGGAAGGGGCTTAATAAATTTGAGTGTCCCTCCACCTCTTCTGTATACTTTTCTTTGCCTTGTCTGGGGTGGACTGGAATTAGTTGACAGCTTGAGCAACCAGCTTGATGTTTGTATTACTCTGTTTTCACACTGCTGATAAAGACATACCCAAGACTGGGTAATTTATTTAAAAAAAAAAGAGGTTTAAGGGACTCACAGTTCCATGTGACTGGGGAGGCTACAATCACGGTGGAAGGCAAAAGACATGACTCACATGGTGGCAGATAAGAGAGAATGAGAGCCAAGTGAAAGGGGAAACCCCTTGTAAAATCATCAGCTCTCGTGAGACTTATTCACTACCATGAGAACAGTATGGGGAAAACTGTCCCCATGATTCAATTATCTCCCACTGGGTCCCTCCCACAACACATAGGAATTATGGAAGCTGCAACTCAAGATGAGATTTGGGTAGGGACACAGCCAAACCATATCAATATTGTATTTCTGTCTCAACACTTTTGATTCATGTTAACTGCTAGTGATTAGCTTTGCCTGGTTTGCTCAGCTGGGTTGTTATAGTGAGGCCAGGATTGCAGGAGGCCCCATGCGAGCCAGCAGTCCTGCAGCCTGATGTTTATGGTGGCCACCAGGGTATCAACCAGGAGGGCTGGACTGGGCCACCCAGGACATCACCACAAGGAAGAATTCACATCCAAGTCAGGCGGCAGTGCTTTGGAGCGATTGCTGGCACTGGACTGGTGTCCCAGCACCTGAATTTAGAGCATGTTCAGACACATCTGCTCTTAGATAAAGTCACATCCCTATCTGAAGATGCAACATATTTGTATATGGAAATAGGAAAGAAGGCAGATAGAAAGATCTGAGTGCTAGCCTTTCATGGCGTTTTACTACTCCTCTCCTCCAATAAAAAAACTTTTCTTGCTATGAAAGGGAAATATTTATGAATAATTGATGCATCTCAGTCTGCTCCCAGGTCCTAGAACGTACCACACCCCTTTCCTCTCCCTGGGCAGACTCCATCATCCTCTCCACCTCTCTAATCTCACCTGTCCTCGTCTTCCAGGAAACCTCTCACTACTAGTCACTCCAGGCCACAAAGGACCCTTTGTCTAGCATTCAACAGAGCTTGGGTCATCTCATGCATGAAAATTATGTTTCCACAATGAGATCTCAAGTTTCCTGAAGTCAGGGCCTGGTAGCTTGGCCTGATGATTTCCACAGAAACACCAAACACCTTGATAAATTCATATGGCAACAAGTTGAATGATATGTACCAGGAAGCTCAGGGCCAGGCCTTTGGGTCTCAGCTGGATTCCTGGCTACCTGAGGATGAGGTTACATCCATTGTCACATCCAGCACAGCTCTGTGAGGAAGGAGCCCAACAGATGGGAGGGAGACTAAACAGACGGCAATTGATTGTTTGATCTTGGTGTAATGGAGGGCCCTGTAGAGTCAACCTGAAATCTGGAAGTTTGGAAAGCGGGATCAGGGAAAGGGAGCAAGGAATTGATTGAAATAAGTAAATTTCAATTTTCATTAACATCTCACTTTGTTGCATAAAGGATAGGAGCATAGAGCAAAACATAAAATACAAATTGTGAAATGAGATAGAGTGTAGATAAATAAGCAAACTTATGAAATTAGGTCCAGGGAAGAAATAGATTGCTTGAGCCTCTACATATGACTCAAATTCTTCCAAACTAAAAGAAAAAGTACAGGATATGTGTTTTTCAAGCTGTCTTCTCAGCTTGGTAAAGGCCTCTTGGATTTTCCCTCTGTCTGTGTGATACCCTGGGCTGCACGAGCCAGGGAGCCATCCTGCCCTCTGGCAGGTGAGCCTTGCCCTCTGTAAGGATTTGCCCATTACTCTAGGAGAGAAGGGTCTGGAAAGTGCACCATCCCTGCCACTTTCAAATTATCAGCCCTGATGCGTCATCAACTACAAATTAGTTTTATTTTCTTTTGTGCAAGTGCCTGATTCAGAGTGGATTTGACAGCCAAATTGGCCCGGAAGGTATAATGAGGCAATGCTGAGCATTTCTGAATAAAGAAGTGGGAAAGGAACAGAGTGGGGGTTGTGATGCCTTTTATGGCTCTGGGGCACAAATTTCAACTGGATTGCTGAGATCTGTTCCCATAAGGAGCAGGCTTCTGACTTGATGCTAAGTGGAGGGGAGACAAGGGACTGGATTTCATGGCAATGAGGCTGGTGGTGTGGTAGTAACATTTGGATGTTGAAAATGTGATGGGTAGCACGAGGTGAAGGGCACTGCCTCTGAAATAAGGTGGTCCCATCTTCTATGTCTGGACCTACCACTGCAAGTTATTTCATCCCAGGCAATTAATGTGCATTTTAACAAGACCACAGCCTTGTGAAAGGCATGGCTAAGTCTGGTTTAGACGACAGCCTTCTGGAAATGCCCAGTCTGTTTGGATGGCTCCTGGGTGTAAGAAGTTATTGTATTATATAGCATTTCTCATTTTAAGCAACTGGGATAATATGTTTTATGTGTTGAATGAAGTCAGTTACCTTTGTGAATTATCCATTTCATGGCCACATTCTTTTATGTTCCATTTAACCTGGCCGGGTTTTCCCATTTACCCATCCTACCTCCTCCCTTCATTTTCCCCCAACCCCAACCATGGCAGGCTTTGGTCATGTGTCACAAAAACATCTTGCTAAGCTCAGTCTTGGCATCAGAAGACTTCTCAACACAGCACACGATTCAGCCATCGCCAGAGATATGCATTTATACATTTTTATGCTTGAAACAGATCCCAGGCTTGTCAAGCATCAACATTTGTCAAACCACATGGGGGCAAAGGAAGTCAAGCCTTTTGCTTTACTATTGATCCTCACGCAACAATTAAACAGATGGGGCACATCCCTTCTCTGAGAATGTTGGACTCAGAGCTGGAAGGAATGGATGACATTTCTCACTCTACTGCTTTGCCTTGGTCTGTTTTTGGACAAGCTACCTAATCTCTTGGAATGTCACTTTCCTCACCTGTTAAAGAGAATACGATTTGCCTCATAGGGGCTGTTTTTGTGAGTTGTACTGGTTCATACTGAGATGCATTTGATTCTAGATTCTATTTCCTTGTTGCTATTTTCTACCTATGGGAGGCTTAATAGGGTTAGGGAGACACCTTGGGGCTCTTGAATGAACGTGGCAATGAAGCTCCTCCCTTTGTCAGTAGCTTCTCCCTCTACTGGATCCTATTGCTGTGAGTCCTGGCCTCTTTGCCCACCTCAACAAAGAGCCTCTCTCTCCTGACAGTCTCCTGGCCTTACGCCTAGTACCAGGGGCCAGGCGGGTGACTGCCCCCATTGCCTGCAGGCTGGTACCCTCCTCCCACTGGGGCTAGAGGCATAAAGGCTGCAGCCTGGCTCTTCTCTCGGTGCAGCCCTCTCTGGAGCATGGTTCCTACCGGTCTCCCCTCCTTGGAAGGCAAAGAGACAAAGGTGGAAGAGGCATGGACTTTGGCACTAGATACTCCTGGGTTTACATAGGGTTTGGCCATAAAAAACCTGTGTGGCCTTGAAAAAAATTAGCCAGTCTTTCTGCACACAAGGGCAGTCTTATTCAATGTGAAGGCAGGGACCATGACTGGATGTTTGCAGATTTATTTGGTATCTATGATTTATTCAGTGCCTGGTTTTTGAAGATCTGAATGGATATTTAGAGTGTTCAAGGGATGTGATATCCTTGCACCTTCCTTTTTGTGTCTCCTTCCAATATCCTTGGCTCCATCACGTTCTGAATGGTAGATTGCTAGGAGGCTGGTCATTAATTCAGTCCATAAATATTGTATGCCAGGCACTTGGGCACTGGGGAGATAGCACCTTTTTCATTGGCAGAGAATCTATGCTTGTGTGGAGCTTACATTGCCATGGAAGGAGAAAGGCAATAAACCCACTGAAGTATAGAGCATATGAGAAGGTGATAAGTGCTGTAGTGAGGATTAAACTAGGATAGGGGGATGGGGACTAGAGGAAGGGGGCAGTTGGGACCTGTGGTCTTAATGGGTGGTCATGGAAGGTCCTACCTAGAAGACGATATCTGAGCTAGGATAGTTAATGATGATTTTGCACCAAGTCTCCTTCCCCCCAGCATTCCTTCCTGTTTTCTCTGCTATTGCTTGGGTCTTTGCAAGTTGAAGGTAAGACAAGGTGAGGTCAAACACCTGGTAATTCCAAGCTTCACCTTCTATAGTCACTAGTGAAAGTGCCTGGAACCTCATTCCAATGTTCTCTTCTTTGGGAGTCTGTGTTGCCTGGCATTCCAGCCACCAGCCTTCCCAAAAGAGTTCACTTGGATAAGATGCTTGAGCCAGACCCAGGGCTGTGGCAAAGCAGCAGCCAACCAGTGCACTGGGCAGATTTCCTTGCAGGAAGCCAGGCTCTGCTCTGGGTCTGCTGCTCACTGTGTGTTTGCCCTGGCACCCAGGACTCCAGCTGTGTTTATGCTCACCCAGGTGCCAGGGCTTTCAAAACAGGGGTGGCAGTGTTTTGGGTGCTTGTTCTGGTTACAAAGCAGTGTGCACCTGCCTAGGCCACCACCACAACGGGTTGGCCCACCTTAGCTTCCCCTTTATTCTCCTTTGTCCTTTCTGATGGCCTGTATTGTTTGTGTCGTAGCTGTGACATCAGAGCCCCCTGGGTGGTCTGGGGTTAGGATGCTCATTGCTCCAAGTTATCTTCCTGTCTCACCTGCCTCCCTCCCATTAGTCTCCATGACAACTACTTACTCTGAGATTTGTTACTGGCCAATTTTTGGGAGGGAAAACCTACAGCAAACACACCAGGGGAACATGTCCTTTAGATTGCTGCTTCTCAGACATTAGTGTACCCAAGTGGCTTCTGGAGCAATTGTTTAAAACAGTGGTTCTCAACCTTTATGGCACCAGGGACCGGTTTCATGGAAGACATTTTTTCTATAAAACGGGTGTTGGGGGGAATGGTTTCAGGATGAAACTGTTCTACCTCAGATGATCATAAGGCGCATGCAGCCTAGATCCCTCACATGCACAGTTCACAATAGGGTTCATGCTCCTATGAGAATCTAACGCCGCCGTTGATCTGATAGGGAGTAGAGCTCAGGTGGTGATGCTCAGTCCCCGCTGCACACCTCCTGCTGTGCTGCTTGGTTCCTAACAGGCCATGGGCTGCTCGGTTCTGTGGCCCAGGGGTTGGGGACCCCTGGTTTACAACCTAGGGTCCTGTCCTCACTTGCAGGGATTCTGACCCAGTGGATCTGGCACAGGACCAAGGAACCTGCATCATCATCATCATCATCATCATCATCATCAAGTCACTTCCCTAGCTGATCACACTTGGATAAACCCAGATTGACAGGCACAGTTTGCCTCCCTTACTTGCTGGTATGTCCAGGTTGGGTGGAATCCATTGTTGCAACCGTCCTTGAGTCTAGTTCACTGCCCAGCGCCCAGGTGGTGCTCAGTCCACATATGCTGAAGGATAGAGGCAATGTGAGGTGAATCCTTTTATAAAGAACCATTTACAATGCAAAGAGTTGCCCACTAATAGGTCTCCATAGTTAGGTTTGCATCTTAATGGTTGAAGTTTTCTTAAAGCAGAGATGTACCTCACTTGATTCAGGATTTTGACAAAGCAACAGCATCCTGAAAAGAAGAAGTGAACAGGGGTAATTATTTTTGAAGGAATCAAAGCCATGTCCTCCTCCCTTTGGTAAAGATGTACGGAGTTGCACCATTTATTAGTGCTTCTCAACTTCGGCTGCTCGCTGGGATCAGGGGCTTAAAAAACACTGATGCTTGAGTCCTACCCCTAGAGGCCCTGTGTAATTGGTCTGGGGTGTGGTCTGGGCATCAATATTTTGTAACATTCCCTAGGTGATTCTAATGTGTGTCCAGGGCTGAAAACCACTGACCTAAAATGTGTGGGATCCCTGGAGAGAGGAGTAAGAGATGCATTTCTTGAGTCTTACAAGGAGCCCTCTTGGACTAGAGATGGCAGGTGCCTTGGATTCTGTGATCCAGGACTACCCTTAAATCAGAATCTAAAACATATTTTATATATATATATACATTTTTTTTACATATATACTTGTGTATAAAATGTGTATATGTGTCCATGTGTATGTATAAAAATAGTATAAACATTTATACCTGTGTATGTATAAAAAGTTTTTTACATACACACATATACATACACATGTACATATATATACAAACATATCCAAAATAATATGTATATTTTGAAAGACAGCAATAGCCAATTGTTTTATACCCTCTAATAAAAACATTTTTTCCTGATTATAAACACCTGGTTATCATAAACTATTGAGTTTATGCAGAAAAGTATTTCAAAAGTTACAGATTTTCTCAAATGCCACCACACAGGAGAAATAACTGTTAATATATCTGGTGACCACACTTCTCCTCATCCCTCTGTGCCTATATACACATGTAGCCTAGACACGCAACTGAACGTCAATAGAATCCTTATGCATTCTGAACTAGAATCTGTGTTTTGTGAGCAGTATGGCATAGATAACTTTCCATAAACCTACATAATCATTCTTATAAGATCTCACCACATTTAAGCTCTAATTGCACCTGATAAACGGAACATCTACTGTATTGTGAAAGCTTGCTGTATACTTTTAAACATGCAAGGCAAGCAGCAGTGTTTGAGGGCTCCTGTGCCAGTGGAGAAGCCTGGGTGTGTCCGAACAGGCCTGCAGCGTGCCGTTGGACTGTTACACGCATCTGGGCAGTTGTGCACTGGGGACAGAAGGGCTTGATGAGCTGGGCTACAGCACTTTTTGTAGTGCTAGCATCTGTTGAATTTTAGTTTCAGTCTTTAAGCCCTTTAAGAGGTTCTGTTTTCACCTGCCTTCTAGACCATGCAGAGTGTATAGTCCAACAATAGTCAGCATAGAGTTGCATTCTGAATATCCAGGAGGCAGAGCCACCGAGGGACCACCTCAGTGTTGATCCATGGCTGTCATGTGGGACGGGGGCCTTGTGTTCCAATCGCCCCAGTAATTTGAAGGAAGCCAGTAATATGTATTTCTGTTTGAAATCTCTTGGTTTTTAAATGTGGGCTGTCAATTGTTTAAAAATTGAAAGCATTGTGAGACCAAACAAAACACACCTGGGGCTTCCTATAGTCATCTGGAAGGCAGTCTGAGATGTCTGGTTTACTAAGCTGTTTGTGGCATTCAGTCTACTTGAGTTCCAAAAATATTGACTGAATGCATAGTCACTGTACAAAAGAATGGAAATTACAATGATAAAAAGTGATGATCCTTGCCTTGGGTGGGGTAGCTTTTATGATCCCTAGACCAGCACCCACCATATCACCTGGGAGCTTGTCAGACATGTAAATTCTTGGGCCTCACACCAGATGCATCAAATTAGAAACTGTATTCTAAGAAACCTGCTTGGTGGTTCTGATGCCTGCTGAAGTTTGAGAACAACAGGCAGGTGTGGGAAGGGGAGTTACGCATATGGGCAAAGATCTGGGGGATGGAGAAGGTGGGGTGTGAGGCGAGGAGGCTTTTCAGAAGTGAATGGCTCCACCTGGATCTTAAAAGATGAGTAAGGAGTTGGCCAGGTGAAGATGAGGGAGGAGTGCACCAAGGCTAGCAGGCAGCAGGAGCCAGAGCCAGGCAGGAAGAGTGTGTGAAGGGCGTGTGTGGGATTGTCCATCTAGCGCATGTGACCGAGTGCTGGAGTATGCTCTGGGAAATGAGGTGGGAGAATAAGTTGGTGCAGGTGAGCTGGATTGTGTTCTGTAGGGGCTACAGCATCACGGGAGACCCTCTAGTAGTGGAGTGTGGCATTGGGTATGTTTGTAGGGAAATCACGCTGGTGGCGAGGTTCAAATTCCTTCTGGATAGAGGAAACTCTCCTGGTGTCCCACTGGTCTGGATCCTGATTCTTGCCTTTCCTGGCGTGACTTGGATCTGGGTCAGCAATTCCCATCCTTGGATAGGGTGGTGGGCAGGGAGGGCCCGGCTGAGTGAAGATGTGGCTATTGCTGCATGTGAAATAGTGACATTGGTGTCTCTGTTCTTTTATTCTTGGAGGAATGTGCATACTCTTGGAGAATGTGCACACTCCTAGCTGAGCATTTAGGTGGTTGCCTGTGTTCTCAGCAATTGCAATGGTCTTTGTAATCCCATTTTAAAATGTCATTTTAAAGTTTCTGCAGCAAAGGTTTTGGTAAAACCCTGGATCTATTTCTTTTTCTTTTTTCTTTCTTTCTTTTTTTTTTTTTTGAGATAGGGTCTCGTTCTGTTGCCCAGGCTGGAGTGCAGTGGTTTGATCACAGCTCACTGCAGCCTCAACCTCCTGGGCTCAAGTGATCCTTCTGCTGCAGCTTCCTGAGTAGCTGGCATTACAGGCATGCACCACCACACCCGGCTAAGTTGTTAAAACTTTTTTTGTGGAGACAGGGTCTCACTATGTTGCCCAGACTGGTCTCAAACTCGGGAGCTCCAGTGTTCCTCCTGCCTCAGCCTCCCACAGTGCTGGGATTACAGGTGTGAGCCACTATTCCCCACCCAGCTCTATTTCTTTCTTCAGACATTTGCGGTGTCTAAATGGAAGAAACAAGTTGAACTCAAGGCCATGGAAATTCATGTCTATACCTAACTGGGACTCATTCCTTCTTCCTCCGTCCCTCCCTCCCCTCTCTCTTTTCTCCCCCCCCCCCTTTTTTTATTATAAGATAACTTTGGTTATAGAAAACTCTTGAGAGCTTTCCAAGTGCTCATAAGATTTTTTTAATACTTAGCTATGATAACATCCAAATTTTCCTGATGTGAGGATATGCAGTTGTGGTTAAAGACTTCTACTGAGATAGTTGACCATTGTTCTGAAATATTTTGGATGTAGCTCTGAGTGGAGGCAGAAATATGAATGTGAATTATTTATATTCATGTGGTGGTTCTACAAAACATTTTAGAAGACAGCAAGAATAGCCATTGTTCTTAGAACTCCTGGATCTTTTTTTTTGAAATGGAAATCTTTTCTTTTAAAATGTATTTGGTGCAGAGTGTAGTAACTATTTAATTTCTTTCTTTTTATTTTTTGAGATAGAGTTTCGCTTTTGTCTCCCAGGCTGGAGTGTAGTGGCACAATCTCGACTCACTGCAACTTCCACCTCCCAGGTTCAAGTGATTCTCCTGCCTCAGCCTCCCGAGTAGCTGGGATTACAGGCGCCCACCACCACGCCCGGCTAATTTTTCGTATTTTTAGTAGAGATGGGGTTTCACCATCTTGGGCAGGCTGGTCTCCTGACCTCGTGACCCGACCGCCTCGACCTCCCAAAGTGCCGGACTACAGGCATGAGCCACCCGCGCCAGGCCCATTTCTTTCTTTTTTTGAAATGCTGCAGTGTGACAGACGATGGGAGCTAGATGAATTATTGCCTCCCCCTGCTGGTCATTTTTATATAACATCTTATATATAGTAATATATAGTAATAGTGCAGATGATAAAGCAAAGCTAATACCCAGAAAAACAAAAAATACTAAGATGGAATTTATTAATTTTTAAAAATTGCCCAAATTAGTAATAGACAAATTGCCCAAATTAGTAATTGGCCTTATTAGTAATAGAGTGGAGATGGTGAGGCAAAGCTAATGCCAGAAAAACAAAATATACTGAGATGGAATCCATTAATTTTTAAAAAATTGCTCAAATGCAGTAAATTTTAAAATGCTTACCTTTGTGAGAGGGTGGAATAAATTTTTCGACTTCTTTCATTCTTTGTAAAACGATATAATAAGTTTAGAAAGTAGTTACTGTATTGGTTTTGTCCTTTTGCTGCAACTTCTCATACATTCATGATGATGTTAGCAATCTCCTTTATTCTGTTGATGCATTGAATGCTTTTTTCTCAGCTAGAATGAACAGGTGTTTCTTGTTGATTGCTTTGGGCATTTATCCAAGTAGATCACAAATACCCATGTCTGTCTGCTATGTATACATACAACAACCAAGGTATAATGTTTATGGGCATGAAACATGGTATTTAAAATGAGTGAAACCTGTGTTTCCCCTTAACAACCAATCTCTTTTACCCAATACAATGGGTTCATAAGTTATAAGGGACATTAAATATGACTCTATCCAATGATAAGTTATATGGAGACTTTTCGTAGGAGGTAGCCTGCCCTGCTGAGAAGCTTTAGGGGTAAGGTTTCTAGGGCAGTTTTCTGAACAATTCTATTGATGAACTTCCCTGTTTGTTAGCATCTAAATTTAATATCTTTCTGAACATAAAGCCGGCTTTTTATTTATCTTCCGAAATTCCTGCCTCAGCTTTGCCCCTATGGATCCTAGGAAACCAGATTCATTTCAATGCTTGGGGTGCATTTGCATGTTGACAGACAGCACTGTTAGAGGACTCTTGGGGCCAAAGGACGTCCACTAGCTTGGAAGCTGGTGTGTGTGCCTCTTACTAAGTGGATGTAAGCCAATTAACTTCTTTAGGCCTACTAAACTGGATGTTGTTGAGATCCTCTCTAGCTTCATCCAAATATTCTAATCAAAATGATTGAGACATTTGACTTCATTTAGGTGTTGAGGGCAGCCTTGGAAATACAGACACGGAGGGAGTAAATTTGCTTTTATTCACTTACAAAGACTCTTAAATACAGCCCAATGTCAAAGCATCCAGGGGATTGGCTGTATTGGGGCATATTTGGTGGACACATTGCTTTATTTATTTAAATTGCATCCTCTTTTTTTTTCTAGTTGCAAATGAAGCTGGAGACAAGAATGCCAGACCACTGGCCCGCTTCTCTCGTGAGTAAATCTTGTTTCACTCCTTTCCTGGTCTCCATCAGAAAATGTTCTCCAGAGATCTTTCCCCCATGCGGTATAGCTCTTCAATTCTGTCAGGTGTTAATAAAATAGTAATGTAGGAAATATCATCTGGTTAACATCCCACTTGAGCCCAGGCTGGTGAGCTACTCATTGCTACTGCCTTTTCAATCCTTAGAACTGTGGTTTCCAAATTGTGCTCTAAGCCTTTGCTATTCCAAGTATGGTCCTCAGAGCAGCAGAATCGACATCACCTGGGGGCTTTTTAGAACCATGAAGCCTCAGTCCCCCGACCACCCCTTCAGACCTACTGAGTCAGAATTTGTATTTTAACACATCTACAGGGGATGCCTGTTCACATTAGAGTTTGAGAAGTGCTGTGCTAGGACTATCCTTTCAATCTTTCAATGAATGTTTTATGACGATAAAGTGAGGAGAGGTACGTGTAATGCTTGTAGCTATGAAGGCATCATCACCATTCAAAGTGGACTTATGGACTAACTCCACTGGCTTTTCCTCCGTTTGGTGACACTTTGAAGCTTAGATGGATTGAATGGGTTTCCTTAGGCATTGGGGATATTCCTAGGGCTGTGGTTAGGCCATGGGGCTTCCCTTGACTCCTTTGTCTCCAGGTCTTGATCCCTATGAGTAGGAGTCTAAAGCCTCTCAATGGTTTCTGTACCAGTGTGATCAGCAAATTATCCAGCAAGTTAATGCACTCCCTGGAACGAAAACCTGGATTCCAAAGAAGGGGGAGGAAATACTAGAGACGGATGAGGGTGGAGTGGAGACGCTCCCCAAACCCACTATGCACCAGGTGGAGAAATCGTACAACTGTAAATAGAAACGGATTTATCACTGCCTCACTGGCTTTCACTAAAAGTAATTTCACTCACACTATCTGGGCCTCTGTCTTCGCACCTGGAAAATGTTCAAAATTGGACATAGTTACATTAATTTTTTTTTTGCCTTCCTAAAAGTCACCTCATCGTTCCCTCTCTAGTATTGACTACAAAAAGACTTAGTAGCTGACGTGCCATCTGACTCTTTTCCAGGTCAGTCAAAAATGTTGCTGTCTTTTGAAATTGTGGCCTGGGAGGAACTCTATAAATCCCTAGTCACTGCATTCCTCATGCAGGGTTGACTAGGTCTGAGTGTGGACAGTGCCATAGTAAATCTTATTACATAAAGCTGAAAGTATAATTTCTCTATTTACAGGGCTTCTTCTAAACTCTGCCTCCCAGCTCTTTTTGGAAGGCTTTGAAACGTTGGGATTGATTTCCTAGAAATGGTTTTTATAGAACTGTAATAATGTACGATAATGAAAGAGCATGAAGTGCTCATATTTTAGAAATTGTGTAATAAAACACTCGCTTCTCATGAGCCCCATTCCTCACTGCCCTCCTACCTGGAATCATTATTTCCAAAATAGATATTTCATCCCACAGCTCAATGTGGTTGAAGAATATGCTTTTATCCCATTTTTTTCTTCATCTCCTGAGCAGTTGTCAGGCAAATAAATAAGCATGAATCGTGACCCAACCACGCTGTGAGGGCTGTGCTGGGTGCCCCTTCCCCCATGGGAGTCCCAGAGGCTCACTACAAGACAGAGGAAGGTTGGGGGGAGGGCGGTCCTTGCATGAGAGTTGAGGCAATTTGTCCCTTCACAGAGAAAGGAAGGTAACTTCTTGTGTGAACTTCTCAACTGTATGACTGGGTTGAAAGGATGATGTGTCTTCAAAGCTTATTATCTTGAGACAGGTGAGGACATGATGAACACGTATCTGTGTAGGAAAAAGTAATTAGTGGCAAACCAGTTAGGTTGGACTGATACAGGGAAAAAAAAGGAGAACGAAAAAGCTTCTGAGTTAATTGCCATACTCTGGAAAAAGTCAGATGGCACGTGAGCTACTAAGTCCTTTTGTAGTCTAGAGAGGGAAAGATTAGATGACTTTTAGGAAGGCAAAAAAATTATTTTTAATGTAGCAATGTCCGATTGATGCTTACTTCACTTTACCACCTTGAAACTGACCTTCATTGTGTGGTGTGAATGAAGAGTTCAGTTTGGGAAGATTGGGAGGATTCGGATGATAAGTTTTTTTTTTTTTTTTTTTTTTTTTGAGACTGGAAGATGAAGTAGTGCAACATTCTCTAATTTTTGCATCCAACAAGACAGCCTTGACAGTGTGCGTTGCCCAGTATGGAATCAGGCACGACGGGGATTGGCGGGGGCGGGTGGCCAGAGCCTGTGCTGTGATGGCTGGACCCTCTAGAGGTCAGCAGAGATCTGGGAGTGGGGACTTGGGAAGGGCTGCTTCTGGTGGTGGATGCCGTGGAGTTAGTCCTGTGAGACTCTGGATCTACCAGGCCCCTTCACCACCCCTGCCCCATCATTGCAGGCTCAAGCAGTGGCTTCCAATCAACCTGACTTCAGTTAGAGCATCTGCCTAGCAACTGTGGGCACATACAGTAACATGGGGAAGTCATTCTCCTAGAAGTGAGGGTTAGGGAAGAGGGAAGGGAACTCAAAAGAAGCAGAGAGGATCTCTTCCCCTCACAAATGCTGGGAGAATGACAGTGTCCAGGACAGTGAAGAGTTGAGAGTGACCTTGACTTGAGTGCGCTGTGTGAATGCAGGCACACCAGCTTCCAACCAGCAGATGGTTTGAGAATGGCATCTATCACAAGGCCAGCTGTCCCAGGGCGAGAGCCACCGGGTGTGGGCACTGCCATGCTCTGCAGTGGACAGGGTGAGCTAGAAGAATACCTCATGTGGGTACTGCATGGTGGGCACCTCACATGGGTGGCGCATGGAAAGTACCCCATGTGGGTACTGCATCGTAGCCACAAGGGCAGTGTGGGGAACAGCTGATCTCCCCCGCTCAGGTCCAGGCCTCAACTTGGTGAGGAGCTCCTGGAACCCACTGTGGCTCCTGACATTGGGGACTTCTGGGATGAAGTCAGCTGGCTGTGGGGTCCCTTTCTAGTCCTGCTCTCTGGGATGCTGGTGAAGCTGCCCTCCAGTGCCAGGCCCTAAAAGCCCTCCTCTCTAGACATGTCTGTGTTATGCATCTGTCGGTCTCTGTTAGACAGTCAGCTCCTTGAGCCCATGGGCCATGTCTGGTTGACTGCACCTGACCTAGAAAAAAACGCTGATTGAAGACTGCATAAACTGGCCCCTTTCTGCTCCTTTGCCCCTGCTCCTCTGCATCCTAATCAGTGAGCCCTCCCATTATCAGCATACACAATCCCCCAGTCCCCCCAGAGTATATCCTCAAAGGTCTCCTACATGCTAGTGGGAGAGTCCCCAGCAGCCAGGATGTAAGCTCTGGAGGTCAAGGCTGGCTTTGAATTCTGTGTCCAGAATTATGAATTCTGTGCCGCGTTGGGCAGGTAACCTTACCCCTCTAAAAACACATTTTCCACACCTTGATCCTAAGCACAGTACTGTGTCTAGAATCGGTTTCTTCTTGGTCTCGCTGACTTCAAAAATGAAAACATGGACCCACCTGGTGAGTGTTACAGTTCTTAAAGATGGTGTGTCCATAGTTTGTTCCTTAAGATTTTCAGATGTATCCGGAGTTTCTTCATTCTGGTGGGTTCACGTTCTTAATGACTTCAGGGGTGAAGCTGCAGATCTTGGCAGTGAGTGTTACAGCTCTTAAAGGTGGCATGTCTGGAGTTGTTTTCCTTGGGGTTGCTTCATGGTCTCGCTGGCTTCAGGAGTGAAACTGCAGAATGAGTGTTACAGCTCATAAAGGTAGTGCAGACCTAAAAAGCCAGCAGCAGCAAAATTCATTGCAAAGAGGGAAAAAACAAAGCTTCTGCAAGGCACAAGCAGACCCAAACGGGTTGGCTGCTTGGCGGGGGGGGGGGCCTGCTTTTATTCTTTTTGGCTCCACCCACATCCTGCTGATTGGTCCATTTTACAGAGTGCTGATTGGTCCGTTTTACAGAGTGCTGATTGGTCCATTTTACAGAGTGCTGATTGGTCCATTTTACAGAGTGCTGATTGGTCCGTTTTTACAGAGTGCTGATTGGTGCATTTACAAACCTTTAGCCAGACACACAGCACTGATTGGTGCATTTACAATCCTTTAGCTAGATAGCAAGGGTCTCCAAGTCCTCACCCAACCCAGAAGCCCAGCCAGATTCACCTCAATGCTAGAGCTTATTTCCAAGTTGTTGTGGATGATCACATGCAAGGGTGAATGTTAAAATACTTGAAAACATGTGACGTGGTCACTGAACATCAGAACAGATGTTGGTCATGGACTATGTGAAGGACTAGAGTCCAGGAGACCCCTGACAGGACAGACATGGACCCTTTAATTGCTGGATGAAGCTGGGGCAGCAGAGGTGGATATTGGCCCTGATAACCTGGAATCCATTATATGAAGCACAGGGACTGTATACCACAAGCGCTCAATAAGTGTGGCTGGTTGTTATTACCTTGAGTTTTCAGCCTTCCTCCCCTCTCTTCTTCCCTTTTTTCTTTAATTTCATATATACTTATTGAAGACTTTTCTGTTCTTCTGTGAGCCATGGAGATAACACAGCTGAGTTGGTTTGTCTTCAAAGGGTTTGCAGTCTAATTAGGGAGACAGAAGTGACTACTACAGTACAGCATGTGGAAGGAAATGCTAGCAATTGGTAGGAGGAGCTGGGAGAGTCAGAACGGGGACGCTTCAGCCAGCCTGGTGTGGAGGTGAATTCAAGGGAGTCCTCCTGGAGAAGGTGAGCATCAGCTGAGGCTTGAGGGTCTGAATGGGGATAATAGGTAAAAAAGGTAACTTCTAATCTTCATTGAAAAAAACTCCAAATACCACATGAAAGGGAATGAAGGCCACATGTAGTGTTCAGACATGGCCACATGTAGTGTTCAGACGTGGCCACAGTGTGGCAGAAAAAGCCCAGATTTTGGTGGCATCTCTCTCCTCTAGAGGATGTAAAAGACGCTGCATTCAGTGCATTGGCCAGAGCTTCTGTCAGGAGTCCAGGGCATTGGAGGAGCCCGAGCCAGGGAGACAGTGCCCACAGAGCTCTTGTGGCTGGGCAGCTGTGTGCTGGAGTTCTGGTTGCTTTCCTGAGGGAGGACTAATTTCTCCCCCAAGATGAGCAATCATGGACAAGAAAATACAAAAATCCTCCCTTATCTGCGGTTTCACTTTCCCAGTTTTGTTTCTTGTGGTTAATAGCGGTCTGAAGATGTGAAATGGAAAATTCCAGGAATAAACAATTCACAAGTTTTGATTTGAGTGCTGCTCTGAATAGCGAGATGAAATCTCACTCTGCCCCACCCACGATGTTAATCCTCCCTTTGTCCAGTGGATCCATGTGTAGATGCTACCTACACGTTAGTGACTTAGGAGCCCTCTCGTTTATCAGATTGCAGTGCTTGTGTTCAAATCACCCTTATTTTATTTAGTAATTGCCTAAGTGCAATTTCTAAGTGCACTTAGTAAAAAGTGCAAGAGTACTGATGCTGGCAATTTGGATACACCGCAGAGAAGCCAGCAAGTGCTTCCTTTAAGTGAAAAGGTGAAAGTTCTTGACTTAATAAAGAAAAAAAACTGTATGCCAAGGTTGCTGAGATCCACAGGGAGAGCGAATTTTCTATCTGTGAAACTGTAAAGAAGGAAACAGAAATTCGTGCTAGTTTTGTTGTTGCACTAAAGCTGCAAAAGTTATGGCCACAGGACAGGATAAGTGCTTAGTTAAGATGGAAGTGTTATTAAATTTGCGGATGGTAGACATGAACAGAATCGTGTTCTGATTAACAGCAATCATGTTAGGCACCATCCCTGGTTTCAGGCAGTTGTTGGAACGTACCTCCTCGGATAATGGGGGACTACTATAGCGGTATCAAAAGCAATAAGAAAATAGAGATTAATTAAGAATCCAGGTATTTTTGGAAATAGATTTTCCTGTGAAAGAGCTGGAGTACTTAGGGTGGATGGGGGAGTGAAGCAAGGGGCGGCCCTTCGTATTTTTGTGCTGGATGAATGATCACTTTCCCTCGGCAGAGGTGGGAAATGGAAGGCAGAGATGTGCAGTGGGGGGTGATCACTGGGGTTGGTTGAAATAGAGGGAGGCAGCACCTATGACATGGTGATGCCATGTATGGAGCCCCAGAGGGAACTCAAAATCATGTCCGAGACAGTGCTAGAGTTCAGCCAGGGAACTTTACTAGATCAGTTGTTATGGCTAGGAGGGTTGGTGACAAAAGAAGGGAGCTTGAACTGGGGATGGATGAAGACAAAAAGAAGAAGAAATATGTGGGAGGAATGACTGAGAAATGCCATGAGTGGGGGACTGTGGCTGGTGGCTGGGCTTTCAGTGTTCTCAGGGGCATGTACTACGTTTGAGACAGAACCATATAAGGGATCCAGGACAGACGAGATCACGTACATGTAGGGTGCTATGGCAAGCAAAATAGTCAAACTAATAGAAATGCAGAATTGGATGGTGTTTGCTAGGAGCTGGGTGTGGGGAGGAGCAAACAGGAAGTTGTTGCTCCATGGGTATAAAGTTTCTATTATGTAAGATGAATAAGATGTGGAGACCTGCTGTACAACATAATCCCTGTAGTTAACAATATGGTATTGTGCACGTTAAAATACATTAAGAGGATAGCTCTCATGTTAAGTTTTCATACCACAAAAACCAACCAATCAATCAACCACGCAAGCAACACAAAAGAACACAAGACAGCTGGCTACTAGCTTCTTATCTACACTTATAATCATCCTCTCGCAGCTCCCCCAGTGACCTGTGACACATCCATGTTTCAGAGCCACAGTTAGACCCCAACTTGTGTTGACCCAAAATTTCTCTGCTTGCCCACAAGGGGACTTCACCACTTTATCTTACCCCATTTCTCCACCCCTTTCATCAAACACAGTTGTTATCAGGCAAGCCGATTTGCTTGGTTCAGTCAACAGATGTATTCATTGGGATTTGAAAGATTTCAAGTTAAAGTAGAGTTTACAAATGATCCAGTCCAGTGCTCACCACTCTGTCTAAAGCTCAAATCCCTTGTATGACATCCCTGTCATGGGGTCATGAGCTCTCTGCAGGAGCCCATCCAGCGGAGGAATATTCACTGTGTCCTGGAAAGCATTGATGGTCGTGGTCAGAGTGATGGACTGGCATGTGTATGGGGGTAAGGGGCAGGACACTGAGACTCACTCTGCCTTCTCTTTTTGAATGTGCTTGATAGAGTCTTTGAAATATATCCAAAGACATATCCCTAGGTCCCTAATATGTTAGCCAGTGGTCCACCAGTGGACTGGCTGATGATTCCATAAGTAGCTTCTAAGAGTTTATGGATGATACATGTAACCCAGATGTCAGCTGGAAGCTCCAAGTCCATTGAGATCTAGGTGAAGAGGCTTAACACTGCTGTTGTGTGCTGACATTTGGAAGTTCAGAGCACTCCCTCATGCTTCCGTGAGTACCTGGGATGGTGGTGTTCTTCTGACCCTGATTTCCTACCTCTGTCGATTGCTTTCCTCTATTTGCTTCTGGCTATCTTCCTATTGCTCTGACATAGTCTCAGATGTGCTACGAAGCTCCTCCTCCTTCTTTTTCTGTAGAGTAACCAAAGGCATTGGTCAAAGCAGAGCTTGACTGAAGATTAAGAAGGGATGAACAAGAGAGAGCCACAATATGCACTGCAATTGCAGACAGACCATTTAAATTCAGTTTGATTTTCAACAGTCCATTCAGCCATTCTACCACCAATAAAAATTTTAAAGACTGCTTTGCCCATGCTGCTCCTGGCCTACCACTGTACATCCTTTTATCCTCATCCTCCTCCATTCTTTACCCTTTATTTCCACCTCCCTTTTAGGAATCAGAGCCACTCCTGGGATCTCTCATGCAGAGCAGCTGCTTGACTATCTCTCTTGCTTTGATGGATCTACTCACACCCTTGTCCTCAGCATCTCACGTCCTACTCCTTTCAACTTATATTTGCCTAAATGCAGACCAGTTTCTGCTCCCTTAATGGGAATGCTGTACCCCTATTGAGATAATAGCAAATATTTACCCTTGCTACATGTGTACATGCTTAGATAATTGAAAAATATGAATAGAATTTTTTTTGTATGTAATGTAACCCCAGGGAGGGCAAGGAAGACGTGACTTGGCTGTTGCACTCCAAGCACCTCCTCCTCTATCCTCTCAATATATACTCCTTTGAATAAAGTTAAGATGAAGTTTTAGGTTTCTGCAAGAGACAGACGAGGATAACCTGAAAACCTTCTCATTTTTTACAAGCACATAGAAATGCTGAGTGAAATGTTTTAAAAATGCTTTTAAATGCACAGTTAAACTTGCAATAAAGAAAGGGAACCCCACAGGTGCCAGCAATGAAGGAAGAATTTAATATCAGTACGGTAAGCTGTTAACATGTGTGCAGATTTTGCAGCTATGCTGCATGGGGGTGGTGCTGTTAAGTCCATGGAATCTAGTAACACATGTTTTAACATCTACATGGGGAGAGGAGATAAGACCTTGGGCTATGCAGGGTGGAGAAGTTGGATCTGAAACTTCTGCCTAACTCGGACTCTTAAAACATATGGCAGATTGTGTTTTCCAAAAATATTTGTAACTATATCTCCCATCCCACATGCTCTTCTTGCAATGTGATGCTGACAAGCCTCCCACTGAGATGGCGAGGCCTCTGTTTTCTTCCCTTGAGTCTGGGTGGCCTGTAAATGTGGCAGAGATGATATGATGTGACTTGCAAAGTTAGATTATCAGAAGAAACAGCTTCCACCTGCTGCCTGTTGGGATACTCGTTCTTAGAGCACTGCCATAATACTGTGAGGAAACAGAGGCCCTGTGGAAAGCCCATCTCTGAGAGCTTCCCAAAGTGCAAGTTTTTGAGCAAAATGGGTAGTTGTTGTTGTTGGAAGCCACAAGTTTGGTGTGATCTGTTACGCATCAATAGGTAGTTGAAACAAGGTCTATGTCTCTAATAAAAGAGAGATCAGGAAAACAAAATGCATCCATTAGCATAGAGGGGTAATAAGGTAACTTGCTTGGCTTTTCTGGCTCTTGAGGAAAAGTCTTCCCTGGGCAATTGAAACTACCTGAAAGGTCCAGGAACACTTTGAGCCTAAGAAATTAACAAACATTAGTTCTGGGCTACTAATGGCAGAATCAAATGAAAAATCTTTTGAAATACAACCCAAGTCATAAGATATTCTCATGGAGAAAACAAGACCAACTAAGTATGAGCTCACAGTCAAAATTAAAAACAAAATAAAACAAAAAACCTATAAGAGGCAGCAGTCCTCCATGATGAGCAAGAGTCAGCAAACACAGATAATTAGAGCCTAAGAACTTGAGATGCAGGTCGAGTGTCCTTTGCCCAAAATGCCTGGGACCAGAAATGTTTTGGATTTTGAGTTTGTTTCTGACTTTGGAATATTTGTGTATGCGTAATGGGATATCTTGGGGATGGGACCTAGGCCTAAACACAAAATTCATTTGCGTTTCATATATATCTTAAACACATAGCCTGAAGGTAACATTACACGGTATTTTAAATAATTTCATCCGTGAAACAAAGTTTGTGTACATTAAATCATCATTGAACTGCAACCTGTCATGTGAGGTCAGATGTGAAATTCCCACTTGTGATGTCATGCTGGTGCTCAAAAAGCCTTGAATTTTGGAGCATTTTAGATTTCAATTTTTTGGATTAGGGATGTTCAACCTGTGGTATAATGACAAACTGGAAAAAAAAAGACTAGGTCTATTTAAAAATGACAGAAGATATAAAATGAGTTGAAACTCTAAGAAAGGAACAAGACCTTGGAAAAAATGGAAAATTTTAAAGATAATCCGTAGAACTTCAAGAAATGTAAAATATAGCATAAAACCCCAACAAAACAAAACCCAAACACAGTTTACCAACTGTGTTGAATAGGACTAAAAGGAGAGATAATGAACCAGAAGAAAGATATATCTTAGGAGACTATCCAAAATGTAGCATAGAGAAATGGTGGATGTAAAAGAATGGTCAAACACTACGGAAGACAGAATGAGAAAGGCCAGCACACATTTAGTAGGAGTTCAGAATGAAAGACCAGAGAGAATATGGACAAAATAGTAACTAAAGATCTAGTGGCTGAGAATTTTTCAGAATTGACTAGTGATATGAATCCTCAGACTAATGAATTGTACCCAGTTTCAATCAGGAAAGTAAAAAATCTATTGGCAGATACATTATAATGAAACTGCAGAACAGTATAGACGATGGGCAAACACCAAAGATAATTGAAGAGAAAAGACAGGTTACCTACTGTGTCTGAGACTACGAGTTTAGTGTTTTGTTTTGTTTTTTCAATTTTTATTTTTGGTAGTTTTGCTCTTGTCACCCAGGCTGGAGTGCAGTGGAGCGATCTTGGTTCACTGCAACCTCCGCTTCCTGGGTTTAAGCCATTCTCCTGCCTCAGCCTCCCAAGTAGCTGGGACTACAGGCATGCGCCACCATGCCCGGTGAATTTTTGTATTTTTTTTTTTAGTAGAGACAGGGTTTCACCATGTTGGCCAGGCTGGTCTCAAACTCCTGACCTCAAGTGATCCACCTGCCTTGGCCTCCCAAAGTGCTGGGTTATAGGCATGAACCACTGCGCCTGGCTGAGTTTCTTTTTTTCTATGTTAAAAGAACTTCAGTTTTTAGCTGGGCCTATGTCCCCATATCCAAAAACAGTTAAAGCTAGGTGTGACCATGTAACTAAGTTCTGGTCAATAGAATGTAAGCAGAGCTGTCAAAGAAAGGTTTCTGGAAACTTCTTGAGGCTTTTGTGTAGTCTTCATCCCCTTTCTTTTTTATCCCTTTTTCATCCTGCTGCCTAGGACACAAATGTAATGCTTAGTGCTCTAGCTGCCATCTTGGACCACAGTGATAATGCTCAAACCCAAGGGTTGGTAGAATGGTAATCTAAAGATTTTGTGAAACAGAGCTGCTATATCAGTTCTGAAAGGCTTACATCTCACTCAACAGAGATATAAACTTCTATCTCTGATTTTTATGTAACAGAGATATAAGCTTTTATTTCATTTAATCTACCGGAATTTTGAGTTTCTGTTATTCAGACATAACTAATCATAACTGATGTATCTATCATAGATTAATTATTAGACTGACTGTAGACTTCCCAATAGTTTATTTAGAAGCCAGAAGTCAAATTGAATAATATTTGTATAGAGATGAAGGAAGAATACTGTTGACCTGAAATTTTAAATTGAGAGAAATATCATTTAAGAGTGAGGGCAAAATAAAGACATCTTTCAGGCAAACTCATTCTGAGAGAATTTATCATATACGCCCTTCCTGTGATAACTGCTAAAGGATGTACCTCAGGAAGACTGTTGAATCCAGAAAGAAGAATGAACATAGGATACAAGGACTAACCATTATTTATGTAATTCACAATTAAAAATTAAAATGAATATTAAGATGATTGCTGCTATTTAGTTTTAAAAAATAAAAATGGCTTTATTGAAATATAATTCACATATTATAAAGCTTACCAATTTAAAGGGCATAATTCAATGATTTTTCATTTATTTATGGAGTTGTGCCACCATCATCAACATAATCTAATTTCAGATAATTTTTGTCACCCCAAAAAGAAGTGCTGTGCCCAATAGTTACTTTTCATCTGAGATCCATACCCACAGTCCTAGAAGGCTATTTAAATATTTCTTTTCTTATAGATTTGCCTATTCTGGCCATTTTATATAAATGAAGTCATACAATATGTGGTCTATTGTGACTGGCTATGTTTTTGATTTAGCATAATGTCTTCAAGGTTCATCCATGTTGTAACATGTATAAGCAAATCATTCCTTTATATTGCAGGACAATATTCCCTAGTATGGATATACGTTTTATTTTTCCTTTCCTCAGTCGATGGACATTTGGGTTGTCTCTAATTTTTGGCTATTGTGAATAATGTTGCTATGGATATTTGTATATTATTTAAAAAAGTGTATATGTGTTTTTATTTAGCTTGCTTATATACCTCTGAATGGAATTGCTGGTTTATATGGTAACTCTAAGTTCAACATTTTGAGGAACTTCCAGACTGTTATCCAAAGTGGTTTTACTCTTTTATATTTCTGTTCACAATGTATGAGGGTTCCAATTTCTCTAAATCCTCCTCTACACATGGTATGGTTATTTAAATAAATTTAACCCTAATGTGTGTGAAATATTGATATATTGTGGCTTTGATTTGTATTTCTCTAATGACTAATAATGTTTAGCATATTTTAATATGCTTATTGCCCACTCGTATATCTTATTTGGAGAGCTGGATTTTAAGAAAAGGGGTAGCATCTCATTCTCTGAATTTCTAGTTGAAGGAAGCATACTTAAGATGGAAAATTGTCATCACAAAAAAACTGCCAAACTTATTTATTAACCAAAAGTTGAAGAAAATAGAAACCCCTAAAGTGTTAGTTTCCAAACTGGACTCATAATTTCTCCTCATCCCTATAGAAGTTCCTACTCCTGTGTTTTCTAACTGAATTGGTGCCATCCTATTTATTAGGCAATATTAACTGAAAACATACAAATCATATATGCATCTCTATTCTCCCTCATCAGTCACCAAATTCCACTGATCCTGACTACTGAATTGTCTTATTCAGATCATTCTACTTTATTCTGACAGCTACAACTTTGTTTTAAATCCTTACATTCCTTATGTAATGGATTCCACTGAGTCTCCATCTTCCTCTGTGAAATCAATTCTCCTCCCTGCCAGAGCAATCTTTTAAAAGATAAATCTGACCATGTCATTCTCCCTCTTAAAAGCCTTCACACACATTCTAGGAAGATAAAATAGACATACATTTTCCTATTTTTCCCATGAATTACAACTAAAACCCCTGGATATTATATACAAAATAAACAAAAGAATACTCTGAAGGCAAAAAGAAGAAGACAGAGTGACTAGACGACTTGGGACCCAAGAAACAACATGGTGATGAGTTCCCTGAGTTTTCTTTTTTTATCATATACCATAGACTTCGAGCTGAAAAAGATAAAAACCTGGAAATGACAACAGGTACCCAAAAAAAGAGCCCTAACATAACTCTACTCTCTACCTAAGGACCAGGAAAGGGGAAGCCTAGCAAGACAGAAAACTTTTAGATAATAAACACTCTACTCCCTCCACACATCACAGAAAAAGCTGTGGCCCCATCCTCACCCATTCCAAAAAAGGCTTGCTGGGAAACCTGGATGTCCACCCTCACAAGGCTGTAACAAGGTATCTCAACACCCTTGCTGGCATGGCATCAGAAAAAGTTAAACAGAGAGCTGGCCCTTTCATCTAAATCAGCCTTCCTCCCATCATGATGTCAGCGGAGAATATGTGGGGAACCTAGGCTGCCACTTCTAACTGACAGTAACCAAGCATCCCTCTTCCTCCCTGCTGAGCTGAATGTCAGGGGAGGCCTAGAGGAGAATCAGGACTATAGCATTGTACAATGATAATGAGGTCATTCCATACACAGTGTCAGTAGAGACCATGTGGGGAGCTGAAACTCACACCCCTTCCCAGCGATAACAAAGCTACATCCTTCCTCAGGTGTCAATGGAGCAATGGAAGCCCAGTAGGGAACTTGAACTTCTACCTCTATCTGGCATAATAAGGTAGTGCACCATATTCCTTTGCTTAATCTGTGCCATAGAAAGTCAGTTCAAACAGGATACACCTGAAGAAACCCATGCCAAGATTCATTATTATTATTATTATTTTATTTTTAAAAATTTGAGACAGGGTCTCACTATGTTGCCCAGGCTGGTTTTGAACTCCTGCGCTCGAGCAATCCTCCTGCCTTGAACTCCCAAAGTGCTGGGATTACAGACATAAGCCACTGAACCCAGCCTCATAATTAAACTTCTAAAATCTCAAGAGAAATCTTGAAAGCAGCCAGATAAAAGAGACATCTTACTTATAGGGAAAACACAATTTGAATGAGAACAGATTTTTGATCAGAAGCCATGGAAGCACAATATTTTTCAAGTGCTAAAAGGGTAGAACTGTCAACCTAGAATCCCCTCTAATCAGCAAAAATATTCCTCAGATATGGAGGGGAAATAAAGACATTATAAAATGAAGGAAAACTAAGAATTTGTTGCCAGCAGGCCTACTCTAAAAGAATATCTAAAGAAAGTTCTCTAAACAAAAAGAAAACAATAAGAGAAGGAACCTTGGGACATCAGAAAGGAAGAAAGAACACAGTAAGCAACAATGTGGCTAAATCCAATAATGTTTCCTTCTCCTCTTGAGTTTTCTAAGTTATGTTTGATGGTTGAAGCAAAAATGTTAGCACTATTTGATAATGTTCTAAATGTATGTATAGGAAATATTTAGTACAATTATATCAAAGAGGAGAAAGTAAAGGGACATAAAGGGAGGTAAGGTTTCCACATTTTACTTACACTTCCAAAATGATAACATCAGAAGACTTTGGTAAGTTATTTATGTATATATAGTGTAATATCTACTACAACTATTGAGAAAATGATGCAAAGAGATACACAATAGGTAAAGTGGAATTCTAAAAAAGGTTCAAGTAAGCCACAGGAAGGCAGGAAAAATAAACTAGATAAATGAAAAACAAAGAGGACAAACAGGAAATAAAAAATAAAAGCAGATGTAAGCCCTGACATATCAATAATTACATTAAATGTAAATGGTCTAAATATAGTAATTAAAAGACAGAGATTGGCAGAGTGGGTTAAAAAACATGACCCAACTATGTGCTATTAAAAACTCACTTCAAATATGACTGTATAGACAGGTTGACAGCTCATGCAAACATTAATTGAAGGAAACCTGTAGTGGCTATATTAACATCAGATAATGTAGGCTTCAGAATGAAGAAAATGCAGAGGCAGAAAGAAACATTATATAATAATAAAAGGGTCAGCCTACAAGGAAGACATAGCAATCCTATATATTTATGCACCAAACAATACAGTTGGAAAATATGTAAAGTAGAATCTGTTAGACCTAAAATGAGAAATAGAAAAATCTACAATTATAATTGGAGACATCAACACATCTTTCTCAACAATAGATTGAACACAAGACACAAATTATGAATATCAGGAATAAAACAGGGGATATCACCACAGACCATGCAGATATCAAAAGGATAATAAGGGAATACTGTGAACCGTGCTACACAGATATATTTGATGACTTAGATGAAATGGGCTATTTTCTTAAAAAGCATAAACTACTGGCCTGGCTCACGCCCATAATCCCAGCACTTTGGGAGGCCGAGGCGGGCAGATCACGAAGTCAGGAGATCGAGACCATCCTGGCGAACATGGTGAAACCCTGTCTCTACTAAAAATACAAAAAAATTACCGGGTGTGGTGGTGGGCGCCTGTAGTCCCAGCTACTCAGGAGGCTGAGGCAGGAGTATGGCATGAACCTGGGAGGTGGAGCTTGGAGTGAGCGGAGATTGTGCCACTGCACTCCAGCCTGGGCGACAGAGTGAGACTCCATCTCAAAAAAAAAAAAAAAAAACAAAACCAAAAAAACCCCACATAAACTACCAAAACTCATCCAATGTGAAGTAGATAATTTGAATAGCCTTATAACTCTATACTAAGAAAGTTTAGTATGTAATAAAAAACTGTCCTCCCCCCACAATCTCTTGAGTCCACATGGTGTGACTCAAATATTCTAGCAAATTTCTAAAGAAAAATTAACATCAATTCTACATAATCTCTTCCATAAAATAGAAGAGAAGGGAATATTTCTCAATTCATGTATGAAGCTAACATTGTCTTGATGTCAAAACTGAGAAAGACAGTACAAAAAGAGAAAAATTACAGACCAAAATCTCATTAATATAGATGCAAAAATCTTTAACAAAATTTTCACAAATAGAATTCAATAATATATAAAACAAAGTCTACGCCACACAACCAAGTAGGGTTAATTCTATGGATGCAAGTATCATTCACTATTCTAAAATCAATCAGTATAATCCACCATGTTAATAGGTTAAAGAAGAAAAATTACATGATCATATCAATTGATGCACAAAAATATTTGACAGCATTCAATATTCATTCATGATAGAAGCTCTCAGAAAAATAATAATTTAGGGGAATTTCTTCAACTTGATAAGGAAGATCTACAAAAACCTTCAACTAACTTTATATTTAAGGGCAAAAACGGATGCTTTTCTTTAAAAATGAGAACAAGGCAAGAATGTTCAGTTACACCACTCCTATTCAGCATGGTGTTGAAAGCTCTAGCCAGTGTAATAAGGGATGAAAAGAAAAATTTAAAAACATACAGATAAAAAAGACAGAAGTAAAATTGTCCCTTTTGCAGATGACATGGTTATCTACATAGAAAATCCCAAGGAAGCTAATTAACAAAATTTCTAGACTAATAAATGAGTTCTAGCATGGTCACAGTATATAAGATAAACATACAAAATCAATTCTATTCCTGTATAAAAATAAAATCATATTTACAACATATAACAAGGTGAATCATATAACAAGGTGAAATATGTAGATGTAAATCTAACAACACTTGTATGTACAAGACTTGTATGCTGAAAACTCTGCAGTGCCACGAGAGAAATCAAATAACATCTAAATAAGTGGAGATGCATACTGTGTTCATGGATTGGAAGATGAAACATAGCAAATATGTCAGTTCTCCTTATAATTATATGCAGATTTAACACAATTTCTATCAAGATCCAAGCAAGATTTTTATGTAGATGAGAGTATTCTAAAATGTATACAGAAAATCATAGGAAGTAGAACAGTTAAACCATTTTTAAAAAGAAAAAAAAGTGTGAGGAGTCTATCTACTCGATTTCAAGGCCTATATAACTACATTGATCAAGATGAGTGGTATTGGTGAAAGCATAGACTTACAAATTAATAGAATAGAATAGAAAACCCAGAAATGAATCCACAAAAATATGCTGAACTGATTTTTGACAGAGATGAAAAAGCAATTCAATGGAGGAAATATGACCTTTTCAACAAACTGTGCTTCAGTATTGGACATCTGTAAACAAAAATACGAACCTTGACCTGTCTTACACATTAAACAAAAAATAATTCAAAATAGATCATGGGCCTAAATATAAAACTGTAAAGCTTATAGAAAAAACAGAAAATCTTTGGGACTTAGGACTAGGAAAAATGGACTTGACACAAAAAAATATGATCTATAAAAGTAAAAATTGATAAATTGGGCTTCATCAACATTAAAAATTGATGTTCTGTGAAAGATTTTGTTAGGATAAAAAGACATTCTACAAGGTGGGATAAAATATTTGCAAACCACATATGCAACAAAGGACTGGTATCTAGAATGTATAAAGAATTCTCAAAACTCAACAGTAAAAAGCAAACAACGCATTTTGAATATGGTCAAAGAACATGAACAGACATTTCACCAGAGAAAATATACCGATGGCAAATAAACACATAAAAAGATATGAAAAGGGAAAATGCAAATTAAATGCATGAAGAATGAAATGCAAATTAAAACCACAATGAGATACCACTGCACACCTACCCGAACAACTAAAATAAAAATGGTGATCACTCCAAATGCTGAGGGTGCAGAGAAACTGAATTACTCATACCTGGTTGGTGATACAGCCATTCTGAAAAGTAACTTGGTAGTATCTTAAAAAGCTAAACATACAACTACCATACGACCAGCAATTGCACTGTTGGGCATTTATCCCAGAAAAATGAAGACTTATATTAACACAAAAACCTACATGAATGCTTATAGCAGCTTTTTCCATAGTAGCCAAAAATTGGAAGCAACCCAGATGTATTCTAACAGATGAATGGTTAAACAAACTGTGCTGGACTATTACTCAGCAAGAAAGAGGAATGAGCTACTGATCCATGCAACAACCTGGATGACTCTTCAGAGAATTACAGTGAGTGAAAAAAACCAGTCCCCTAAGGTTACATAATGTGTGAGTCTATTTGTATAACATTCTCGAGATGACACAACTATAAAGATAGAGAACAGACTAGTGACTGTTGGGGGCTAAAAGAGGGGGTAGGGTGGAAGGAAAATGAGTAAGGCTATAACAGGATAACATGAGGGATCTTTGTGGTGATGGAAATCTTTGTAAATTGACTGCATCAGTGTCAACATTCTGGTTGTGATCTTGTACTATGGTGTTACAAAATGTCACCACTGGGGGAAACTTCATAAACAGTTCAGGGAATCTCCGTATTATTTCTTACAACTGCATGTGAATTTACAGTTCTCTCAAAAGAGGGAGTGATTAAAAGAATTTAATTTGAAAACATCTTCACTGACTTCTCACGGCCTGCAGAATAAAGTCAAAGCCCTTAGAATACCACATAAGCTCCTTCAAGCTGACCTCCTCTGTCATGCAGTAATTCACCATTTAAGCCCCAGAAAAATTTAACTAGTTGCTCTCCCAGGATATTTCACTTCTCCATGCCTTTGCATATGCTGTCCCTTCTGCATGGAAAATCCTCTCCCTCTGCTGATCACCAAACAAACCCACTCATTTCTCAAAACTTTGATCATAGACCACCTCTTCTACAAAGCCTGGCCTGACTCCCCAGGATAAAATTAATTACTTTCTCCTTTATTTGACATCTATATATTTCTGCACGGTTATAGTATTGCTTGCTTCACACTGTATCCTAAGTAAGTCTTTAATGGCTGTCTCCCCACTAGATTCTGAGTTCCTTGAAAGCAGAAACTGCCCCACCAGTCAGTGTATCGTAGGTGTTCAATAAATGTTTGTTTAATTGGACTGAAAACAGAGTGAATGAAAAGATTCAAGATCTGTGCCAACTCCAAACCAGGAGGGAAAATCCACTCATCCCCTGGAAGTTCTTAGAGAGTCATACTCAGTTACTCTACTAGACAGAATTCAGATGCATTATTAATATACAAGACCACATGATTTATCAGTCATAAGTTCCTGTGATGCCTCCTTTTCAACAAATACTTATGGAGCACCAACTCAATAGTGTGCCAAGCACTATGTCTAGCACACCTCCCCTGGACAGGCAGGTAGACCAAGGTGGTGCTACAGTTCCTGCCATGGTGTGCATTAGGCCGTGGCTAAGCCATGGACTGAAGCCCAGAGTAAACACATACAGTTTTGTAGGCTGTGAAATGTGCAAGTCCAGGGAACATCATCCTATAGACTAAGCTATGAACAACTCCCTCTTCAGCCGTGTAGTTTTGGGGGCCCTATTGAAATTCTTACATTTGCAGCTGCGATTCTTGAAACCCATGAAATAATTGCCTAATTTCCAGGTCAGTACATTTTATGAAGCTAGGTTCCCTAATCCAATAGAGCAATCTAATAAGAAAGGAGGTGAAGATGTGAAGCCAGTTGGGTCAGAAGCCAAAGAAAGCCCATGCATGATGTAATTGAAGCAGGTGGAAGAAAGACAAGGCTGATGAGATGTTCAGCCAAGTTTTTAATGTGGTTTCTATAACCTCAGAAGAAGACATCTTAGAAGTAGATACAAAAGTTAACCTTGAAAGGACATTCTGGGTGTGGGGGTTCAAAAATGAGTAAGTCACAGTTCTTTCCCATAGGAGTTTAGTGTCTTTATTATCAGCAAAGGCTAGTTTGGGCAAAAAGTAGAAAATATTTTCTGTGATCTGTATATTACCCTAAAGCCTCTATTTCTGGAACTCTTGATAAAACCCCTAAATCTTCAATTGCTTTCAAACGCTTTTATTTTTGATTGCAGTGCATATCCCATTTAAACATGTCTCAGATTAACGTGGCACACTCTTCCAAGTGCTCAGAGCACATCATATATACTATATCCCTGAATTCATTCCCACCAAATTTTTATAATGAGGTTAAAAATCAGCCCTGGAACTTCCCAAAGGAATACTAGGCAGATTTACAAATGAATCATCCAACAGATGGTAAGACTTGGATTTTTGCATGCTTTGCAGACATTGGCATACTTCAAGGTAGTTATGCATTAAAAAATTTTCTCTTAATTTTGGGGGAGGCAGTGTCTGAATTAGTGAAAGTATAAATTATAGAAAATTTTTAAAAAATGCTGTCTTCTACCTCTCAAGTATCCAACTTACACTAACCATGAAGAAAATGTTTGTCAAGTGTATTTCACTGCTAACAGATAAGCTTTTGTTCTAATTAGTCTACTAAATGAATGCTGTTGAAGTTCTTCAAAACAGTCTCCCTTTAATCTTTTGTACATCATTACTCTGCTGAACAGATTCATTCTTTTTATGTATGACAAAGAGTAATGGAGACCTTTCCTCTTGGAATTGATGGTCTCACTATATAGTGATCCACTGCACCAGATGAATTTCTAAATAGACCTTGAAAATTATCTCCGGGCTGTGCACATCAGTTGGACAAGGACAGATGTAATGCTTTGCTTTGAAGCAGGTTGAGTCCCATTCTTGCTTCTAACTCTTTAGGCTTGGGTTATGCATTGCTTATTGTGATAACTAGCTGTTTGAATACAAATGTTAGTCTTATTCTTGATTCTTTCTGCTGACAGCTCGAGTAAATGGTGCCCAAATAGATGATGAATAAAATCTAGAGTAACACACATACCTTGCCTTGTGAAAATTAACAAGCTCTTTATGAATTTTTTTGCACTCCAGAATGATTAAACTAGGGATAAATCTAAAATGAAACTTCAAATAAAATCTGAAGAACTAGGGAAAGAAAATACCATCCTAAAGACTTAGGAGAAAGGTAGGCTTCTGAATATAGAAGCCCAAAGAAAAATGCAAATCCTACTTTGCATTCCCCCAAAGAAATGAGAACATGTAGCCCTGGTAAGATAGCAGCAGAAAGACATAAGAAGAGAAACAGGTGTTTTTAGAGTTAGAGATAAATAAAAATATGTGACATAGGAATTAAAATAAAATCCTCACTGAAATATAAAAATTACAGCAACAAAATTTTAATGATTAGAAGTTAAATTTGAAAACACTGTCTTGGAAAATAGATGAAAATTGAAAATGATGAGAAAAGGTAGTAGGAGGTCAGAAAAGAAAGAACCAACATAAATAAATGAATCATATGTATGCTGAGAGAAACGTTGGAAAAGAAGCAGCAAAGAAAAAATTGAAGGCAGCTTGCCTGAACAGAAGAAAGTAAGACCTGGGTTTGCAGATTAAAAGGGCTCCCTGTGTTCAATAGAAATAATTTTTTTTAGTAAAATCCCCCCCCAATTTCATATATACTAGCAACATTTTTGAATTACAAAGATAAAGAAAAATGTTTGCCTGCAAAGAAAAAAAACCTATCAGACTTTATTCCTAATTCTCTTCTACAGCATGCAAATAGCATAAGACAGCTGAGAAATATGTTGAATTTAATGAAAATTCAATAAATCTATACCTAAGTTGTTGTTCTTGTGTATCTCATTAGCCACCATGCCATTCTTGGAAAGAATTCAGGGATATACTTCAGCCAATTGAAACAGGAATCAAAATAAATTCTGTAGAACTGTGCTGTCCTGCATAATGTGGCTATTAAGCACTTGAAATGTGGCTAGTCCTAACTGAGACGTGCTGTAAGTGTAAAATACACAATGGATTTTGAGAAAAAGTAAAATAATATAAAAATTCCATTAATATTGTTTGTATTGATTATATGTTAAAATGACCAGATTTTTGATTTATTGGCTTAAAGTTGTTAAAATTATTTATGTTTATCTTCACTTCAATGAATGTAGCTACTAGACAATTTAAAATTACGTATGTAGCTTGCATCTGTTCCATTGAACAGTGTTGTTCTAGATTATAAATTGTTACGTTAAAGAAGTATTGAGCACCAAAACCAGGCAAATGTATCTTTAAGTCCAAATATTTATTGGACATAAAATTAGAAAACAGAATGTTATGTGAAATACCATCATAATTCTTAACAGTGAAACATCTATATTAAAATAACAATTTAGCAAAATATCTAAAAATTCACATGATATTAGTAAAAGTGAGTAGAGGGAAAGAAAGAGATGGGAAAGGTAATCTCATCACCTCAGACAGATAGGAGTAAGTGGACACTGTTAAGTTATTGATGTTGATAAAAATATAAGAGAGACATAATATAAGAATATATAATTTTAAGTTTAAAGATAACTATCAGCCAGGCATGGCTGCATACACCTGTAATCCCAGCTACTTGAGAGACTGAGGCAGGAGTATTGCTTGAGCCCAGGAGTTGGAGGCCAGCCTGGGTGACATAGTGAGACCTTGTCTCTAAAAATAAAATAAAGAGAGAGAGAAAGAGAAAGAGAGAGAAGGAAAGAAAGAAGAAAAGAAAATTATAATAGTTTCCCAATCTGGATTGAAACACATTACAGCTATATATTGTTTCAAGAGGAAAAACTAAAACCAAAAATGATAGGCAAGAATGTTTCAGGTAATTACAAATAAAAAGGAGCTAGCTCTGGTAGGATCAACTTTCTAAAAAAGCAGAATTCAAGGAACAAATTGCAAAATGAGTAATTTTCTGTTGATAAGGGAGGGATGCCGTCCACAATGAAGATGTGAAAATGCTACACCTTATTCCAGCCATAGGATAGATCTTGCGTGCTATGCTAGATATGGTCCTTTTCTTTAAATTAGTGCCCATGAAATAGTTACAAAAATTCCCATAAGTTAGATGACAAAAAATCAGATTAGATTAAATCAAGATTAGATTATGTAGGACATACTCTCTGACTATACTGTTACAAAGTTACCATATTATAGTCATATAATATGTAATATTATTACATTAATTAGTTACATATTATGTAACTATCCATATAATGACTATATTGTTACCTAGAAAATAAAAAAGGTAAAGAAAGGAAGAAGACAAGTTTAAGCGACACCACCACTAAAAACAACTACTGGAAATATGTTTTCAAAAATAGACAACTTCTGGGAAATAAACATTGCCATTGCGGTCTTCTTAGAAGTTGACATGTCAAACGGGTGACATGTAGCCAAAACCATAGATAGAAATTCTCTGATTTAAAAAACAAATTAGGGAAAAAAGTGGAAGACTAATCTATTGAAAGTAGGGGAATGAAAATATCAAATCTAAAAGCAAAGACAAATGAATTAGAAATGGGAAAGTAGCAGAGTTTCTAAATTCGAGAACTACCACTTTAAAAAGGCAATGAAATTAACAAATCTCTAGACTAGCACGGTCCAGTGAAACTTGCTGTAATGTTGGAAAATTCTGTTGGTGCTATGCAATACAGCAGCTACTAGTCATGTGTCTATTGAACATTGAAATGTGCTAGTGAGACTAAAGAAGTGGATTTTTGATTTTATTAAATTTTAGTTATTCCAAATTTAAATTGCCACATGTGACTAATGGCCATCATGTTGGAAAGAAGAGCTCTAGAAAGTAGACAGAGAAGAAAATAAGCAAATAAATACTCAAAAATATTAATATGTAGACGAAGATTAAAACAGAAGATGCAAATAAATTTATGCAAACAAATTTGAATATCTCTGCAAAATGGCAATTGTAAAGGAAAATATTCCAAAAGAAATAGGTAAGATGAATGCAGCAATAACAAAGACTTTTAAAAATCTGTGAAATAATTACTTTGCTAAAATTAATTTGGATTCCAAGAGTTTTATAGGCAATTTTATTCAAATATTGGGGAATAGACTATTCCCAGGATAAAAACAACGTAAAAGAAGAAACTAAAGGCTAGAATGGAAACCAAAGGTGAAGAATAGAATTACTGGCAGTGCAAATCTGTAAGTATATTCTAGTAACAATATAACGTGACCAAATAGAACCTATCTGAGTAATGCAAGTTGGCTTTACTATTAAATTTTTTTTTTTTTTTTTGAGACAGAGTTTTGCTCTTGTTGCCCAGGCTGGAGTGCAATGGCACTATCTCAGCTCACATCAACCTCCGCCTCCTGGGTTCAAGTGATTCTCCTGCATTAAGAAGTTGTTTTTTTTTTCTTTTTTTTGGGGGGGGGATGGAGTTTTGCTCTTGTTGCTCAAGCTGGAGTGCAATGGTGCGATCTCGACTCACCACAACCTCTGCCTCCCGGGTTCAAGAGATTATCCTGCCTCAGCCTCCTGAGTAGCTGGGATTACAGGCATGCCCCACCACGCCCAGCTAATTTTGTATTTTTAGTAGAGACAGGGTTTCTCCACTTTGGTCAGGCTGGTCTCGAACTCCTGACCTCAGGTGATCCACCCACCTCAGCCTCCCAAAGTGTTGGGATTACAGGCATGAGCCACTGTGCCCGGCCAAGAAGTTGTTTATTTTATTTTATTTTTTATTATACTTTAAGTTTTAGGGTACATGTGCACAACGTGCAGGTTTACATATGTACACATGTGCCATGTTGGTGTGCTGCACCCATTAACTCTTCATTTAACATTAGGTATATCTCCTAATGCTATCCCTCCCCCTACCCCTACCCCACAACAGGCCCCAGTGTGTGATGTTCCCCTTCCTGTGTCCATGTGTCCTCATTGTTCAATTCTCACCTATGAGTGAGAACCTGCAGTGTTTGGTTTTTTGTCCTTGCAATAGTTTGCTGAGAATGATGGTTTCCAGCTTCATCATGTCCCTACAAAGGACATGAACTCATCCTTTTTTATGGCTGCATAGTATTCCATGGTGTATATATGCCACATTTTCTTAATCCAGTCTATCATTGTTTGACATTTGGGTTGGTTCCAAGTCTTTGCTATTGTGAATAGTGCCGCAATAAACATACGTGTGTGCATGTGTCTTTATAGCAGCATGTTTTATAATCCTTTGGGTATATACCCAGTAATGGGATGGCTGGGTCAAATGGTATTTCTAGTTCTAGATCCCTGAGGAATCGCCACACTGGCTTCCACAATGGTTGAACTAGTTTACAGTCCCACCAACAGTGTAAAAGTCTTCCTATTTCTCCACATCCTCTCCAGCACCAGTTGTTTCCTGACTTTTTAATGATCGCCATTCTAACTGGTGTGAGATGGTATCTCATTGTGGTTTTGATTTGCATTTCTCTGATGGCCAGTGATGATGAGCATTTTTTCATGTGTCTTTTGGCTGCATAAATGTCTTCTTTTGAGAAGTGTCTATTCACATCCTTCACCCACTTTTGATGGGGTTGTTTTTTTTCTTGTAAATTTGTTTAAGTTCATTGTAGATTCTGGATATTAGTCCTTTGTCAGATGAGTAGATTGCAAAAATTTTCTCCCATTCTGTAGGTTGCCTGTTCACTCTGATGGTAGTTTCTTTTGCTGTGCAGAAGCTCTTTAGTTTAATGAGATCCCATTTGTCAATTTTGTCTTTTGTTGCCATTGCTTTTGGTGTTTTAGACATGAAGTCCTTGCCCATGCCTATGTCCTGAATGGTAATGCCTAGGTTTTCTTCTAGGGCTTTTATGGTTTTAGGTCTAACATGTAAGTCTTTAATCCATCTTGAATTAATTTTTGTATAAGGTGTAAGGAAGGGATCCAGTTTCAGCTTTCTACATATGGCTAGCCAGTTTTCCCAAAACCATTTATTAAATAAGGAATCCTTTCCCCATTTCTTGTTTTTGTCAGGTTTGTCAAAGATCAGATGGTTGTAGATATGTGGCATTATTTCTGAGGGCTCTTTTCTGTTCCATTTGTCTATATCTCTGTTTTGGTACCAGTACCATGCTGTTTTGGTTACTGTAGCCTTGTAGTATAGTTTGAAGTCAGGTAGCGTGATGCCTCTGGCTTTGTTCTTTTGGCTTAGGATTGACTTGGCAATGCGGGCTCTTTTTTGGTTCCACATGAAGTTTAAAGTAGTTTTTTCCAATTCTGTGAAGAAAGTCATTGGTAGCTTGATGGGAATGGCATTGCATCTATAAATTACCTTGGTCAGTATGGCCATTTTCATGATATTGATTCTTCCTATCCATGAGCATAGACTGTTCTTCCATTTGTTTGTATCCTCTTTTATTTCATTGAGCAGTGGTTTGTAGTTCTCCTTGAAGAGGTCCTTCATGTCCCTTATAAGTTGGATTCCTAGGTATTTTATTCTCTTTGAAGCAATTGTGAATGGGAGTTCACTCATGATTTGGCTCTCTGTTTGTCTGTTATTGGTGTATAAGAATGCTTGTAATTTTTGCACATTGATTTTGTATCCTGATACTTTGCTGAAGTTGCCTATCAGCTTAAGGAGATTTTGGGCTGAGATAATGGGGTTTTCTAGATATACAATCTTGTCATCTGCAAACAGGGACAATTTGACTTCCTCTTTTCCTAATTGAATACCCTTTATTTCCTTCTCCTGCCTCATTGCCCTGGCCAGAACTTCCAGCACTATGTTGAATAGGAGTGGTGAGAGAGGGCATCCCTGTCTTGTGCCAGTTTTCAAGGGGAATGCTTCCAGGTTTTGCCCATTCAGTATGATATTGCCTGTGGGTTTATCATAGACAGCTCTTATTATTTTGAGATACGTCCCATCAATACCGAATTTATTGAGAGTTTTTAGCATGAAGTGTTGTTGAATTTTGTCAAAGGTCTTTTCTGCATCTATTGAGATAATCATGTGGTTTTTATCGTTGGTTCTGTTTATGTGCTGGATTACATTTATTGATTTGCGTATGTTGAACCAGCCTTGCATCCCAGGGATGAAGCCCACTTGATCATGGTGGATAAGCTTTTTGATGTGCTGCTGGATTCGGTTTGCCAGTATTTTATTGAGGATTTTTGCATCGATGTTCATCGGGGACATTGGTCTAAAATTCTCTTTGTTTGTTGTGTCTCTGCCAGGCTTTGGTATCAGGATAATGCTGGCTTCATAAAATGAGTTGGGAAGGATTCCTCTTTTTCTATTGATTGGAATAGTTTCAGAAGGAATGGTACCAGCTCTTCCTTGTACCTCTGGTAGAATTCGGCTGTGAATCCATCTGGTCCTGGACTTTTTTTGGTTGGTAAGCTATTAATTATTGCCTCAACTTCAGAGCCTGTTATTGGTCTACTCAGAGATTCAACTTCTTCCTGGTTTAGTCTTGGGAGAGTGTATGTGTCCAGGAATTTATCCATTTCTTCTAGATTTTCTAGTTTATTTGTGTAGAGGTGTTTATAGTATTCTCTGATGGTAGTTTGTATTTCTGTGGGATCGGTGCTGATATCCCCTGTATCATTTTTTATTGCATCTATTTTATTTTTCTCTCTTTTCTTCTTTATTAGTCTTGCTAGCGGTCTATCAATTTTGTTGATCTTTTCAAAAAACCAGCTCCTGGATTCATTGATTTTTTGAAGGGTTTTTTGTGTCTCTGTTTCCTTCAGTTCTGCTCTGATCTTAGTTATTTCTTGCCTTCTGCTAGCTTTTGAATATGTTTGCTCTTACTTCTCTAGTTCTTTTAATTGTGATGTTAGGGTGTCAATTTTGGATCTTTCCTGCTTTCTCTTGTGGGCATTTAGTGCTATAAATTTCCCTCTACACACTGCTTTGAATGCGTCCCAGAGATTCTGGTATGTTGTGTCTTTGTTCTCGTTGGTTTCAAAGAACATCTTTATTTCTGCCTTCATTTCGTTATGTACCCAGTAGTCATTCAGGAACAGGTTGTTCAGTTTCCATGTAGGTGAGCAGTTTTGAGTGAGTTTCTTAACCCTGAGTTCCAGTTTGATTGCACTGTGGTTTGAGAGACAGTTTGTTATAATTTCTGTTCTTTTACATTTGCTGAGGAGTGCTTTACTTCCAACTATGTGGTCAGTTTTGGAATAAGTGCACTGTGGTGCTGAGAAGAATGTATATTCTGTTGATTTGGGGTGGAGAGTTCTGTAGATGTCTATTAGGTCTGCTTGGTGCAGAGATGAGTTCAGTTCCTGGATATCCTTGTTAACTTTCTGTCTCATTGATCTGTCTAATGTTGACAGTGGGGTGTTAAAGTCTCCCATTATTATTGTGTGGGAGTCTAAGTCTCTTTGTATGTCTTTAAGGACTTGCTTGATGAATCTGGGTGCTCCTGTATTGGGTGCATATAAGTTTTTAATATATGATCCAGATATCATGTAGACTTTCCCTTTCAGACCTATACAAGATTGTTTCAAATCTTCATTTCACATCCAGTTTTAATCCTTAAAGTTTCTGTGACAATTTTAGGGGTTTCCCCTCATTACTTCTGGCTATTGTTTTCTGAGTCTGTTGAATTTTTTCCTACACTTTGTGTCTCGCAGATAACAAAAGATGCGACACAGTCCATTCTTCATAATTTCTAAATCCTCTCTCCCATGTAACTTTCAGAAAGCATCAGTGTGTGAGACTTTTATGATTCCAGAAAGCCAGTTGTATTACAATTCCACATAGCATTTAACTTAAACACAAATGCCAGAGGTATATGTTTTTGGAAAATTCTGCACTTATATCTGCCAAGTGTCTTACGCCATTTGTGTTGCTATAATAAAATACCTGAGACTGGGTAATTTATAAAAAACAGAAATTTATTTCTCACAGTTCTGGAGAATGAATATCCAAGATCAAGGTGCTGGCAGATTCAGTGTCTGGTGAGGGCCTGATTTCTGTTTCCAAGATGGTGACTGGTTGCTGTGTCCTCTGAGGGGAGGAGCGCTGTGTCCTCACATGATGGAAGGGACAAAAGGGAACCAGAGTCCTTCCATGAATCCCTCATGACCCAATCACCTCCCAAAGGCCACACCTCTTAATACTATTATACTGGGGATTTAGAAAAACAGGTTAATCTAACAAGATAACTCAGAAATAAACCCTAATGTCTTTGGGAATTTAGAATGTATCATCACAGATCAAATTTGATTCTTCTATTTTGATGGGGGAGTCCTTTTCCCCACCCCTGATGTGTATGGTAAGGAGTTAAATTTTCAAATCTTTTTGCAATTGCAGGAGACAGAATTCTGGAAAAGTTCCTAAAACCAGTAACTACTATATTGATAATAACAAAACAGTATCTAGGTGACTGATTTAAGATATTCAAAACATTATTGGTACTTTATTTTTTGTACCATCATTATTGTTTTGTTTTAGTGAGCATAAAGTTCTTCATCTGGCCTTTACTCCATTCATTCCTAATTCCTATGTATCCCAGCCCCAAATTTCCTACCCACTGAGAATTTTAGGGGTTTTATTTCTCCAAAGGAGTGGAAGGCTACAAACCTATGTCACAGATATTTTGAGAACCATTGAAGGTTTTCAGTAATGTTTTTTCCTTCCCTTTACAGAGAACTATGTCTCTTTCTTTCCCTGTGCTTCTCAGGACTCTAAATTTTCAGCTTTCTGCCAGCATAATCTTTGAGTATTCTTATACAGAACTGAGTTGATAAGTCACTTGTCAGATTTAAATGGGATTACCACATCACCCTGGGCTCCTCTTACTAGCAGTTTATCAAGCTGCCACTCTTAGGCACACCACAAAATGAATCTGTAGTTATTTCTGATTTAGATTCTTCTTATCTCATTTTCTTGCTTTCTTGTCTTTTCTCAGCCCATTAAATTCACCTGGCATTATTTATCCTCCCCTGCAGCCCGAACTTCCTTTGTTAAAGGAAGCTGCAAACTGCTGCATGCAAGACAGTAAGTCAGGCCTGTAATCCCAGCACTTTGGTAGGCCAAGGCAGGCGGATCACGAGGTCAGGAGTTTGAGACCAGCCTGGCCAACATGGTGAAACGCCGTCTCTACTAAAAATACAAAAATTAGGTGGGCATGGTGGCGGACGTCTGTAGTCTCAGCTGCTCAGGAGGCTGAGGCAGGAGAAATCGCTTGAACCTGGGAGGTGGAGGTTGCTGTGAGCTGAGATCACGCCACTGCACTCCAGCCTGGGTGACAGAGCGAGACTCCAAAAAAAAAAAAAAAAAAAAAAGACTAAGTCAGGACTCTTCCTAGTTGCGATAAGGCAAATCCTGTTTCCTATGTAAAAAATTGTCTGTTTCCTATTCAGAAATGCAGGATGTTCTGCGTGATCTACACTAAGCGTCTGTTTACTTGCTCTGTAGTAAAGTAATAAACAGTGTGATGTATCACACAGAGCCTTGGATTAGGAGAATGAGAATTTTGGGTCAAAGTAATCTGTTTTCTAACTCTGTAATCTAGGTTATTTGATTTCTTGGAGTCTTAGTGTCCCAGTGTTCAATAGTTTCCATAATACTTACTTTGAAGGGCTGATGATTCAGTAGGCTAACACAGGTGGAGCCCAGCACACAGCAAGTACTGAACAAATGTTTGCTACATCTGAATCTGAGCCCCTGCTCTCTTGATGAGCTCAGTGGTACAGATGCTGCCAGTCAGGAGGATTTATAACCAGTCCGGAGGGTTTATGGGTCCATGAAAAGTTGTCTTTGTGAAGAGAATGGAGAGGATTTATGGCAGGGACAGAGGGGAGGTAAGAGGAAAGGAGAATGTAATAGGCATTGAATGAGAGTCAGGAACAAGTCAAAGGAGAGAGGAAAGAGAAGGTTGGGGAGGGGAGTGAGGAGAAGCTGATGAGATGGAGTGGGTTGAAGGGAGATGCTCACCTCCTGCACCTGAGCTGCATTATTTTTGGTGCCCTGAAGGCTTAGTTTACCTAAGATTTCCCTCATGGGGTTTTTGATATTATTGAGAAAGACCTGTGTGACTCTATCTGTTTGTGTATTTTTGGCTCTATTTAGTCAGAAACATTTCATGCTTTCAACATCAGCTTAAAATAAATCAGAGCAGGGGAGTTTTTATTTTTCATTTTGTCAGAGCAGACCTTTCCAGTGCCCCTGGAGAGTCTTCTGCCCACGTTTGTGGAGAGTCAGAGGAAGGGTTCTTTTCCACTCTCTCAGAGTTCACAGAGGAGAGTACTTACTCCAAAAGACTCACCAGATTGAGTTGAGATGAGCCATGGCAGAGGCCCATGGTGATCCTTCTAAGGCAGAAACGAGTAGCAGATTAGATTCTGGCTGTATTTTTTAGCACAGAAAAGCTGTGTGGATACCCTGTATCCTGGGCACCTCTTTGGCCTGGCTTCACCTCCTCTTGGTCGTATTTTTAAGCTCCGGCTTAATTTCTCTTAATTTCCACCCAGATTATGTGGGAATTGCCCCATACTTATGTGTGGGTAGACCCCAAAGGGCTAGAAAATTAATTCCCTGTGGAGTTACCTTTGACCATGGGGGATGAGAGCCTGCAGATAAATGCTCCCTCTTCAATTCCTCAGGGGGATAATTCTGAGCATGCTCCCCACCTTCTCTGTGATCCCTGTAGAACCCAGCCCAGGTACCCTGTCTTGATAGGGTTTATTATTAAATACAGTAAGGCCAACAGATCAGGAGGTGACCGACATTGAAAAGATAGTGTGTTACACTCACAGATTCCAAGAGAAGGGGCACATCATACCATGGGGGCCATACAGGGAAGCACTGGGGCTGGTCACTGGGCAGAGGGGGGATCAGGCTGCTGTAGGCAAGAGCCTCAATGTGGTTCAGGAAGCAGTGAGCGAGGCAGGGTAAGCTGATTTAGGATTGGCTAGTTGGATAATGTCAGTGGTCTTGGGGTAATTAAGGCCATGGATAGTGGCCAGGAACACAAAAGCTCTATAAGGGCGGTGGTTGGGGGTGCAGACTCTGGGTCGGTTGGTTTGTATTTGAAAGGCACACCCCTGAGAGGAGGACTGCTGCCTGAGGAGGTGCAGGGGCAAGGTGACTCAGACATATTATTATTGGGTTGTCTGGAACCAGGCATGTCTGGCATATGCACATAGGGCAGATGTTACAGCTCAAGTTTACAGATGCTAGAAACATGGTGAATACACCCACGGGATGATGACTTGACATTGCACCTGTGTCTTGGTTTTCCCTTGTTACTCCCTAATTTACTCTCCCTGTTCTCCTCTCCTGCCTCCTGGAATCACTTCCAAAAGAAAAAAACTTGCCACAAGCCCTTGTCTCAGAATCTACTTTCCAGAAAGAAACTTGGTCAAGACCTTATGTTGGACGCAGTTCAGCATGGGCTGAGCAAGGCCTTTTTTCTCTGCACACGGCAGTGTTCTTTGTTTGTCTTTCTTAGAGTGTTTCCTGTGACATGTTTTTTACTTAAAATTGTTAATATTATTATTACTCACCTTTTGCCTTAAAGTTTTTTTACTTCTTGAAAAATAGTCTATCATTTATGAATTCATTCAGCAAACATCTCTTCAGAGCCTGCTGAATATGTAATCATGAGTTCACACTGATAGTTCCAGTTCAAATCTAACACAACAGGCTTCTTTACCTTCTCCTACTGTCTGTATTTTCTGTCTCCTGGAATAAGAGCTGTGGTTCCCAACACCCTCATTATGGCTGCTTATTTGCTCTGTCCTACAGTATATGTGATATAGTTTAGAACTGCTCCTTTATGATTATCGACAACAGCAAACCTACTCAGGGAGGTTCAAGATTTCTCTGCTGTGTGTGTGTGAGTACGTGTGTGTGCATATTTAGAATTGATCTCTCTAATGATATACAGTAGGGATACTGTATTCATAAAATATTTAAATTAATCATTATTTTCCATTATAATTATGTTACTAATATCACATACAGTTAGGTTCCTTTCTGTTTCTATTCAATTTTAGGATTTTTAATTTTTTTTGTTAACTATATATTTGAATATTAAAACATTTACATTATTCAAAAGTAAAAACTATATACAAATGTGAAGTCTTTCATCTCCAACCTGTCTTACTTATTCCCAACTCATCCTTTGTGGGTAATTTTCATTGTTTCTGGTCCTGTCTTCTTTGTCTTTTGCAAAAATAAACAAATATATTTCCCCTTGTTTCTTATTCAAGAGGGAGCATAATATAAATAGACTCATGCGTTTTTTTTTTCACTTATAATGGATCTTGGAAATCACTCCTTATCAGCTTATAGAGATCTTTCGCTTTGGGATATTAGTCAGTGGCATAGCAATCCATTACATAAATGTACTATAGTTAATTCAGATGTAGTTAGGCTAACTACAAGAGACTTCTCAAAGGGGAGCAGCATGAGGACTTTGGTACTGTTAAAGGATAATTTTTTGAAAATTCATACAAGTACAAAGTGAACTTGTGTCAAAGATCTTATTCAACACATTGATAAATAAACCAGTAAGATGTAACAACTAGTTTGGAAGAAAATCCAAAGAGCAGAAAAATATGTAAATCCATCAGGTGTGCTGAAATTTACTTAATGGATGTGAAATGGCAAGACTTATCAATATCTACAGGGCCATAATTAATTGCATTCCATGGGACACAATTTACATTTCTATGGACAAGATTCATTTGTGTTGCTATCAGTTTTCTCCAATTTACAGTATTGTAAAGTAGTTCCAAGATAGTGAAAAGTGAAGACAATTCAGATGGGTGAGATAGATAGGACACTCATGAAAGTTTTTGGTCAATTTCAAACACTTCGATGGATTGGAAAATTGTTTATGGAGGGGATTAAGGAGAGGGCTAGGGAAAACGAATTCAGTTTTCCAAAGACTGGCTCTAGTCTAAATCAATTAGCAGCTGCCTTGTGTTTTTCTGCCTCTTCAAAGCTTCTTGAGTGCAGAGATGGTAGAGTTTTATTTTAAGAAACTGTCACAGCTACCCCAACCTTTAGCAACACCACCCTGATCAGTCAGCAGCCATCAACGCTGAGGCAAGATTCTCCACCAGCAAAAAGATTACCTCTCCTTGAAGGCTCAGATGATTGTTAGCATTTTTTATTTCAGCAATAAAGCATTTTAGAGTTAAGATATGTATATTGTGTTTTTAGACAAAATGCTATTACACACTTAATAGACTACGGGGTAAACATAATTTTTATATGCATTGGGGAAACCAAAAAAAAATGTGTGTGACTCATATTGTGATACTTGCTTTATTGCAGTGGTCTGGAACTGTGAACCTATGATATCTCCTATGTATGCCTGTATATTGTTTTCTAGCCTTTTTAGAAGATGAAGGCAAGTGAGAGGGGAGTTGAGAGTGAGTGTTGAGTGAATCCTAGTCATCTCTTCAACCACAGTTTTCTTTTAAACTCATCAATGTGTATCTTTGTGGGGGCTGGTACTTTGGAGGTATCACATTTTCATTTGGGAGCCCTTAATGTAGAGGTGGCTTGGGTCTCATGATCCTTCTGATTCATTGACTGAGAAAACGGTGAAAAAGCTCTTATGAATTCATTAATAGTTTTAGATGAATTTGTAGTTTTATTAATCACATCTATATATATTTAAATATTAGTTACATATTTATGGGTAAGATGTAATTTCACCCACAGTTAAATGCATGGCACCCTATGGATTCAGGAGCTCTTCCTACGAGCCTGCCATTCCTCATAAGTCACTACTCCACAGCACACCAGTCTCCTTTCTGAAATACAGGTACAGCTGTGTCACCACAACCTTGCTCAAAAATCTTTCTTTTCTTTTTTTTTCTTTTTATTGCTTGGAGGATAAATTCTTAAATGAGTAGCATTTTATTCAAGGCACTTTGCAAATGGCCCAACCAGCCTCTGACCCGATCTCTGGACACTGCCCCTGTGGCTTCATCCCAGCCTCAGGAGCTGCTTTGTTACGCCTCTGAGCCTTTGTATATGCTGTCTGCACTGATTGTTTTCCCCTCCTTTCCACCGGCTGAAGAGCATCTCATGCTTTAGACGATATCCGATGTCATGTTCTCTCTGTGGTTTTCCCCAGGGTCCCGAGGCAGAGTGGGTGAGCTCTCCTCTGGGTCCCATAGCCCTCTGTTTGCCCCTCAGTTATGGCGCATTGCCAGTTTATTATGATTGCTTGTGGGTTCCCTTGGGAACCAGTCTCATTCATCTTTCCATTTCTAGGGCGAAGAATGAAACCTGGCATATTGAGGGAATTCAATATGTGTTTACTGAATGAAAAAAATGAAGGAATAAAGGGGGATGTGCAGGAACTTTTTTGTAAGGCCTTCATTTAGATCAGGTTTAAGAAAACAGGCTGCTGTTCTTGTTCTTCTTCCCAGAACCAGACCTTCATTAACATAGAACTGATCTTCATTAATGCAGAACCAGACTTCATTAATAGGACCAGATCTTATTAAGATATATGTGTAGGGCCCTTAAAAAACAAAAAAAGCTGTCTTGTCTTTCAGGGGTTTGAGGAATCTGTTTCCTTCCACTGATGTACTTTAATTTTCTCTTGATAGACACAAGCAGTTTGGATGGACACCCCAAGGGAGGTCAGTTATGGCACGGGCATTGAAAGAGCTGTTTGCTGACCCATGGGTGTCCTTGCTTGTAGGCTCAGGAATCCATGTGAGGAACTCCCTCTTGTGTGTGAGGTTCTTTCAGTCTTCCTGGCAGAGCTGTCCTTCTGGCACAACAAGCCAGGGTGATTTCTTCTGTGGTGGGCTGCAGGTGGGTGGCCAAGGTCTCAGGGAGGAATTCTCATGTGCACACAAATCCATTTTCTATCTGCCTATCCCATGTGCATGGTGTGTGTTAGCTAGCACTGCCTCTCACTCCTTCATGCCCATCCCTCATGCCCCATAAGGAGGCTTTGTGTGAATTAGAAAAATGCAGTATTTTGCATAGACACAGCTCTATGGTGCATGGCTTAGTGATCTGACAGTTTTTTTTTTTAATTTTTAATTTTTATTTATTGTTATTTTATTTTATTCTATTTTTATTTTACTTTAAGTTCTGCTATACATGTACAGAATATGCAGGTTTGTTACATAGGTATACGTGTACCATGGTGGTTTGCTGCACCTATTGACCCTTCCTGTAAGCTCCCTCCCCTAAACCCCACCCCTCAACAGGCTCTGGTGTGTGTTGTTCTCCTCCCTATGTCCATGTGTTCTCACTGTTCAACTCCTACTCATGAATGAGAAGATGCAGTGTTTGGTTTTCTGTTCCTGGGTTAGTTTGCTGAGGATGATAGCTTCCAGCTTCACCCATGTCCCTGCAAAGGACATGACCTCATTCTCATTTTTATGGCTGCATAGTATTCCATGGTGTATATATGCTACATTTTCTTTATCCAGTCTATCGGTGATTGGCATTTGGGTTGGCTCCATGTCTTTGCTATTGTAAATAGTGCTGCAATAAACATATGTGTGCATGTATCTATATAGTAGAATGATTTATATTCCTTTGGGTATATACCCAGCAATGGGATTGCTGGGTCAAATGGTATATTTCTGTTTGTAGATCCTTGAGGAATCGCCACACCGTCTTCCACAATGGTTGAACTAATTTACACTCCAACCAACAGTGTAAAAGTGTCCCTATTTCTCCACAGCCTCGCCAGAATCTATTTCTTCTTGACTTTTTTTTTTTTTTTTTTTTTAAAGATGGAGTTTTGCTCTTGTTGCCCAGGCTGGAGTGCAGTGGCACCATCTCGGCTCACTGCAACCTCTGCATCCTGGGTTCAAGCGATTCTCCTGCCTCAGACTCCCAAGTAGCTGGGATTACAGCCATGCACCACCATGCCCGGCTAATTTTGTATTTTTAGTAGAGATGGGGTTTCTCCATGTTGGTCAGGCTGGTCTTGAACTCCTGACCTCAGGTGATCCGCCAGCCTTGGCCTCCCAAGGTGGTGGGATTACAGGCGTGAGCCACCATGCCTGACTGCTTCTTGACTTTTTAATAATTGCCGTTCTGACTGGCATGAGATGGTATCTCATTGTGGTTTTGATTTGCATTTCTCTAATGATCAGTGGTGTAGAGCTTTTTTTCATATGTTTGGTGGCCATGTAAGTGTCTTCTTTGGAGAAGTGTCTGTTCATATCCTTTGCCCATTTTTTGATGGGGTTGTTTGTTTTTTTCTTGTAAATTTGTTTAAGTTCCTTGTAAATTCTGGATATTAGACCTTTGTCAGATGAGTAGATTGCAAAAATGTTCTCCCATTCTATAGGTTGCCTGTTCACTCAACCTGACAGTGTCTTTGTGCAAAGACAAAATTTTTCTTTTATCTGGGTAGACATAACCAGAACAAGCCAATGGCAATTGGTTAATGGTAATGGTAATGTCTTCAGGCTCTACTTAAAAAATTTTTTGCTCATAGACTTTTAAAATAATAGTTATTTAATTAATTATATATGATTTATTTATGATTTTTATTTACTTTATTTTTATGAATTTTATTTTAGAACAATTTTAGATTTACAGAAAAATTACAAAGATAATATAGAGATCTCATACGGCCTACACCCAGTTTCCTGTATTATTAACCTCTTACCTTAGCATGGTACATCTGTTCCACAATCCCATCTAGGATGCCACATTACATTTAGTCATCATGTCTTTAGGCTCCTCTTGGCTGTGACAGTTTTTCAGACTTTCCTTATACGCTAGTCCCTCTATTTCCAAGGGAATTGGTTACCTCAGGTAACAAAATGCACAGAGGTTCAAGTGCCTGATATAAAATGATGTAGTATTGTCATATAATTTATGCACATCCTCCCATATACTTTAAATCACTTCTAGATAACTTGTAATACCTAATACAATGTAAATGTTAAATAAATAGTTATCGTATTATTTAGGGAATAATATAATAATAATATTAAGTAAAATAATAATTTCAATAACAATTTTAATTTAATTTTGTTAAAATAATAAAATTTTATTAAAATATTAATTTTAATAATTTAATTTTAATAATAATAAGTAAAATAATAATATTAAGTAGTTATTGTATTATTTAGGGAATAATGACAAAAAAAGTCTGTGCATGTTTACTACAGATTTTTTTTTTTCTGAATATTTTCCTTCTTTAGTTGTTTGAATCCATGGAACCCATGGATATGGAGGCTCAGCAGTATTTGGTACCTTTGACTGTTTTGAAGAGCATGGGTCAGGTGTTCTGTCGCAGGTTCTTCAAGTGGTTTATCTAATGTTTTCTCCATGGCTAGATTGGGTGTTTTAGACTGATTATTTAATAAGTTTTATTACTGTTTAGGTATGGTAAGGTCAACAGATAAGGAGACAAATGCCATTGTAAAGATAATTTATTACCCACAGTTCCCAGGAGAGGGCTTCCATGTCATGTTACCGGGCCATGTGGGGAAGCACTGGTGTCAGTCAGGAGGTGGGGTGGGACATTGTGGGCAGGAACCTTTGTTGTGGTTTCTGCAAGAAGGAACAGGCAAGGCAGGGTAAGCAGGGTTGGGACTGGCTAGTTTGAATGACTTCAGGGGGCTGGAGCCTAGGGGCTGCCTAATACCTAGTTGCCTGGTACCAGGCCCTGGGGTGATTAGGCCCAGTGGAGAGTGGCCAGGGGTGAGAAAGTCCTATAAGGGAGGTAGTTGGGGTGTGGACTCTGGATTGGCTGGTTTTTGTTTTAAAAGCACACCTCTGGAAGGAGGACTTTCCCTGAGGAGTTGGGGGTTGGGGGAGAGTGGGGCGACAAGGGAGGCAGGAGGCCAAGGTCAGGTGATTCAGGCATACTATTGGGTTGTCCAGGACTAGCTGTGTTGGGCACATGCATGTAGGGCAGATGTTACAGCATGAAGTTTGTGGAAGCTAGAAACATGCCTAATACACAAAGCAAAAGTGACATTTTCATGACATCATATCAAGGGCACACACTATCAACACAACTTCTCACTGTTGCGTTTGATCTTGATCACCTGGCAGATCAGGCTCTACTTTTGTAGACACCGCTTCCACTTGATGCCCACCTTTAATATTTATCTCACGTGTTTGAAGTTTTACATGCATAAACTACATGTAATTTTCCTGGGTCTTGATATTGTAGAAGAATCAACCTGTTGATGGTGAGTTCTAGTTCTTAAAGGTGGTGTCCTCTTTGGGGTGGGTGTCTCCATAGAATGGAGTCTTGGGCTTCAGCAAGCTGAATTTATAGGGGAGACTTGTGTTTGAACATCCTCACAGTTCCCTAAAATGGTAGTGCTTTATATATTTCCAACTGCGGAATAAACATCTACATAGATACCTGTGGCTCTGTCAGGAGTTTGGGCTGATCACCACTGCAATGAGACAAGATATATCCAATAACTTAGCTTTGTGTCAAAATACTCAGAGTGGTAGCCTATTTTCTGCATATAAATGTAAAAATTCCTGGTTACAACTCTGTAATGTTGGCGGAGATGGTGAGAAATATATAAATTTCCCTGCTCTGCTTTGGAAGATCCTGAGTTGGGGAAGGCAGGACATGGAGTCGACTGGTGGATGATTCACCTGCATCTCTCTTTTCCCCATGCCTCAGGGTCTAAGTCACAGAACTGTCTGTGGAACTCCCTCATCGACGGGCTCACAGGGAATGTCAAGGAGAAGCCAAGGCCAACAATTGTCCATGACCCTCGACCCCCAGAGGAAATCCTAGCTGATGAATTGCCACAGCTGGATAGCCCAGAAGTCTTGGTGAAGACATCCTTCAGGTTTGGTGGACTGCAACTCAATGTGTTCCTTCTTATTTGCTTGTGGAGTTGTTTCAATCCAGTTAGATGCATAGTCAGTGTGGCCAGCAAATTACTTCATTTCTTTGCACTGAGTAAATTAGAACTGATGAAGGAGGGTTGGAATCAATGCTAGCTGGACTTCTGGCTGGATTTCCTGAATGTAATGAAGATCTTATCAGTAGTTAAGTTGCTATTTAATTGGTATTGGCATTTAAATGCTAAGGTAGAGGATTTACTGATGTTGGCAATTTGAATTGGATTAATGAGTCTTTTGCTTCAAAGGACGATGACACATCCAGATAAGGGCATAGAGAAAAAGCACGTGTTGGGAATTAATTCAGCCCTGTGTATTTAGAGTCTCTTGCTGGGGGAAGGTTTCCAGTTGTAAAAGATGTAAGAGCTGCTGCTGACGGAAATGAAGCAAGAATTTTCTCATGTTGTTTCCCAGGTGGCTGTTTACTGCATTCTAGTTCATCGTTTAGTCTTGCATCTTCCTGCAAGGTCTCTTATTTTCTTTTGGCATTGTACTCCATTTTCATTACAACTCCATCCCTTACCTTCTCTCCCATATTAAATAAAAATCAATCTGGGTATGAGTGTGGTGTAAAAACGTGATTTTTTTTCCCCAAATGGGTCTTTCAGACTCACATTTGAAACAGTATATTTACAGTACTACTGGTATCAGAAATTAAGACTCAATCATTTTTCCAGATTGCCTTCTGCCCCTCCTTTCTTCCTGTTTTGTCAATTTTACTTCTTCCACTTTTCTTTCCACTATAGACTTTCATACTCTCCACATGGTTAGCAGAACATATAAACCTCGTTTTTCTCTCCCCATAAACAATTCAGACAGCTGTTGGAGTTCCATGAAGTATGTTTGAAAAATATACTCTCTTTTGTATCCAGGTGACATGTGTAATTGCTCAGTGAGAGCCATTTCATTGTGTGAAGATTCTTAGTGTTGATTGAATTACAGATGAGTTCTGAAAGGAGTGATAAATAGGGGTTTGGATTTCTTTATACAGTGTGACGAGTACATTAGTGAGACAAGAATTGCAGGTAAATGCTGTTTTTATTCCTACTAAGGGCTTGGTTATTGCATCATAAGGTTTTGAATAAAATAAAACCCACTCACCTAGAGAGAATACGTCTTATGAACCTGCAATTCTCAGCAAGTGACTGTGGTGAAAGAGGGGACCATGAATGGCTTTCTCTGTCTATGTGTTCTCACCTTGGAGCATTTCTTATGGAGTCAATCCCTTCTCCTAAGGTTTCTTATAACTACTCCTTCCACCCTAAACCAGGGTCATCATTTTCTTCAATGAACAGGCAAAGAGTTACTCTCATGAAAATAACATCTTATTTGCTCACCGAACTCCATTACCATCATCTGTTTTGTTTGCATTCTCTTGGTGCTCTTTAATAGAGAGCTCATGAGCTTTAATATTGATGCCCATGAATGTCATTTGGTCTGTTAGTTGTAACATGTAGCAGTGTCTTGGTTTCTGAAAGAGATTAAGTTATAAATTGAATATCAGGACTTATTTCTGTTTCCTTGTAACACTTGGTGCTGTAGGAAAAAGTCAGCAGGTGCATGCAGGTATATGCCAACCCTTTAGCAATAGAAATCCATTAGCATTTATTTATTTATTTATTTATTTATTGGTACCCTTAATACAACTGTGTACTGTTTTGTAACTATCCTTTCTTCCAAAGAAGATGGTTGATTTTGATGACAGTGCTAAATGGTAAATATTCTCTTCTGCAATTGTCCTTAACTGTGGTGGCATGATCAGCTGTGAGATTTGTTGTGCATAAATTACTACAAGTAAAGTACTCAGGTATGGGAAGAGTTTATTTATCAATGAATAAATCAGAGCAGAATCAAGGTTACCCTACAGCTCCTCTGTAGGGTCATTACCATTGAGTGGTACCACAATAAGGGTTAATGATAGCTTTGATTACTTCGTTCTCTTTTTCCTTGGTCACTCTTGGAGGGCATTTGGAGTTTAGGGCCATGAAATATGGTCATCACCTCTTACCAAATAAGATACAAATGACAATGTCAATAAGCCCAATGTGCCAAATTATCAGGAGGTCCAGTCTTTTCTTGGGGTTCTTTTCCCTCACTATTCCCAGGGACCCCCAGCCTTATTGACAGGCTGGGTTCAAGAATCATCGCTTATCCTGCTATGCCTTTTGTCCCCTACTAGGGAAATAAGGTCTCATGTTGAGCATGTACTTTCTGACCTCAGTGAAATTAGGCATTTTTGTCACCAACTTAGATGACCTCTTCCTTGTGATGACTCCTCTCTGTGGCTTCTGTTGTCTTTTCCTGATACTTGGCCTCAGCACAACCACAATTTTTCTCAGACATATTCTAATAATGTTGATTTTCAAAAGGAAGGGGTTAGATACTTAATTCCACTTTTCCCAGAAATCTTTTCTAGCTCTCTGCAAGATGGAGGCAAATATATACAAGCTACTACCAGGACAAAATGTTTGCACTTGTTTAATATTTGCATTTAGTATTTTATTTAAGTAGTTCTTTTCAGAGCGAAGGGACAGTCTGCTCTAAAGCTAAATTCTACTTTCTGTTTCCAAAGATACGAAGTGTTTATAAATTTATCAATGATGGGTGTTTTTCAAAAAAATTTCAAATATTTTTATGTTTCAGTCTCCACCAGGCTCCCTGTTACATCAGCAATAGCCGTTCTTATTTGCCAGGCTTAACCCCAAAAACTCAAGGATTCTGTCCATTTTAGAGATGAAGAAACTGGCTTGGAGAGAGAAAGCCTACAAAAAATTGCTTGTAGATTGCTGGTCTCCAATGCAGCAGCAAGGAGTAGCTTGGGCAGACTTTAAGTCTTACTTTATCACCCCACCCCAAATAAGTATATCATCTATAAACTCACATAAAAAGCATGCTTGTGATTCAAATGCAGCTTCAAGACATGTCCCTGGGCCTTGTCTTCCAATCAGGCTGCCAACCCTAAGTATGGCCTGCAAACACTCTGGATTGTCACTGGATTAATGTCAGTTACTAATAATGCCAGAGGGTATAGCTGAAAGTGAGAATTTGACACACTGACTTAGAAATAAAGATTTTGGAAAATGAAGGCACCACCTTTCTTCCCCAGGGGTTGTGTGTCGATAGTTGAGGTTTGTGCAAACACCATCTCAGCTCTGGATATGGTCCCTGACAGTCTTCCCTCTCATCCCCTTCCTGGTTGGGCAGTGCTGATGAGGCATACTCTGTGTATTGGAGCAGACAGTTTAGCAGAGTCTTGGGAGCATGCTTCCAGGGCTTGAGGTCTCCTCGTGGCTGCCCAGGTCCAGATCCCAGCCAATATTGCTGGAAGGCAACACAGTTTAGTGCTCAGTTGTACCAAGGGCTTTAGTCTTTACTCTCCAAGAAAGGAACATTTTAAGCTATCCAGGTGCGAAAATTGGACTTCTGATAGTGGTTGTACTGGGTTTCAGTTCCAACTCTATTGCCCCCGGCGAATTACTTCATTTCTTCAAACCTCTGTTTTTCTCTCCCCCCCCCACCCAACTCCCCAGCTTTATAAAGGTATAATTGACAAATAAAATTTTACAATGTAAAATAATATGATGTTTTGTTGTATGTGTACATTGCAAAATGATTAAATCAAGCTAAATAACATATCCACCGCTTCACATAATGTCTTTTTTTTTTTTGGTGGCAAAACCTCTGTTTTCTTAACTGTCATACTGAGGTTGGATTTGAAGAGTGGTCTGATGATTCAAACTTGAGTGTGCATCACAATCACCCGGGGGGATTGTTAAAACAGATTGTTGGGCTCATCCCAGATCTAGGTGGGGCCCAAGGATGTTGTTCTCTAACAAGCTTCAGGTTATACTGATGCTGCTGGTCCAGGATCACACCTGGAGAACCACTGCACTAGATGAGATTTAGGATCCCTTTGAACTCGAGAGTATTTTGCTATGTTAATTTCAGCAGGTCACTTACCTATTGATATGGTTTGGGTCTGTGTCCCCACCCAAATCTCATCTTGAATTGTAATCCCATGTGTCAAGGGAAGAATCTGATGGGAGGTGACTGGCTTTTGGGGGCATTTCCCCCATGCTGTTCTTGTGATAGTGAGTGAGTTCTCACAAGATCTGATGGTTTCATAAGCTTCTGGCATTTCCCCTGCTTACTCTTCTCTTTCCTGCTGCTATGTGAAGAAGGTCCTTACTTCCTCTTCACCTTCTGCCATGATTGTAAGTTTCCTGAGGCCTCCCTAGCCATGTGGAACTGTGAGTCAATTAAACCTCTTTCCTTTATAAATTACCCAGTTTCAGGTATTTCTTTATAGCACTGTGAGAACAAACTTACTCACCTGTTCTGGCCTGTTTTAAAATCTTTGAAATGGGGATAAAGAGACCCCCTTCCTGGGGTTTGGAGAGCATTTAAAGGAGATAACACATGTGAATGAGCCAAGCACAGTGTCCAGTACCCAGAATGAGCTCAGTAAGTATTAATTTTGTATTCGTGCTCAGCACTCACTGGAATCCTTACATGCCCTTGAGCCTACACATACAAAGTTAAATAGGATCAAACATGGGTTTTGTGGCTCCACGTGCAGACACTGTGGGCCCTGAAAGCTCACTAAACTTGTGGCATGAAAGGTCTGTTTTCAAAACCTGAGATTTTTGAAAAGAAGAAAGTGGGAACCACAAATAAAGAAAAAGGCTTTGGTGCCTGGAAAATAGACACTCCTGGGAACTCACCTTGGGTGCCTCTTTCCTTGTTTCTCACATTTTATCCCTTTAAACCTGTTGCTCTGCTCAGGTTTTTCTTAAAAGAGAATAGAGAATAAATTGAACCTGGGGCTAAGGAAGACAGACAAGTCCATCCAGTCTGATTAGTGACAGGAATCTCAATACCTGCCATTAGAGGACCCAAGAGAACAGGAAAGAGCTGGCTGCTGAGAGAGGTTTCTCTCCCCAGCCTCTGGTGTACACATTCCCAGAGGTGGGAGGGACCTGGCTCAGATGGTACCACAAGTAAGAGAAGCCAATATTTATTGAGCATCTGCTATGTGCCGAGGACTGTGCATTCATTTGCTCATTTAATCCCCTCAAAAGGCTGGCAAGTTGAGTATTGTTATCCCAGTTGTACAGGTCAGGAAACTGAGGCTCAGAGAGATCAAGCAGCTTGCCCAAAGTCACCCAGCAGGTGGCAGAGCTGGAGATTTCAACCAAGTCTACCTAGCTCTACAGCCATGCTCCTTCAGCATATTCTACTAGCACCACATAACCTTGGACTTCATGTCTCTAGATTTGTTGTTGGTGAAAAAAGATATGGTGTGATTGGTTATACTAATTTGAGTGTGCACTTTGGATATATAGTTTGAGTTATATTTTGATACATATTTTATATATCCTATAAGACTGGCCCTATTCTATTGCACTAAATCTTTTTCTAGTCTAGACTTATGTTTTCAATCCACCTACCCTTTTTGGATAGAAGCCATTGAAGGCACTGCTTCTCAAACCTTATGTCTAAATGAATTCCTTGGGGAATCCTGTTAAATGCAGATCCTGATTCAGTAGGTCTGGGGTGCAGCCTGTGAATCTGCATTTCTAACAAGCTCCAACTGATGCAATAGTCTGAGGACCACCACCTTCAGAGTGGTGAGACATGGGCTTTGGAATCCCACAAGTATGAATTTGCAAACAATCTTTTAAACTACATGATTTGAGTAATGCTTTTGTTCTCTTTCCTCATTTTTCACATGCAAACAGTAAAATAATGGGCTTTGGGGGCTGCTGTTAGGATTAAGTGGGCCAAAGAAGGTGACAGCCTCTAATTCTTTCTCACTTCAGTTTTTAAAACCCTGTTTGGGAGAAGATTGGTCCTCTACACCCCCAACTCTTTCTTTTGTGACTGGATTATGCAGTGGGCCCCAGCCAGGGAATATGAGCCCTATGGATGCTCTGTGAGTGATGCTGGCTGTGGGCCCGACCTCCTTGGGCAGTGGTGGAAATTCTGAAGCCACTCAGTGCATTGCCCATCTCAGTTCCTTTGCTTTGAATCATGCGACTCCCAACACAGGTTGAGTTGCCAGGTTTTGATAATTTTGCACTTGGAAGAATCGTGTGCTTACTCCCTACAGAGTCAGTGGGGGCTTGGTGAGCTTCTCTTCCCACTTAGGATGGACTTATTTGGGCTTTGGCAAAGGCTTTCTAGATTCTATAGATAGCTTACTAAGAATATGTTCCAGAGAGCAGAATTGCATTGAGCCAACACCCTCAGCTACGGATGAGATTAAGGCCTTGTCAGATCCCATTTAATGGATTGTGTTTTCCATGCAGAATTAAATCGTTGAACTCATCCTCATTTTGGCTTTTGGCAGTCATTTTTCCACTAGGGGCTGCTGCCAAAATGTCAGTTTCTGACTTGATTACTTTCAGGAAATGTGCAGTCTGGCTGATGATATGGCATGGTGTGGGGTAGCGTCCCCTGGAGCTTCGGCCCCACCCTGGGATGAGTCATGGGTTAAAATTCCCAATTAGCTCATAGGAAGTCTGGTCACACATATTTTTCTATCATTGAGTGTTGCTCACCCATTGGAAACTTCTGGGGACACCTACTCTCCTGACTTAGTGTTGCCTTCCTGGAGTTATTTTTCACCTTTAGTCTTTGCAAATCCAAATCATTTGCCAAGGGGAAAAATGAAAGAATGAATTCTGAGAATTTTTAAAGCCTAGAGAAGTTTTTATTGCAACCTTGGCTTCACATAAAGGCAATATTTAGGTCTCTCTTTGTAAGTTTTTAGAGACAGATCTTCCAGTGTTAAAAAATGACCAAGTATATATGAGGTAGACACCATTCCTCTTGCATTCTTGTTGGTCCTCTCACTGGTAGTTTGGGAAGGGAGGGCTTATCTCTGTGGTGGCCATGAGAATATACCTTTCATATCTCTGATCACAGAAAGTGAACTTGACCCATGGCCTCCTAGCTTGTGTGTGGGGAAATTTATCCCTGTGATGGCCGAAGCTGTGCATCCCAGAGGAACCCATTGGAACCCATTGGCGATGACTGAGCATGGCAGGGACCCTAAGGTCAGCTGTTCCTGGGAGACATGGAACTCCTTTGATGGTGACTTTGGTGTTCAGACTCACTAACGGCCTTGCTGAACTTTTTTTAGAGCTGCAGTACAGTCTCAGACACTGCCACCCAACTTTCTTTTACTGGGAGTCAGACCTGCATCCAGGTCTGATGGCTTTCTCAGCCTCACTCAGCTTTTTACTCATTTGTTTTTACAGATTTTACTCCAATACATTTCTTGTATGTCTAATCCTGTCTTGACATCTGCTTCTAGGAGGACCACAGTCTCCCATCACACTGCAGTTCTCTGCTGGTGCATCACTTCTAGCTTGGCGCGGGGGGCATAGCTCCAATGCTACTGGCCTGGATATTCTGGGCCAGTCTGTCTATATTTAATTTTATATTTGATGCAGTATCTTCCCTATGGGCTCTAGTGGGAGGGAACATGGGGCAAGTCACAATTTTCTTTAGTATCTTGTACTTTTATTGCCTTACAGGGGATTTTGTGGAAGCATTGAGATTAAAGAAACTACAACAAAAGGATAAAATTATAATTATACTCAAAATATGATTGTTTTCATTGTCCAAGAAAGGTTCACAAATGTTGACCTTCATACAGAAGGTCTGCTGATGGACACATCTGGCTCCTAGCCAGTGGGCTTGTCTCCAGGGCTGACTCCCCCTAGAGAATGCATCCTTTTTCCAACCAGAGCACATTCTTCTTGGGCCGTTGAGAAATCCAGGCTTCCACCCCCAGGAATGTAGCTCATCTGAGGTGTCCTCAACCCCTCAGCATATGCCTCAACCACAATAAATTTTAGCAGCACATTTTACAAAGTGTGAGTTATTCATCCTAGAATAACCCTCAGGAAGCTTTCAGTGCTGTTGGGTTGGGAGGAGGAGCGGGACACTCTTTCTGGAGCTTCCACCTAACTCACCCTGCCAATGTGAAGTGTGGATAAACTTCTCTATGTTTCCTAATTAGCAACAGGAACTGCTGTTCCAGCCCACATAAAGACCCAAAATATGCAGGGAATCCCTGAAGTTCTCTCTAAATAAAGGAAGGAAGTGTGAAGATTTGAGATCAGCTTGGACCAAACTACCCCTGGGGGTCAGTATGGGGTGCGAGGTAAATGCACTTCTCGTCTCCAGTTGCATGAGCAATAACTTCATTGTACACAACCTGTAGACTTACAGGGAAGAGATTTTCAATAGAGTATTTGATGTGTGAAGGTAGCACCAATAAGCTATGAGGGTGGGAGCAGTAGAGTAGAGGAGATTGGCAGTGAGATCATGGGTGTAGCCCAATGTCAAGGATGCTCTGTGCTCTCTCGGATACCTCCACAACTGGGCTGCCCAACCTCCTATCCGTGTGCTGTCTGGACACTACCACTGGCCCATGGTAGCACATCCCACATTATTCTTATTCATATTTTGCATTAGATACGAATTTCTCTGGGTGGCAGGGACCCACTGCCTGGATTGCCTGGTATATCATAGATGCTTCAGGTGTATTTGTTGATTGAATGAATGGGTTGTAGTTTTGCAGCCCAATTCATTTTTTATGGTTTAGCTCACGAACCTCCTATGAAAAGGATCGTGTAATTCTAGGAGCTGAAAGTATAAATTCAGTCCATCTCAGGCATTAGAGAAATTCCTGGTTGGGAGAGACGGCAGCAAGAGTAATGCTGTTGAAAATGCATTGCAGACTTTGGAAGCCTAAAATATAGGCAGTGGTTTGCAGAAGTCAGCTAGCCAGGGGCTTTCTCCCATCATATTCCTTCTTCCCTCCCTCCCTCCCTCCCTTTCTCTCTCTTTTCTTTCCTTTTTTTTCTTTCTTTCTTTCAACAGAGTATTGCTCTGTCACCCAGGCTGGAGTGCTGTGGTGTGATCTCAGCTCACCGTAACCTCTGCCTCCTGGGTTCAAGTGATTCTCGTGCCTCAGCCTCACGCCCAGCTAATTTTTGTATTTTTAGTAGAGACGGGGTTTCACCATGTTGGCCAGGCTGGTCTTGAACTTCTGGCCTCAAGTGATCCACCCACCTCGACCTCCCAGAGTGCCAGGATCACAGGCGTGAGCCACCACACCTGGCCCAGATTCCTTTCTTCACTAAAATTTCTTGACTTGGCTTATTGGAGGATAGAGGGTTTATTCTTATGAATTAATAGGGAATTAAGAGTTACTATCCAGAAAATGTACTTTATAGATTGTCAGCCCTAATGTGAGAAATACCTGTGTAACAGGGCTGCAACTTTGTCAATACCCCAAGATGTGTGAGAAAATGTTGCTTCTTAATTTCCTTTTTAGTTGAACTAGTCTTCCTCTGGAGCCCCCACTTTAAGGGGAACTAGGGAGAAACTCTACATTTAAAGTCAAATATGAACTTACCATTTGGATGATACTTTTTTTTTCTGATGATTTAGTTTCTTTCGGTAAAATGCTCATTGGTTCAGAAGTCCCCTCTGGCACCCTGCAGCTCACCAAGATGGTGTCTGGTTTGTGTGGCTCTGCTGGCAGGTGTGATCTGACTCCCCTTGCCGCCTTTATTTCCCTCCCAGCCCCTTTCCACTCCTCCTGTGGCTGTGCTTTAGGCCCTGAGGATGGTCTGGTTTTGATTCTTATGTGGTTCAGGATCAGAAGGTCCAGCCTTTAGCCCGTGGTCACTTTGTCCCCATGGCAACCTCCAGGACTAACTCTCAGTCACGATCCCGGGTAACTTCTGAGATTTGGCTTCAGGAGCTTGTGGGAGCCTCTGGGGCCTGTCCAAACCACAAAGAGCCTACAGACAACCTGGCAAAGCTAAAACTCAGCCTCCCTTTACCTAACTCTACTGGCCACTGAGTTCACTTTGGTGTAGAGCTTCCGGTTTTTGGGCGGATATCCCTCCAGAGAGAGAAGAGGACACTCAGGTCTCACCCTTGCCTCTTCTGCTCTGGTTTCTCTTCTCCCTGTCATCTCCCCTGCCAGAAAAGCTGCACCTCTGCCTTTCTACTTCTCCTCCCTTATAGCCTCCTCCTCCCCAGTACCAGGCTTGGGGCTAAGTCTTAATGGTGGATGAAGTAAAGAGACAGATTGGCCTACTGATATGGGACTCTACACTGGGAAATATCTCAAAAACACCATATGTCACCCCTTACAACTTTCCGTGATGAATGACTTTAACTGCGTTTGTTTGTTGCAGTGAAATTAAGGTACCCTAAATAAAAATAAAGCAGACCCCTTTAAAACTGTGCCCTGTAATAAGGCAAATCTGTATATCCCTTGATTGGTGTGATTGATTCATTACCTTATGATAATTTAACCCTGTGTTTTACTCTGTAGAAATATTTGTTCCTATTTACAGCATTAGGGCAGGGATTTTGACCTTGCTAGAGGAAAATGATCCGTTTCCTTCTTATTAAAATTTTTCTGATAACAAATGCTCTCTTCCCATTCATGTGCTCAGTGCATACTCTACAATTACATCCTGTGTTGGGCACTGAAGCTGCATGAGGTGAGTCAGACCACTGCAGGCCCCATTTGTCCTCCCCCACCCTCTCCCCGTCTCCCAGACCTCACAGAGATTGATGCATATATTGAATGGCACTATGGTATAACCATAAAACAGATCACCCTGGATTATGGTGGACATAAAAGGGAAGCAAAAGGAACAGTTTGAACCAGGGCCAGGAGAGAGGAACACATGCCTTATGTTGAAGGAACTGTTTGATTTGTGACTGAGGTGTGTGAACAAGAGGCAGGTAAAGTTTGGAACCAGGTAAAGCAAAGGTAAGCCTGGGACTATGTAATGTAGGGCCTTGTTTGCCATGAGAAAGAGTTTCAGTTTTATTCCGCAGGCAGAAATCTTCGGAGCTCTCAATCTTTGAGTAAGCAGAAAGGAGACTGTATATATTTTTAAATTAAGTTACAGAATTAGGAATTATATTTCCATACCTTGGTCTCCTGCACACGTAGCATCGAAATGAAGGTTTCCTGGCCTGTGACAGAGATGAAATAATGGAGCTGGAGAACAGTGCAGTGATTAAACACTGGGTGTTCTGCGGTGCCTGGAGGAAGTATGTGGACAATTTTGGGAAGAAACTTGTGAAAATATGCTTTCCCACATGGTTGGAACAAAGACCATTTTTTAAATTACATCCTTCTAAATGCTGTAGTAGCTAATGGTCATTGACTAAACAGCCCTACAACTGTATCCTAGCTGCAGATCCCCATTTATTGATTACTGTTAAGTGCAGCCAGAAGTGAATTTGCTAGGTCCAATTTCCTCCTAACCCTGGAAGTCAGCTCAGTTATGGGAGCATTATTATTTGTACAGGAGCTACAGACATGCTTGTCCTCATTTAGAAGGGGAAATAACTCTGGCTCGGGCAACGAGGCTCAAGTACTTGAGGCGGGCATATCATAAACTGCCTGAGAGCGTGACTCATGAACTCTGCAAAGTCAGAAATAGGAATATGTCAAAGAGTAAACATGGTCTAGGGATCCAAAATTTTAAACTTTCATTGGTTTAACATTCTCATTCTTTGAAAATGGCCCCGGTTTTGAATAAGAAAACTGTGTGTGAAGGGGACCTGTGTTATAATTGTATAGTTACATGTTTGTGCAACGTTCTGCTAATTATTTTATCTTTAAGTTCATCTACTCAAATCAGGGTTGAGTTTCCTTAGTTGTTAAATTTCCCCGGATAGCACTCAATCTGGCTGTAGTGTATAACTCTAAGCCAACTTACAGGTACTTGTATTTAAGAAATGCTTTTGCATTTGTTCTTTAAAATAATATTTTGACAATATTTAAACTTATAGAACAATTGCAAGACTAATAAAATGAGCTATATTATCTTCCATGTAAGTCGCCTTTTAGCCTTTTGCTACATTCGCTTTAGGTTTATCATCTATCTATCCATTTTTCCCCCCAAATCTTTTAATCCTAAATTGTAGACATCATGACCTTTCAGCTTTAGCTTGTATCTCTTAAGAATAAGGTCATTTCCTTACAGTACAGTTGCCATAGTCAGGAAACTTAATCTTGATATTACACTATTATCTAATATACAGTCTGTGTTCAAATTTCACCAAATGTCCCAATAATGTCTTTAACAGCCATATTTTTTCTGATCCTGGCTCCACTCCGGAAGCACACATCACCTTTAGTTGTCATGGTTCTTTAGGTTCCCGTATTTTATTTTTTTTGTATTTTATTGACATAGTTGTACATATTTTTGGGGTACATGTGATATTTTGATACAGGTATACAATGTACAATGATCAAATCAGGGTAACGGGGATGTCCATCACCTCAAACAATTATCTTTGTTTTGGGAACTCTATGGTTCTCCTCTAGTTATTTTGAAATATACAATATGTTATTGTTAATTATAATTTCCCTATTGTACTATCGAATACTAGAACTTATTCCTTCTAACTGTATTTGAAATAGGGAGGGGGGTTGAAAAGAAGTTGGTTAATGAGTACAAAAAGATAGTCTCTTAACTGAAACAGTTTTTCAGCCTTTCTTGCCTTTCATGACACTGACATTTTGAAGCAAACAGGCCATGTGTTTTGTTGTGCAGAATGTTCCTCAATTTGGTTTTTCTGATCGTTGCCTCTAGAGTCCTCAGGTCATCCATTTGACAGGGATACTACATAAGTGACACTGAGTCCTTCTCGGCACAGCAATGAGGAAGGAGATTTATCCTATTATGGGTGACGTTGACTTTGATCACTGGTTAAAGTTGTTTCTCACAATTGGTCCACTGTCAGGGTACCTTTCTCACAATCAATGGGTACCTTAACTGTGATTAAATCACCTTTGGGGAGACACTTTGAGACTCTGTAAATAACCTTTTTCCCAACAAACTTGCAGTGGTTCTAGCATCACTTAATGGCACTTGGCTGAATCAATGGTATTTTCTAACCCTATCACTTCTTTTCTATGTATTGGATGATATTTGACTGTAAATAAGAGCTTTCCCTTTCTCTCCCTTTCTACATTTTAGTATCAGTGTAGACTCTGGACTCTTCTTTCATCCAGTGTTTTATAAGCCATTGTATCTTCACCCTACCTGGAGTCCAGGCAGTTGCTTGTGAGAGAAAGGTCACAAAGGCCCAGCAGAGGCGAGGTGGGGTGGTCCATCAACCCTACAGGGAGAGACATCAACCCTAAAGGGTAGAAATGAACTTCGACTTAGAATATGAAGATGTGTGTCAGCAGATCCAGGTCTAATTCCCTGTCCTGCTGGTGATGTGAATGGCCAACGGGGGCTCTTGTGGGGTCCCCTAATCTGGTAGAAAACACTCATAAGTGGGAGCTGAACAATGAGAACACATGAACACAGGGAGGGGAGCAACACACATTGGGGCCTGTTGTGGGGGTAGAGAGAGGGAGAGCATGAGGATAAATAGTTAATGCATGTGAGGCTTAATACCTAGGTGATGGGTTGATAGGTGCAGCAAACCACCATGGCACACATTTACCTATGTAATAAATATTCATGTCCTGCACATGAATCCCAGAACTTAAAATAAGTAAAAATAAAATAAAATGAAAAGAAAACAATGTCTTTTATCTGGCCTTACTGATGCCATTGGAAGTATAGGAAATTGCAGAGTAGAGAGAAACTCATGGAATGGGTTGGGGGAGGCAGTTACTTAGCCAGAGAAAGGAGTTTGGGTGAATCATCCCAGTCTTCTCACATGGCCGTTTCTGCCCAGTTGTGCTGCTCCCTGCTCCTGCTGACCCATGACCCATGGCTGTGCCAGACACCATTGTTACAGAGCGTTCTGTTTGTCTTAATGATGGGTGTAGTGGGAACACTGAGCTCTGGTTTAATCCCAGTTACACCCCTTGCCTGCTGTCTGACCTTGAGCACACCATTTAAGCTGAGCCTCAGTTTCTTCATCTGTTTAACAGGATTAGATGTTCTTTCCCTCAGGGGCTACCTGTGAGGAGTCGAGGAGGCATGCATGTGGTGAGCATGGTGTCTGGAAGCAGCTGATGCTTCATAATTTGCAAGTGATATGATTCAGTGTCAGCATCCTGCTCAATGCTTGGAAGGTGCACTGTGAGCTCTGGGCTGTGTTGTGTGGAGGAATTAACCTTTTCTGGGTTAATCAGCCACGTTCACTGGGCCGTCAGCACTGAGCAACCACTCTGCCACCTGGGACCTTTGAGGTGGTTTCTCTCTTTCCTTTCTAGAGTTTTCCTCTTATCCCTAATCCAGTCACATTTTGTATGATGACAATAATAGCTAACCTGACTAGAGATTGTGTGTTAAGCATTTTTCTACAAGCTCTATGTGTTAAGCCGTTGAATCCTTATAACAACCCTGTGAGACAGGTGTTTTTATTACTTTCATTTCACAGATGGAGAAACTGAGGTAAAAAGACATGAACATATTCAAGATCCTACTATCAGTTGGTAGATCTGGGATTCAAAGCCAGACAGTTTGTCTCCAGAACCCACAGTTAACCACTGGGCCACACGGCCTCCCTGGTCCAGCAATGAGGCAGAAGGTCTGTGTTCTCTGGTTTTGATGCTGCTGTGGATTTGCCTTTCAGTGAGGTCTCTGCTTCCTGCCTGCCTCTGCACCCTGATCCAATGCCGGTGCCACACCAGCCTGCTCATTTCCTGCCATTTCCTCATGCCTGGTGTGGACTCTCACTGCAGCACTGGCTGGCCAGCCACCTTGGCCTTACTCCCTGCCTGCCTGGGCCTCCTGCCATAGATTGCTCAGTCTAAGAATACAACTTTAGCTGTTGGGCTGGAGAACTAGGAAGCCCTTCTTCAGACTTACTGCCCACCTGGCTGTGGGCTCATGTCTGCCACACATTTGCCTCCAAAGACCTCTCCTGTGAGCAAGTCACCAGCAACACCTGTGGTCTCACCAGAGCCCTTTCTCTGCTGTGACCACAGTGGTGCCCACTGTATGGTATGGGGTGGTAGGGAAGGTAGGTTAGCACTAGAGCTTGGAGTCAGACAAAGCTGAGATTCCATCGTGACTCTGTAACTTACCACCTTGGGGAAGTTACTCAGCTTTTCTTGGACTCAGTTTTCTTTTCTGCAAAATGGAAACAATAATGATGGGAGGATGGAATGAGAAAATGTATGTAAAAATACTAGGCATAAAAACTCCTGAAACCTGAGTAAGGTTGTAGTTTAGGTAATTCTGTTATGTCCACGTCAATTTCCTGGTTTGGATAATGTACTAGAGTCTTGTAAAATATTATCATTGGGTGAGCTGGATAATGCGTACCTGGGACCTCTCTGTACCATTTTTGCAGCTTCTTGTGTGTCCATAATCATTTAAATAAAAGGTTAAAAAAGGCATTTAGTGTAGTGCCTAATCTCCATTAATTATACTTATTTATTTATTTAACTTTAAATTTTTAAACTTTTGAGGCATAGTTCTGTCACCCAGGGTGGAGTGCAGTGGTGCAATCACAGCTCACTGCAGCCTCGACCTCCCAGGCTCAGGTGATCCTCCTACCTCAGCCTCCCAGTTAGCTGGGACCACAGGTGCAAGTGACTACACCTGGCTAATTTTTTAAAAATATTTTTTGTAGAGGCAGGGTTTCATCATGTTGCCCAGGCTGGCGTCAAACTCCTGGGCTCAAGCAATCCACCTGCATTGGCCTCCCAAAATACTGGAATGAAGGGCATGAGCCATTGCGCCTGGCCGTACTTTTTTAAAAATTATAAAATATCACTAGGAATTCTGTTATTTGGCTCAAGCTCAACCTTTTGATGTGTGTGTTGTGGGGGGAAAGAGAGAGAAAAAGGCAGAGAGAGAGGAATCCACCTAAAATAAGGTGACCAAACAAATTCTAAAATCATTTCCCTATTCTAACACATTGAACAACATCAATGGCAACACCAGCAGCCACCAGTCACTTTTTTTCTTGCTGAAATTTTATCTTCTCCCACTTGAAAATCTTGCCTTTGACTACACTACGTGGGCTCTATCCTGTTCAGATTTCTGATTGACATTCTATTTCACTGATTCTTAACTCAAGCTGCATAGTAGACTTATGAGCTATCAAACCAGCCTCGCTGGGTGGGACCAGGAAGTGCATGTTTAAAACTTCTTTGGGTCCCATTCTGCTGCCATGCAGCAGGGCTGAGAACCCCCACTCTGCTTGTTCCAGGCTCCCCCTTGACCTTCTCTTGTTTTCCTTCATTCTTCTCCATCCACACTGCCTTGACGGGTGCTGCCTCTGTAGGTCACCGTTTCTTTCATGACCATTAAGGCCCATCTTAGCTGTAGTCACCAGATAAAGATTTTGCTCCCTTCTCTTCACAGGTTTATAGCATTTATCTGGAATGGGCATCTAAAGATTTGGAATGATCACAGAATGAGCTTTCCCACCCCACGAGATGCCATATGTCCATGCCATTTTAGATAACTGAAGTGTCACCAAATGTCCCTTATGTTGTCTTTTTCCAAAAGCCAATTCAACAGAATGCAGGCAAATTGCATGTATTCTTTTGGGAACGTGATCTGTAGAAGCTTTCAAAAGCCTGCTGGGCACTGGCTATTTTTACTACTATTTCAGTGGCTGCCGCGTTTCCCTCTGGATAGGCTGACTTTGAGACATTGCCTCAGTTTCTTAGTCCCTCCTTTCTTAATCTTTTCCAAAGTGAAATTTTGCCATAAAAATAATATGCATGCCCTGTAGACTGCTGATAAATGATGACAGATAAAATGTCCTGAATATGATCCTCATGATCATTTTGGCTTTCTGAAGTCTTAATATCTATGCCTTATTCTCATAGTTATAATTATAGTGTGGCTACAGTTTTTTTGTCCTAATTTTTTCATGGATCATTTTACCTTAGTCATTTTGCCATGTTGCCACGTAGCGTGTATGTGCCTGAATGTGATGAGTGAGCATTTATTTACCCACATCACTATTGCTGGACATTTAGATTCTTCTCAGATTTTCACTCTTTAAAGGAATGCTATGATATAAGTCCATATCCATCTAGATAATTTAAACTGCATCGTAGGGGCAGATAACTAGAATAGAAACACTGGGTCGAAGGGCATCTCCACTTGATAATCCTCATTAAAAGAGGGGCCCTGAGTAGCCCTTTTCATGGGGCTTCTTCCAGCAATTCCCATCAGCCTGGAACCCTTAGGTTTCATGCAACTGGGATCATTTGTCACAGCTTTGAAGTGACTATTTAAAATTATTACTTCCAAGGTAGCCTGCCCTTTTGTTAAAGCCAGAGGATGCCTATGCTGTTTTGGTGCCTTTCGCTGACACACTGCTCATGTGAGGACTGTAGTCACTATCTTTTCTGCTCCTGGCAGGGATCCATAGCTTCCCTCTTTTATGCCCTAGCAAAGTGGGTTCAGAAAAATTATATGCCACGCCCAAGGACACACAACTGAACAGCAGCAGAGCGGAGGGTGAAACCTGCATCATTTTGACCTCCAAGCCTTTGTGCTTTCCACTCCACTCCATGACCTACCTGGAAACAGGAGCACAGAGAATGGAGTCATGCCCTACTCCAGAGCAAGGAGATGGGGTACAAGAGTGGAGAAAGCATGTGCCCAGGAAAGACTTCATGGAGGTTGTTGCCCTCAAGGAACCTAGAATATAGTGAGAGAAATAGAGAAGTAAATCAATGATTCCGCATAGTGAAGTAGCATTTGTTTACACTTATTAAAATAAAAATGTCATCATAGGAATAAACAGAAGAACATTTAAAAACAGCTTTATTAAGATATAAATGACGTAGAAAAAAACTGTACATGTTCAAATATTCAATTGGCTAAGTGTGACATTTGAGCCTGTGAACCCATCACCATAATCAACATAATGAACCATTACCCTCAAAAATTTCTTCGTTCTCTGTTGTAACTCCTTCTTCCTGCCTCTTCATGCTATCCCCAGTCTGTCCCAGGCAGCCATTGATTTGCTTTCTGTTGCTATTGATTATATAGATTAGTTTGCATTTTCTAGATTTGTATATAAATGGAATTATGCAGTATGTATTCTGTTTTCAAATCTGGTGTCTTTTACTTAGTATAACTACTTAAAAAGCCATCTATGTTGTTGCATGTATGATCATTTCTTTTTGTTGCTGAGTAGTATTCTGTTGTATGGATATACCATGATTTATTTATCCATTCATCTGTTGGTGGACATTAGCATTTGCCAGTTTCTGTAATATAAATATTCCCACCATTTCGAATTTCAAATTTCCAAAATAGATTCACAGAATGGAGTTGGGAAGAGATGCACACAATTAACTCTCAGGAACTGTAAGAGACAATCTGCTTCATAAAGGCTAGGAAATTAGTTCTGGGCAATAAATAACTATGGAGTGAAGGGAATTGAAGTATTTCATGGGAACAGTTGGTAAGTGGAATATCTTTGTCTTGGGGAGTCCTTTATCATTCTGTTTGTGGGGGTGGGGCTGGTTCTAACTTAAAAATAGCTGGTTTGGGGACTTTGCACATGTGATTGCTAAGAAACACTATTGTGTTTACAGAGACCGTTTGGTTTGAAGGAAGGTTTATTGCTTAGGAAATAAATACTGATTATTGGCCAGAGTAAGTAATGTTTTTAGGATTTCTTACAGATACGATTCTTTGAAGAATAGGGACCTCATCTGGGAAGACATTTTGTTTTTGAGTCCCCAGAGACCTAGGTTTGAATGGGGACTTTGTCATATAGAACTCATGCAAGCTGCTTCCTCCTCTCAGCATTAGTTCTCAGGTATAGAACAGAAATACTCAGAGTTACATTGCATGGTTTTTGTAAGCATTAAAAAAAGATACTGTACTTAAAGCTCAGCATGGAGCTGGGCCCCTGCTGGTGGACAACAGTGGTTGCCCCTAGTACTAGGAAGCATTCAACCAATATTTGCAAATGAACGAAGACCTAAACCTTATGTGGTTCTTAGTATGGGTCTGGTCCTATTCGAAGTGCTTTGCATACATTAACTCATTGGGAGTACTGAAACATAGTTAAGTAACTTGTCATGTTTACTTAGCTCTCAAGTGGTGGAGCTGGATTTTGAACGCCTGTAGTCTGGCCTCAGAATCCAAGGGATTAATCCCTGAGCTGTGCTTAATCTCTCAGGTGAGTTTTAATGGTTCCACCTGTTTCTCTGGATGCCCATCAGGAAGGTGTGAGATTCTGTCATCTTGGAAGATCATCTTTAACCCCAATGCACCCTAGGGAAACCCTACTGACCTTTGAAGAAAGGGAGGCTGGGATGCTCCTTCATAGGCCAGAGGGGAGCCCAGGAGGGTTTGGAAATTCTGCCAGCCTTTGGGCTGGCAAATGCAAGGGCATTTGACATTCTAGGCTCTTTATCACTGAGGACTTAATGTGGCTGACTCTCTTACACAGTGTGAGTAACATCTCCCAGAGCTGGGCTGCGATTATCCAAACATGTAAGGCCACCCAACAATGATGTGACCCGGAGCAAAATGGCTCTGCCAGAAGCCAGCCAGGGCACTTTGGGAATATGAGCAGCTCTGCTCTGATAGTTGAGTTGAATCCGGTGCTGGGAGTCAGTTCTGCAGAGCTGTGTGACCTTGGGCATCAAGTTAGACTGTTGATTGAATATTTGCCACATCCTTCCGAAGAGGGATGATCTTTCTTGACCCACCCAGGAACTTAGATCAACAACTTAGAGATAGAGATTATCTCCTTGATTAGAGTAGAAGCCCGTTTTCCAGACAGAATGTGGGATCATTACTTTCTCTTATTTATGCTTCATTACCCACAATGGGGGTGGAGTGGGGGTGGGCAGGAAGGCTAAGCCCTGTTTGCCTGTTTGTTTAAAGACAGTTTTCTTAAAAGAAGTTTTTTGTTATAAAAGTGATACATGCACATGGAAAAGGGAAAAGGAGAAACTGGCACTCATTGTTCCTTCTTTCCAAATGTTAAAATTTGATGGACTTTCTTTATGAACGTTTAACTCCTCTTTGATCGCATAGTATCACGTTCTAAAATTTACCATTATAACCCGCCCAACATTTCTCCCATGTTTAAACATCCACAAATATAAAAAAATTATAAATGTTCCTTAGTGGATGTACTGTAATTTAGTCAACTGTCTCTCCATATCTGGACACTGAAGTTATTTAAGTGTTTTTGCAAATGTAATATAAGCAATGCCGTGATGGACATCTTTGTTCAAATAGATTTTTGTAGATTTAGAATAATTTTCTTGGGATAGAGTCTCATACTTCAGGCAGAATTTGTGGAATTGCCCAGATGAGCAGTGTGGTCTGAGATCAGAGGTGTTCTGGCTAATAATTTCTCTGTTGTCCTTCTTCAGACACTGTTCCAACCCTCCTTCACTTGACATTTTCTTAACAAACAGGTGTTAACTGTAATCGTTTTGGTTTTAGAATGTTTTGCTTTGACCCTTCCCCTAATAGAAGCATAATATCTAACTAACTTTGATGTTCATGTTATCTATTGACATAGGACGTTGGGGAGGATCCTTTCTCAGCTTTTCCTTTCTCAGCTTTACTCAGCATTCTTTGGGTACTCTGCAGTGTTTAATTTAATCTCCATACATTTGTTGATTAACTGAAGAGCAGGTGTGGTCAATTGAAGGTACTTTATTTGGGAGTCAGAAAATCTATGTTCAACATCTGGTTTTGCCATTTTACCAATGTCTTTATACATAGCAATGAACTTTTCTGAATCTTGTTTTCCACCTGAAAAGTGAAAATATCTTTCTCAGTGAGTGCTTGTGAGATGATTAGATAATAAGCTTGGTAAACTGTACAGTGTTATGTAACTGAAATCCACAATTATTGTCATATATGCAAAGTGGCCTCCTGGATGCTGTGGGTAACACTAAAATGAACAATTCACTGATTTATTTATTCAACCCACATTTATAGAGTAATAACTATGTGCAAAGCAATGACCTGGGAGCTGGGGATACGGCAGTGAGTAAGGCTCTGTAAATCCTTGAGGAGTTTACAGTCTATTAGTATATATAGTGGCGTTGTCCAGAATGGTAGCCATTAGTTACATGTGGACAGTGCCACAAAGGGACTGAATTTTTAATTTTATTTAATTTTAGGAAACTTAAATATATAAGTTTAGAAGCTAAGATCAATTTAGTTATTGAAAAACACCTACTATTGGAACAACTTGAGTATGTGAATCTACTTTTCTCAAATGTCCATTTTATGAAATAGAAACATAGATCAAGTCTTTCTGATGAAAACTTATCTGCCAAATTGAGATACACTGTAAGTGTAAATTACACACTGATTTCTAAGACTTAATATATACAAATAAAATATCTCAATAATTTTAATATTAATTACATACTGAAATATTTTAGATATATTGGTTAAATACAATATGTTAAATGAATTCACTGATTTATTTTTGCTTTTTAAAATGTGGCCACTAGAAAATTAGATATGTGGTTTGCATTATATTTCTAATGGGCAATGGTAATAAAAATAAAAAGATGTGTGATTCATAGTAGTGAGATTAGCACAGATTGCCTGTGATACAGAATGCTCTGGGAATTTTAGGGTTGTGGGGAGAACAGAATCATTCCACCAGCAGGGAGTTCAGCAAGGCTTCTTGGAATGATGTCATTTAACTGAGTTTTGAAAGCAAGATATAGTTATTTTAAAGGTTAGGCTTTTTTTTTTTTTTTTTTTTTTTTTTAGTATAAATGGGTTGAGAGGCAAGTTCCAGGGAGAGGAAGTAGTTTTTGCAAAGGCATAGTGGTCAGAAAGTTTGGGGCCTGTTATTAGGGAGTATAATGGCTTCCCCCAACTCCCAATGGCATCAGCTTTAGCTCTCTGCCTTGTCTGGAAGGCTCAGCCAGTTAAGGCCCTTTCAAACCCAGATCCTGCCCAGGTATCCTGCAGGACTATCTCAACCCCTCAGGGGGCGATGGAGAAAATACATATGGGAATTGTGGTTGTCTCAATGCTTGGAGGGGGGGTGGGAGGAAGATTCTAAGTTCCTAAAATGGAAGGAGAGTCCAGCACAAGGAGGGATTGTTTTGGCTAAAATGCCAATAGTGACCCAACTGAGAACCTCCTGGGATGCCCAACAGAATGGCTTTGGGAGCTTTTTCAAAATATCCATGTGTGGGTTCTACACTAGACCTCCTGGACCAGACTCTCCAGAAAAAAGGCCTGGGCATGCATATTTAAATAGTTCAAAAAAGGCATAATTAATGTGTGTATGTGATTAAAAATTCAAATAGTACAGAAAAATTTAAGAAGTCTTCCTTTTGGCTAATGGCCACTGATATTTTTCCCAAAGACAAACATTTTATGCAAACACAAAGCATACCTACAAACAGCGTCTTTCTTTCTTTCTTTCTTTCTTTCTTTCTTTCTTTCTTTCTTTCTTTCTTTCTTTCTTTCTTTCTTTCTTTCTTTCTTTCTAATTTACCAAATGAGCTCACTCTAAATGGGCTCTTCAACATCTTTTTTTTTCTGAAAACAATTTTTTTAATTTCTGGGGGGGATTTTCCATGTCAGCGTATGCTGATTGATTTACTTCATCCTTTTAAAAGACACCAGAGTATTCCATTATTTGAATATTTTCTAATTTACTTAGCGATGACTTCTTGGTGGGGATTTAGTATATATCTTTGTACTTGCATCTTGAAGTATTTTTGTTCATTTTTAGCAGTTGAATTGCCAGATCAATTAAAATGGAAATTTATATTGCCAAATTATTTTTTGACATTTTTATCATAGTTTATACTCTTATAAACAATATATGAGAACAACAATGGAAAAATACCTCCAACTTATCCCTTGGTTAAGAATCCCTGTTTTAGTAAACTTTCCTGACTTTCTTAATTTCTATAAAAACTCATTTTTTCTATGCCTTATTCGCTTCATATTTTGCTTTCAGAAAGATGACAGCTACCTAATCTGATCGTTATCTGTTAATATATTACTCCTTGTGGTTGGCACAATAATTCCTCCCTAAGATGTCCACATGCAAATCCCTGGAACTTGTGAGTGTGTTCCCTCACATGGCAAAAAGGGTCTTTGCAGATGTATTTAGGTTAAGAATCTTGAGATGGAGAGATTATCCAGGATTATCTCAGAGAACCTAATACAATCAAAGGTATCCTGATGAATGAAAGAGGGAGGCAGGAGGATCATAGCCAGATAGAGATCTGAAGATGGCACACTGCTAACTTGGAAAATGGAGGAAGGGGCCATGAGCCAAGGAATGTAGGCAGCTTCTAGAAGCTGGAAAAGGAAAGGAATGGGTCCTCCTCTGCGAGGCACTGCCAACACTGTGATTTTACCCCAGTGAAATCCATTTTGGACCTCTAACCTCAAGAACTGTAAAATAATGCATTTGTGTTGACTTGAAGCTACTAAGGTTGTGGTCATTTGCTCCAGTGGCAATGGGAAATGGATACACTCCTCCCAAATAGCACATTAGGTGGGGTGTCCTGGAGAGAGTGCTGTTAACAGAAATGCAGAGTTTCAGGCACCATGACAGGGCACTGGTGTCAGAATAACCTTAGAGTCCTGGGAAGTCCTTGAAACTGAGCCACACGGCAGCCATCTGTCCATCCGTCTGTTATTATTAGCTTCCAGTTCCCCCATGCTAACTACCCCTTCTTATTCCTCCTTACTTAAATTTTCTCCTTGGAAAAAAATGTAGCTAGCTTAAAATCTAAAGGCCCGCAGATAATCCAGTTCTCAGATTGAGGGTACAGTTTTCACTGATTTATTTTTACTGCAGATAATGAGCACAAAAACAAAGTGGAAAAATCACTGTTCTCAGAGTCAGAAGTCTGGACGTTCAACCCTGCCTCTGCCACTTTGTGTGCTTTATGAATTGGGGCAATTCATTCAGTCTGATATGGTTTGTAAAATGGGATTGGTAATACTTGCATCAGAATTCTGGTGAAAATAAAATAAATAGAGGTAGATGAAAGTGCTTTGTAAAGGGCTATAAAACTCAAGGCACTATTTTGAATAGTTATTAGTAATAATAATAATTTTGTAATAATTATAGGCATCATTAGTGATGCCCACAGAATCATGAATAATCACATCAAAATAGTCAATTATCACTATAAATTACTGTATTGTATTTTAAAGTACAATTAATAAGTAGATGTGAAAAAACACTCATTTGAACCTGAGAGTGGGAGCTTTGCTCAGACGGGAATCCTCATCTCTGTCCATCTCATTTACTGTTTTTCAGTGTGTGTGTGCTAGCTGGCAAGTGACACAGCTAATGGGAAAAAGGGTGTGAGAATGGATGGTCTGGAAGGTGTCAGCTAAACCTGAAGCATCATTACTCTGTTGTTGTCCTTTATTTAATAAGTAGCTATGTCCTGTGCAATACCTCTGTGAGCAGTTGCTCCATCTCCATTGTCTTTATTGGTTTGGCTCAGGTCCCTGGTTCCTCTCCCTTCCTACCATGATAGCCTCCCAACTGACCTTTCTGCCTTTAGAATCTTTTCATCCGATCCAGCCTACATTTTGCCATCACAGTTATCTTCTTATAACAGATTCTACCATTTAAAAACCTTTAGTGGCTTCCCATTGCCGACAACATCTGTGCTTGACAGAGGCACTGGGAGACATTGTTGAATCAAAGTAATTTGCTATTGCTAATAATTAGGGAGCAGAAGTCTGTGAATAATTTATACTTTTTGTTTTACTCTTTAAAAACCAATTACAGCAAGGTTCACTGTATCATTCCTGTCTATCCAGGGAGAGTAAGGGTGGAGTAAGGGTGGAATTAGAGCTAATGCATGGAAAATTCACAAACAACACCCAGCCATGACTGCAGATGGTGGTGTTCATCATTTACATTAAGGGGGAAATAGTTGAGACCCAGCAGCTCGAAGAATAAAATCCACTACCTCTTGCATGTCAGCAAAGGGATTCATTATCTGGTGCCAGTTTGGTTTTGCTCCCGCCCTCTCACCCCTAACCATACCTGCCTTCCGTACTTCTATGCTGCTCCCTAGCCACAGCAGGTATAGGGACATTTGTTTCCTACTCAGCATGCATCTTTCCTTTCCATGGTGACAGCAGCCTGGTTTCCCTTTGGGGAAGTTTGGCTCCCCTACTTCCAGCTCATAGGTTGATCCCACCTCTTAGCCCCTCAGGATGGGTCCTGAATCCCGTGACTGGCCAGAAGAAATACAGGATTCCTCCAGCCATGATGATTGCCTGGAGATGGGCAGGTGTTTCTGGTTGGGTCAATCAAAACCAATCTGTGGTTTTTCAGGAATTACTGGGAAAGTGGTGCTCCCTTTCCACAAAGGCTGCCAAGCTGGTAGTATTCATGTCTGGAGCTGCCAGGGGTCCTGTTGCACCCCGGGGAAAATGCCTACCTGTATACGAAGCTGGCACAGAAGAGAGACAGAGAGACACAAAGTCTTGGTGGCTTCATTTGAGCCCCTGGATCCATTTGAAGGTAGATAAAGCTTGGTTTTGTGAGCTGATATAGTGTCTCTCTGTCTCTCTGTTGCTTAAGTCACCATGAGTTCCTTTTCTGTCACCTCAAATCAAGAGTCTGAAACACTAGACTCTTTATCACTGCCCACCATGGCAAGCCCTTTATGCTTGTGTGTTTCTGCTCATTGCCTGGGATGCCCATCTCCATCTCTCAATTCAGCAGCATTCTATTTATCTGTCCAGGTCTGGGTCAGATATCCCCAGTGCCTTCCCACCCTACCTGGGCAGAATGCGTGCTCTTGTAGCGTGGGGTCACACACATCATTGCACTTCGTCTTACAGTTAGCTACATGTGCGTTAGAATTTCTGGCTCTTTACGTAAGGGACACCAAATTTCAGACACTTTAATTTATATCTGTAATACTTTGCGCAACTTCTGTGAATAGACATGTAATATTTGTTGAACTAAATTTGGCAGAAAAAGAGGACAAATAAAAGGAGGAAAGATAGAAAATAAAGGAGAAAAAGTACATTTTGCCCTTTAAAATGTGAGTCTTGAGCTTTGGCTGTGGGCAGAGGAAGATGGGAACAACTTGTTGAATAACAAGTTAAACCTATTTAATCTCTTTTTCTGGGAACTGTTTGCACTTGACAGCTGCAGAATATATGGTAGCCCCCCAGACAGGAGGAATTTATCACAGCACATGGGAATGGCAAGAAGAGAAGCTCAAGCCTGATTCCATCTGAGTCACATAAAGTCACGGTCAGTGACACTGCGTCCTGCATAGCTGATGGGATGTCCGCTCTTGGAATGTCTCTCAGGATTCTACCCTTCTCGCTGTTCCCTAGGTCAGGCCGTTCCCACTAGAATACTGCAGAAGTCTTTTCATGGGGCTCCCCAGTCATCTCGTATGTGGGATCAGAATGATCCTATAGTTCAGCTCTGTTCCTTTTACTGCCTTGCTTACAAAACTTAAGTACCTAAGGGATCTCTTTAAAGCATCACTTAAGACTCACTATGGTATGACCTGAACTTTCTTTCACAGACTCATTTTTTAAAATCTTTCCATTCCTTCCCATAGTGTCCCAGCTAAAGCAAATCAGGTGCCAATCCCTGCTGTTGACCATGCCCTGCTGTGGTTGTCTTTGTAGTTCTCTTAGGGCAATCTCTCCACCTACAATATTCAGTTCCCAACTCTGCAAGACCAAAAGCTGTCATTTTTTGAGGGTACAGACAAATGCTGCCACCTCTCTGAAGCTATTTGCCAGTTGAACTGGTCTCTCCACACTTTGAACTACCCTAAACTGTTTTGGTCATGAGAGTTATTTGTATATATATTCTGTGTTGGGTTAGGCTAGCTGCCAGATAACCCTCAAGTCTCAGTGGCTTAACACACAAATACTTTATTTCTTACTCATCCACCATCTTATGCAGCTCGAGCATCTCTTCTTTGGGGCTACCTCCAACCGGGGACTCAGGAATCTGGGCAGCTTCCATAGTGGGGCTTTGCCATCTCAGAGGCCTTAGCTTCCAGCTGTACATCCAGAGAACAGGAGAGAAAAAGAGAAGATGGTGGATGGTGTGGGATGTCTTAGAGGCTAGCCTGGGAAGTGGTGCATGTTATCTCCACCTGCACACCACTGGCCAGAACTGAGTGATAGTGTCCCTGTCTAAAAGCAAAATGGCTGGGAAGTGCAGTTTTTCTGTGGGCCCTGGACAAGAAAGTGGGATTGGTGAGTGTCTGGCCAGTCACTTTCATGTCCCTTCTGGAGAAGTTTGTCCCATTTCTACACCCTCTGGCCATTCTGAGCAAAGTACCCCAAACATATCAGGCTGCAGGGAAATTGACACCCTTGAGGGCCTGTGCACAGGCCGCACTGCACTCACTATGTTCTGCTATTGCGATGTTATTCTTTGCTCTTGAGCAAGAATAAAACCTCCTTGAGTGCCTTTGCCCTTGTACCTTCCTCTATCCCCCTTCTCCCCTCTTCCTATTGTTCCTTCTCCTCTATTTCCTCCTCCTTCCCCCTTCTCCTTCTGCCTTTTCTTCTTCTCTTCCTTATCTATTACTTTCTCCTTCTTCTCCTCTCCTTTTCCTCTTTATTTAAAATTGTCCTATTCTCTTTGTCTTCTCATAACCTACTTTTCATTCCCACTCAAAACCCAACTGCAGAAGGTGTAAGTGCACAGAGTCAGCGACAGACATGTGTGTGGTCATGGACAAACTAAAAAAAGGCCAGCTATTTCATTTCCTTCTATTATTTTTGGGGGGGTGGGTGTTAAATAAACTTTTTATTTGGGAATAATTTTAGATTTCCAGAGAAGTTTCAAAGACAATACAGAGTGTCACCATATACCTCACCCAGTTTCTCCTAACGTTAACATCTTATATTTCTGTGGTATCTTTGTCAAAACAAGAAAGCAACATTAGTACGTGGCTATTGACTAAACTTCAAACTTTATTTGGAGTTTGCCAATTTCCCTACCAAGGTCCTTTTTTTGTTCTAGGATCCCATCCAGGGTACCACACTGCATTTAGTTGTCCTTATTCTTTAAGTTTCCCCTGGTCTGTGACAGTGTCTCAGTCTTTCTTTCCTTTGGATGACCTCAACAATTTTGAGGAATACTGGTCAAATATCATCTCTCTGTTTGGGTTTGTTGATATTTTTTCTCCCAATTAGTTTAGGGTTTTATGATCTTAGGAGGAAGATCACAGAAGTGAAGTTCTCTCCTCATCACAACCTACCAGGCATATGTGGTATCCACATGACTAACTCACTTTGCTAGACTTGATCACTTAATTAAGGTAGTGTTTGCCAAATTTCTCTACTTTAAAGTTACCATATTCCCCTTTCCATGCTCTTTTTTCTTTTTTTAGAAATGGGGATCTTGCTATGTTGTCCAGGCTGGGGTGCAGTAGCTATTCACAGGCATGATAATAGCACATTACAGCATTGAACTCCTGTCCTTGAGCTATTCTCTCGCTTTCTTAGTAGCTGGGACTATATGTCCTTTCCATACTCTTATTCACTGGAAACCAGTCACTAAGTCCAGCCACACTTATGAGGGATGGGATTAAGCTCCACCTCCTGGCAGGAGGAATAGCTACTTATTTTGGAACATCCTATTCTTTTTGCTTCCCCACTTAAATGCTTTCAAAGTTTTTAAATAGACTTCAGCCTGAAAGGCGGACATAAATTTTGGCCTTAAAGCTATTTCCCTGGCAACCAAATGAGGAGTCTTGGAAATTTTTATTCCACAGGTAAGAGAGAGAGTCCATAGGGAATCAAAACAAAGCAAGTGAATGAACCACTTAGCATATAATTATTCTGTGAAGTAGCACACCTTGGAGTTGGCTAATAGTGGCAAGATGCTGCTGGATTCACTCCCTGCCTCTATTATACATCCCACATCCTCACTCTCGAGTGGGCACGCTGAGGCACCAGCCTCTGTGGCAGGCCAAAGTGCTGAGGCACCCTGCTGGCTGGTAAGGGAAGTGGGTAAAAGGTGTGCTTTGTCTTGTAACAGCCCCAATCATGCCCTACCTACCTAGCCAAGCTTAAGGCCTCAGAAAGTCAGAGAGGGACCCGCAGAATGTCTGATGGGAGGTAGAGTTTCCGCTTCAAAGCCTGCTTTCTCAGCTGTCAGGAAAAGTGTGAAGGGAATGCTTTTGAAATAAAAATTGAAATGAATCACAGCTTTAATTGTTTTCCATTTATAATCATGGTTGGATGAGATCATCTAGGCAGATCACTTTATTCTACACGTGAGAATCCACAGATGATGTGAAAGTAATGCAGCTGAGTGCAGGAAACAGGCCACTCTGACTGGTCTGCTAATTCACATGCTCTTTGCGACATACGGTTCTAAGAGGCAGAGGCTGGAAGAGAAGTATGTGGGTTTTGGGATCAAGATACCCAAGTTTCAGTCTTGACACTGCTATTTCTTAGTCAGGTGACCACTGTAACTTCATCTCACTTGAGCCTCAGATTTCTCACCTGCAAAATGGAGTTTGAAATTTGCTTTGGTTGGTTGTCGCAAGGATTAAATGAAATAATGCCTGTTAAGTGCCTATCCAGCACTTAATAGATGGCAACTGCATCAGAATGCTTTGGACACAAGTAACAGAAAATCCAACCCAAAGTGGCCAGAAGAATCAAAAGAATATTTATGTTATTGCACATATGTAGAAGAATAGTAGTAGGATAACTCCAGGATTGGTTGGTTCAGAGGCTGAGCGTTGTCATCCAATGCCCAGGTTTTTTCCAGCTTTCTGCTCTGTCATCCTCAGCATGATGGGTTAGGCCTTAGACCAGCTCTCCTCACAGTCACAATATGGCTGTTGAGGTTCCAAGCATCATGTTCATAGATGACAGCTCTGGCAGAAGATGAGATATCTCTTCCAGTGTCTTCGTTAAGGAGGAGGAACCTATTTTCAAAAATAACCCTACCCACATCCTTCCTTCTCTAGCTGACTACTCTTCATGTCTCATTGGCTAAAATTACATCAAAAAGTTAGTGTCTAAATCATGGGCCACCATAATAGGTTTATACCAATCAGGATCAATTCCTGAGGCAAAGCTTGGAAGCATCAGTCTCCTCTGATGCAATGATTACACTTTACCTGGAAAAACCCCTGGATTCCTGGATTCTATTAAGAGGGAGGAGCATCTGAGTACGTCAAACCTTTTGCATGTCCAAGCAAACAAGGACACTGAGATAACTCATGAGGCTGGCTATTGGCCTGATTGATTAAAATATGGATACTTCTTCCTCCCTTTTGAATTGGTTGTTTGGTTCATTCTCTTCACAGAGTTTGAAGGACTCTCACTAAATCATGTCTAAAGAATGATTGATTTGAGACCAGCCTGGGCAATGTAGCAAGATTTGGTCTCAAAAAAAAAAAAAAAAAAAAAAAAAAGGTTGATTTTGGTGTTGCCTGCTTGTAGTCCTAGCTACTTGGGAGGCTGAGGCAGGAGGATCACTTGAGCCCAGTAGTTCAAGGTTGCAGTGAGCCGTGATCATGCCATTGTGCCCCAGCCTGGGTGATGGAGAAAGACCCTATTTCTAAAAAACAAAGATTGATTACTCCCTCTTTTCAAATTTCCACCAGGATAGAGGTATCTGAATAGCTTCTGGCATATCAACTCTGGTTAATTATTTATGTTGAAACTGAAATTGAATAAAATTACCAACTGAGTTCCTCCATTACACTAGGTACATTTTCCTCCATTACACTAGGTACTGTTGGGCAGTGCAAATTATGAAACATTTCCATCATTGCAGAAAGTTTTACCACACAGCACTTTTCTCTAAACCTTTCAAATTTAAAAATTCTGAGGAAGTGAGAGACTCAGGATTACTAATGTCTATTTATGAATTTAATAATTTGGATGGGTAAATTGGTGAAAAAAATGATAAAAATGATCTATGGGTCAACATTTAGAAAATTTCACTGTAAGTTATTTGTCAGTTTATCTATATAAGCTGGAATTAACAATCCTCAACTACAAACAAAACTACATTTGCAGTGTGAATTTTAATTAATTAATTAATAATTTTTATTACTCATTAATGCCCACAAACCTCAACTCTTGGGCATTCAGGGAGTGATGGTCCCTGACCTTATTGTTTTCTCTCTTATCTTGGTCTGCCCAGTATTCTGTGTTTCCCAGCTGCTAACACCTTCATTACGGCCAGATGATGGGGCAAGGAGAGTGTGCTAAATTCAAACAGTAAAAAATTACAGCTTGTCAGTGTCTTGGGTGAAGGTTTGGTGGGAGAACATCAGTTTGCATAAGGAGTTCTGAGGATCTGTTGGTATAATTATGTACTGACATTATTAATAATAGGATCTCATATTGGAATATCCCTTTCACATTTATTTCATTTATTTTTCATAACACACCTCTAAGTTATTTTATTATCCCAACTTTTTAGACAAGAAAATAGACTAGATTACTACTATGTGGTACATTAGTTTGGGATAAATTTTTTTAATAAAGTAAGAACTCAGCTTGAAAAAATTCTCACTAAATATATATGGCACATGTTTCAAAAGAATATAAAACTAGAATTTGAACCCAGGACTCCTGATTCAAAATTTATTGCTACTTATATTATCCCTGGCTGCCATTCTTTGTTTTCTACTACACCATTATATTTTGCCTCTTTGCCAGAGATAATTGACAAATGGCCATGCTAAATTCTCATAGGGAGTTGTAAAATACAAAAATAAATGGACTCAATCCATAAGTAATCCTGGAAAAACCTGGGGATTTTGACATAAAAGGTATGCTAAATTATGACACAATTGACCAATCAGAGATGTAAACACTTATGGATGGATGCAAACCTCTTACTTACTATAAGTAACCATTTCCTTGTACACACTGGGATGATGTCAAAGAGAATTGGAGGGAAGGAGGAGGGGATGGGGAATTGAATGGATAGACACATCTCTTTTCTCTTACCTATTCACTATTAATGTTGCTTCCAGACAGGAAGCACTCTTTCAACTGATGTAGACAAAACTTGAATAATAGGTCGAATGAATTGTATAACAAATATTGAAGTAGAAAATGATTATTGGCTCTTTTTGTTATTTAATCTGATGATGAACAGCCTTGGTCATTTACCCTTCTGCTGCTTCTCCAGGGGATGGAGGAAATACAACAGGTGGCGATGAGACCATTCCCCACCAGGTTGATTATTTTATTTTAGGGCTTTTATTTAACCATGGTTGCTAATCAGCTTTTTCCCAGGCAGCCTCCACATTGCTTTTTAATAATGGTGACACCTAAGCGAAGCATATGACAGGGATTGATTTCATTGTGTTGCCTAGAAAATGGAGCATGGACTCAAAAGGTGCTGCAGTCGCACAGCCCTTGAGGAATCAGGTGACTCTGGGGTTTTTCCTACTGAAGAATGAAGAATGGAAGTGCTGGGGCTGGGGTGTATCTTGGTCTATTTTTAGATTGCTGTGATTGCTTGCTATGCATCTTTGCTTGCAGCATGAAATCTGGTTTCTGGAAGCAAACTTCCCTTCACAGTACATGTTGGGTTTAACATTGTGTAGGGTCTTTATTGAAGCAGACTTTTACTTTATAAAACACTATGATAGTCTTAGGCTCCATCTGGATAACTACATACAGGGATAAAATAAATGATGAATGAATGATGGAGTGAATACATGACTCTGTGATCAAGAATGAATGCATAAAAAGAATGCAATGCTGTATAAATGTGGGGTTTAAAAAGAAAATCTCCTGGGCATAATTGTTTTCTTCTTTTCTGTTAAGGACTGATAAACAAACAACATCAAACTACTTCAGCTAAACAAGTGAACTCTCCATGCCTTTTCAGATGAAGATGATTTTTGCGAAAGGAGGGAGATGTTTTAGATTGTGTTAGGCCCAGACACTTCCTCTGTTTAATTATGATGTAGTGTAGATTTATCCTGGGGGCAAAGAATTGAGCTAAAGCTATCTCAACATGCACCAACATTTCAGCAGTTCCGGCCTTCCCATTATTGGTACATGCCTGTTTTGGCCCCTTCTGTCTTTATAACTAAATATGCATTAGAAATAGTCCTTTGGTAAAGTATAAAATCCAAGGAAGTTGTAACATTGAGCCATTTGGAACCAATTTATTCTTTCAGCAAATATTTATTGGGTATTTTAATTTGTGCTAGACACTCTGGGCACAGGAAGGCAAAAAAATGGATAAATGATTAGTTTAGGGTTAGTGGGATTGTTAGTGCTATTTGTGCTTCCTTTAGCATGCTGTCTCCTTTTAAAAAATAATGCAAGTGTGCCGAGATCGCACCACTGCACTCCAGCCTGGGCGACAGAGTGAGACTCCGTCTCAAAAAAATAAATAAATAAAAAAAAATGCATTAATTTTTTAAAAATATCTGTCAGATAGAGATTTTATACTCAAGGCATACAATGTGATGATTTGGTATATGTATACACTGTGCAATGATTACCGTAGTAAAATTAATGAGCACATCCTTCTCCACTCATGCTGTATATTAGATCCCCTTAACTTGTTCATCTTATAACTTAAAGTTTGTACCCTCTGACCAACACATCCCCATTTTCCCCACCTCTACCTCCTGGTAACCACAATTCTACTCTCTGGTTCTATGAGCTCAACCTTTTTAGATACCACTTAAGTGAAATCATATAGCATTTGTATTTCTACATCTGGCTTATTTCACTTAGCATAGTCTTCCAGGTTCATCCATGTTACTGCATGCTATCATGTCTTTGCAAATGGCAGAATTTTCTTCTTAATTGTGTCTGAATAATATACCACACTTTCTTTATTCATTCATCCACTGATGGACACTTAGGTTGTTTTGATATCTTGGCTGTAGTGAAGAATGCTGCAATGAACATGAGCGTATAGATATCTCTTCAAGATATGAATTTCATTTTCTTTGGATATATACTAGAAGTATAGAAGTGGGATTGCTGGGTTATGTGGTAGTTCTATTCTTAATTTTTTGAGGAACCTCTATACTGTTTTTCATAATGGCTGCACCAACTTACATGCTTACCAACAATATACAAGAGTTTCCTTTTCTCCACACCCTTGCCAACATTTATCCCTTGTCTTCTTGATAATAGCCACTTAACAGGTGTAAAGTAATTGTTGTTTAGATTTTTCATTTCTCTGATGGTTAGTAATGTTGAACACCATTTTTTATACCTTCCGGTCATTTGTATATCTTCTTTGGAAAAATGCCTATTCAGGTCCTTTGCCATTTGAACATTTTTTGTTTGTTTCATTTTTTTGCTATTGAGTTGTATGAGTTCTTTATATATTTTTATATTAACCCCTTATGAGATATATGGTTCGCAACTATTTTCTCTCATTTTGTAGGTTGCTTTTTCATTTTGTTGGTTGATCCTTGAGAACTCTCACTTCTCACCATCACTGCCTTAAACGTTTTTCAAAGTATTCTTGCCAACATCCTATAGGGCTCATCATGAGAGGAGTTCTGGTAAATGCAGTTTTCTCTATTGTATTACATTTTCCTTGGTGTTTTAGTGTTCATTCTAGACTGGCATGTTGGGAGGTGGTGCCCAGGAAGTCTTTGTCTCTCGTTGGCCTTCTTTTCTTTCCTCAGCCTCTTCTTATTGCCCTTTTTATTCTGCCCTTTCACTGGGATTGCTCTTGTCTTGGTTTCTACCAGTTCCCATGCTGTCAAATCTTATTGCCACTTTTTGGTCTCATCTCACTTGATCCATGGTACTGCATGCTACACAGTTAACTATTTATTTATTTATTTATTACACATTAAGTTCTGGGATACATGTGCAGAACGTGCAGGTTTGTTACATGGGTATACATGTGCCATCGTGGTTTGCTGCACCCATCAATCAATCATCTAGGCTTTAAGCCCCACATGCATTAGCTATCTGTCCTATCTGTCTCCTTCCCCTTGTCCCCAACCCCCGGACAGGCTCTGGTGTGTGATGTTCCCCTCCCTGTGTCCATGTGTTCTCATTGTTCAACTCCCACTTATGAGTAAGAACTTGTGGTGTTTGGTTTTCTGTTCCTGTGTTAGTTTGCTGAGGATGATGGCTTCCAGTTTCATCCATATCCCTGCAAAGGACATGAACTCATTCTTTTTTATGGCTGCATAATATTCCATGGTGACCAGTGTGATCATCCCATTATTCTATATATTTTTTTTATGCCTCATTGGCTATTTCTTCTCCATATCCTTTACTGGCTCTTCATCTTCTAGTTGACATCTCCATTTTAGAGGATCTTAGGGCTTCATCCTGGGCCTCTTCTCTATCCATATTTTAAGTGATTTAATCTGTCCCAGGTCTTTGTCTTTTGTCTCAATTCAAGATACTAGAATGAAGATATGTGTGGCTTTCTTGAATGAATTCTTTTTGGGGTTTTCTAAACTTACTGAATCTGTACATTTTTGTCTTTCACCAAATTTGGGAAGTTTGGGGCATCTTTTTTATTATTTTCCTCTGGCCAATTTTTAAATCTTCTTCTGGGACTCCAACTACCTTATGATAGACCTTTTGAAATTTTCCACAGATCTCTGAGGATCTTTAAGTTTTTTTCAACATTTTGCCCCTCTGTTCTTCCCATTAGATGATTTCTATGATATCTATTTTCAAATTCACCAAATCTTTCCATAGTCATATTCTTTTTGTGGTTAAGTCCATCAGGAAATTTTAAATTTCAGGTATAGTATTCTTCAATTCTAAAATTCCTATTATGTTTCTTTTATATTTATAAGATATAAATATATTTTATATTTACCAGCTGAAATTTCCTGTCTTTTCATTCATTGTGAGCATGTTTTCCTTTATTTCCATAAGCACGGTTGTAATAGCTGCTTTCAACTTTTTATCTGGTAATTATGATATTTGGGTTAAGATTGACTTGTTGAGGATGGATCACATTATCCTGGTTTCTCATATATATACTAGACGTTATGAACAATGTATTGCAGAGATTCTAGATTTTGTTATGTTGCCCCAAAGAGTATTGATTTTTTTTATTTAGCTGGCAATTAACTTGGTTCATAGTCTAAATATAAGCTGTCATGCGTGTGGTGGGTGGTCACTCAGATTTCATTTTAGTACTTTAAGATAGAGCTGCAAGTGAAGGGGTCATCCAGACATTTGGGCTAAATTTATACACTGGTTCAGGGTCCTTCCTCACTCCCTGGCAGCAGTGGATGCCCCAGGATTTTCCCCTGGTTCCTTCAGCCAAAAAACTGGCAGGCTTTCTATTTGTGTCTTCACTATCTTCTTCCCTACCACTATGACATCCCTCAGAATGAAGCTCCAAAAGAGGGAGAATTTACTCTGTACTGGTGACTTGCTCCAGTTTCAACTTACTCCAAAATCTTCCTGCCTTTATCTAGTCTCCAGAGCCTTCAGGTAGTTTCTTTTTAAATTCTTTCTAGAGTTTATAGCTGTTGTTTGCTAAGGATCACTTTGTTAGACATGCTCTTCTGTGTGTCAGAAGCAGATATAGCTCATGTCTTTAAATGCTGTATATATGTCCATGACTGCCAAATTTATATCTTTACTTTGCCCATCCCACCTGCACCCTCACCCTAGCTTTTCAGTTCTGGACTCAAATATTCAACTTTTTAATTTAATACTTCTAATGCATGCCTAATAGAAATCTCAAATTTGAGATATTCAAACCAGAACTTATAATTTTTTTCCTAAATTTTATCTCTCTTAATATTCCCTATCTTAGTAAATGGCAGCACTCTTTACTTCACTTTTCAAATAAAAAATAAAAATCTAGGAGTTATTCTTGATTTGTTTTATCACAAATCCCACATCTAGTCTAATACCAAGTTCTCACTAGCCGTACTTCTAAAATATATCTTCAGTTTGCTCTTTTCTCCACTCTAGTCCAAGCCATCCCCATTTTCATCTGATTACTAAAATATCCTTCTAACTGAACTGGACTCCTTGATTCTATTCTTGCCCCCAACAATTTTCTGGGTAGCAACTTAACTGATATTTTATTTTATTTATTGTCATTGTTATTTTTGAGACAAAGTCTTGCTCTGTCACTCAGGCTGGAATGCAGTGGTCTGATCATGGCTCACTGCAGCCTTGACCTCCTGGGCTCAAGCCATCCTCCTATCTCAACCTCCTGAGTAGCTGGGACTATAGGCATGTGCCACCACACCCGGCTAATTTTTTTTTTCTATTTTTTTGTAGATATGGGGTTTCACTATGTTGCCCAGGGTGATTTTGAACTCCTTAGCTCAAGCAATCCACCTTGGCCTCCCAAAGTGTTGGGATTACAGGCGTGAGCCACTGCACCCTGCTTAACCGATATTATAAAAGTCAAATATGTATCATGCCACCATATTGCCTAAAACCTTCCAATGGCTTCCCATTTTGCTTAGAAAAGGGTCTTTTCTCCTCACCTTGACCTAGGAGGTTCTCCATGGCTGGCTCCCACCTGGATCCCGTTTGCTGCTTGCTCACTGGGCTCCAGCTCTGCTGCTTTCTTTCTGTGCCTTGGCCCTACCAAGCTTCCTTCTGCTCAAAGCCTTACATTTAATCTTTCCTCTGCTTGAAGCACCCTTTACCTAAGTCATCATATGCTGGCTCCTTCTTGTCATCAGCAGTTACCTTAATATTATCTTCTTAGAGAGCCCTTCCTTAACCATTCAAACAAGCCAGGTTTCCCAGTCATTGTCTGTTAAATCATTTCCTTCTTTTTGCCATTGCACATTACTACTACTAGTACTACTACTACTACTACTACTAGTGCTACTACTACTACTATTACCACTATTACTTCTACTATTGTTTTCTAACTTCTTTGTGTCTCCCAACTATAAACTCCATGAAGTTAGAGTCTCTGTTGTCACATTCACTGTTGTGTCCCCAGTGTCTAAAACAATGCTTGGTTGTGGTAAATAAAGAGGTGTTAAATGAATGAAGAAATGAATGTGAAATCATTTGGAAGGCAATGTCTCTAGTCTAGAGGTGAGAAAAGGAGAAGCTGAACTAGGACAATGGCAATCAAGAGGAGGGAAGATAGACCCAGTGGGTTATCTTATCATGAATCATATTGTCAGATCAGTTTGAAATTCAATATAAGTAAATTATCCTAAGGCAAAGTTTGGATTAGGCCCAATAGGCCTCATTGACTCTAATGAGATGGTTTCATCAGGGCTTCTAAGGGTCACTGATTCATTAATGGAGACTCAAGGAAGCTCTGATACTTCCTTCTAAGTATTTAAATATTTAAAATTTTAAATTCATCCATCCAACCCATCAACCAACCAAACAACAAATAAATCATTACTGAGAATCTACCATGAACTAGGTTCTGGGCCAGATCTTGGAGATATAGAAGTGATTAAATACAGACCTTGTGTTTTCAGTCTGGTAGAATCAGATATTCAAAAATGTCTATCTGGCAAAAACGTCTGTCTGGCATTCAGTGCTATCTTGCATGATAAATGCTCTAATGGGTGTGTGTGACAGGGGCTCTCACTCCAAGAGTGAGTGTAATTGCTTCAAGAAAAATTTTGAAAGGTGATGCTTGAATTTAAAACTCCTGAGACACTAAGAGAAAGGCATGTGTACAGGTTCATGTAGAGAAACCATGAAGAGATCCATAACCTGTGGGAAAGTTCCAGCACTCTTTGGTGGAATGTGTCAGTCTTGATTCACATAGATTTATCCTGACCTCCTTAACTTGAAGGAACTTAAAGGGAACATGAAACGGGGTGTAGAGCACAAAATGCCCAGTAAAAGTTAGTAATAAGTATGTACTTATTACCATTATTATTATGATGGGAGTTGGGCAGATCATGAGATGAGGAGGTGCTCTTATACTTTTTGTCATCACTTGCCCAGTTGGAAGGGAGTAAGGGGAGAGAGGTTACAATTTTTTAGGATTGTTGACTCTCTCCTTTTCTTCAACATGATGTGCATGGTGATGTTATTTAAGTTCTTCATTATCTCCTGCACCAGAGGTGGTCAAGCAAAGGAGAGGCGTGTGGGAGTCTGTTTTCCTGCTGGCTAGATTTTTTGGTGAATACTACAGGGACAAGAAGAGTTTGTAAGATGGACCATAGGGAGTTAAGGAAGTGAAGGACTGTGGAGATTATTTTGAGGTTGAGGAACAAGAGAGCTAAAGAGAGGAATTCATTACGCTGAAATTACACGTACAAATAATGATCATACTAGGACAGTAGTACCTGAGTATCCTAGCTCTTAGGAGAGTGAGGTACTTTTTCCAGAATACCACAGGAAAAGGAGGGAGAGAGAAAGCAGAGAGGAGAGAGGAAGTAGAGAAAGGCAGGAGAGGAGAAAGTCACTAATTAACATTCATGTCTTGACCTAATTTGTAGTGTACTTTCATTGTCTTAATTACCTCCTATGTTTTGTAATGAAGAAATGTTAGTTTCCATTTATTCCAGAAAAAACTCTGTGGCATTTTTCCATCCAAAGGTAGATAGATAGCTTCTGCAGTGAGAGGGAAAGATAGTTGTTTTGAATGCGAAAGGGATAACTTTTCTGTTGGTCCTGCCTTTTCTGTTTGCATATTGAGGCACTATTTTCTGAAAATAAAAACAAACAACAACCAAAAAGGGAAATCTAGATAATAAAACAAAAATAATCAAAGTAAGGAGTTAGCTTGGTTTTTGACTTGTATATTAAAAATATGTTTCCACTATTATTGTGGGAGGTACATTGTTTCCAGGTAACAGGGAAGAAAAACTTGGAAGCTTAAAATCACAATTTTATAATTCTCTAACTTTGTAAAGTACCATGTAAAAGAACGTTAGGACTAATTATGTTGGAACAATGTGTGCTCTATTTTAATACTAAACTGAGATAACAGAGTCATTGGAAAAATTATTTCTGTCCTAACTCAGTAGAAGAAAAAACAGAAATCCATTAAAACAATTTGGAGTCTTTGAATGAAAGCAATAAAGAAGTTATACTATTAGAAGACTATTTATGTGTTTTTTCAAGTTAATGTAGAGTGACTTGAAAGTACTTGCAAAAAGTTTTGAATCTGAGGAAAGCTGGTATTAACCTCAAGGTAATTGAAAAAAACAAGAGTGAGTTTGTTAGCATGAACTTTTCTTCTTTTGATAAACCACTACTGATGTTAACCTCATGACAAAGAGAAACTTGAGGGTTATTTATTATATTTTAACAAATTTGAAATTATGTATTTTTATTACAAAAATGTTACATTTACATTAATATGCTGAATTTGATCAGCAAATAAGTATATATTAATATATTGAAATGAGTACAAGTTAATCAAAAATAAAATTTAAAAAATGTAATTCCAATACCCAGATATAATCATTGCAATATGTTTTATATCTTTTTACTATTTGTGTATGTTTTCTCAAAAACAAATAAAAGTGGGATTACTCTGCCTGATAATCTTCTCTTTGCATGAGTGCCATGTTTTCCTGTGTCAGTAAATGTGCATCTTCAGTATGGTGGTCTCTACCATTTTTTCTTTTTTTTACTCTAGTACAACCAACAGATTAAACACAGTCTTGACAGTGATATTTTATGTCAATTCTGTTTTTTCAAGGTATAAGAGGTTGGGACAGAAAGAGGAAAAAGGGTCTATTTTTGTAGAAAATAATTCACGTGACTAATTGTCAATATCACTTATAATGACTGCACAAATTATATTGTTTTATAAACATATTCCCAATTGTTGGCTGTTTAGGTTGTTTCTCATTTTCTTTTTTTTTTAGATTTTTCTTTATATATATATATATATTTATTATACTTTAAGTTCTAGGGTACATGTGCACCATAATATGTAATATTGTGATACATATTGTTTAATGGCAAGCTTCCCCCTGCAACACATATGATTACTTCCTTACAATAAATTCCTAGATGGATAATTACCTTATCAAAGACCTCTTCTTGCACTAGTAGTACATTGATGTTAGGCCATTGATAAATTGTCCCCCAAAGCTGTGATACCCATTTACGTTGTTACTAGTAGTTTATGAGATAGTCCATGTTCCACCTCATTTAGGCCGAGATCGTTAAAACAAAATCCATGCTAACTTGATGGTTGAGAAATGTTTATGGTTTTATTTACATTTTATAACTGAATAATGAAGTCAAACATTTTTATAGTCTTATAGACCATTTGAATTTCTTCTTTCATATGTGTTTCTTAACAATATATATTTGTCTTATTGAAGTGTAAGAATTATAACACTATCCTATTTAAATGTTATACATGTTGCAATCTCCCCATTGTATGTTTTTTTACTTTTAATTTTATGTTGTGTGTTGACATATAGGAATTCTGAGAAAATCAAACTTCTCAATTCTTTATGTTTCATGTTTAGAACATATTTTCCACTACATATAAATATTTCTTTAACTATTTATAGTAAATAGTTAAAGCATTCATTTGGCTCTATGCTTTTCATTTATATCTTTAATACACTGGTGTTTATTTTGGTGTCTTACATACAATAGGCACTAAATTAATTTTTTTTTAACTGACTTGTTATGTAACTAATATAATACCAACTCTTAAGATTCTATCTCTAGTAATGTTAAATGCCACACTTTCTTACATTAAATTCTAAAGTTTACTTCTGTTCTTCCTTTCTTCAATTCTAATCCATGTATGTGTCTGATTTGTCTTACATTAGTATAACATTATTGTATTTACTATAGCTTTTTAATGTACATATTATTATCCGATTGGGTAAGTTTCTTTTCATTGCTGTCCTTTTCTTTTTCCTAGAAACAACATAATGAATGTATACATTTATTCTTCAAGGTAAAACTTAGAGTATCTTTGACATACTTCTAAAAAGTCCCGTTGAAATTATACTAACTTTATGGTTAAATAGGGGATAATTTACATCTTTACAATATTGAGTGTCACAGTCCAGGAACTGATGTGTTCTTCTTATACTAGTCCTTATTAATTTTTGATATGATTTTTGTTATGCTTATTTCTAGGCATTTTATATTTTATTGTTGCTATTAGAAGACTGTCTCCCCCTATTATATTGTCTTGCTTATTGTTGATATATGAGAAAGTAATTTTTAAAATAATATAATGTGTTACTTTCTTTTCCTGACTTCTTATTTGGTTCTATTTTTAGTTTTGCTGGTAGAAAATCATAGCATTTGAAGATTAACCCAGGAAAGTTTTTCTCTATTATGTCTTTGGTTGTAACTCTTGTTTCATTGGTTCTGTCTTTTCTTCAGGAGTTCCTATTATAATAAAGTACTCTTTCAGTTATTTTCTCTGTATTCTAAAGAACATTTAAATTGGTCTTCTACATTATTGCCTGTATTAGTCAGGGTTCTCCAGAGGTACAGAACCAATAGGACATATATTTATGCAAATATAGAAAGAGATTTATTATAAAAATTATTAGCTCATGGAACTATGGAGGCTGACAAGTCCCAAGATCTGCAGTTGGGAGTCTGGTGACCAGAGAGAGCAGATGGTATTATTCTCTTCTGAAGGCTGGCAGGCTAAAGACCCAGAAAGAGCTGATGTTTCAGTTGAGTGCAAAGGTAGAAAAGAATTAATGTCCCAACTCAAGCCAGTCAGGCAGGATTGACAGCCTTTTTTGTTCTATGCAGGCCCTCAACTGATTGGATGAGGCCCTTTCACACTGGGGAGGGCAACCTGCTTTTTTCAGTCTACCAATTCAAATGTTAATCTTATCCAGAAACACTCTCACACGTATACTCAGAGTAATGCTTGGCCAAATGTTTGGGCATCTTGTGGCCCAGTCATGCTGACACACAAAATTAACTGTCACATTGCCTCAATTATCTTCAAGGTTCATTCTACACTTTACTTATAATTTGATTTTAATTCAGCCATTGTGCTTTTTATTTTCTTGTAAGTCTTCCTTATCTAGTCTAGTACCTCTCTTTTTTTGTGTAGTAAAATTTTAGTTTAGTTTATCCCTATTATTTCACTCTTCTATTTCATAGAGACTATACCTTTTTGTACTATGATATTGGGGATGACAAATAGTTATCTAAAATTGTTTTCTGCTTCCATCTTTAGATTATTGTCACAGATATACTCCTTTTCTGAGTTATGCAAATTGAGCTTTCCAAACTCTGTAATACATCAGTTTTTCGTAGATCCTGTGTTATTTACTTTTTCCTTAGTTATCTAGCCAGACTCCCTGTTTGTCAGTGAACAAAATTAGCAGGTTACCTTTCATTGGGCTCTTTATATACTTATGAGTGACAGCTATAGTGTCATTTAATGTTTAAATGCCTGGAGTCTGGAGCCAGACGGCCTGAGTTCAGAACCTGGCTCTGCCACTCTTCCTTGAGTAAGTTACCTTATTTTTCTTGGTCTCAGTTTCCCATTTATATAAAGGAGATAATCACAGTGCATATTTCATAGGGTTGCATTGATATTTAAATGAATCTATCTATCTATCTATCTATCTATCTATCTATCTATCTATCTAGAATAGTGGATTGGGTTTCTGTGATTCACTGGTTCTTTCAGAACTTTCTTTTATGCAGGAATAATGGTTTCCAGTGACCAGAAGGGTTCTAGGAAAACAAAAACAATAATGATTAACCATGATTCCTGTTTCATTCCTCAAGTTATCAAAAGTAAACTTCTTCATGAGTCAAATTTCTCAATCATATTGGGACAGGTGTCTGCCCCAATAGTTCCAATTCTGCATCTATTAAGGTTACCTATAATGTGTAGGTCCAGTGTCTTGAGGCATGTGACCAGCAGGGGCACTCCAGAAACTGCTGGAGAACAGCTTGCTTCTTAATTATTTTATCCCATTATGTTTTTTCTTTTTTTAAAATTTTACTTTAAGTTCTAGGATACATATGCAGAATGTGCAGGTTTGTTACATAGGTATACGTGTGACATGGTGGTTTGCTGCATCTGTTGACCCATCCTCTAAGTTCCCTCCCCTCGCCCCCCAAACCCCAACAGGCCCTGATGTGTGTTGTTCCCTTCCCTCTATCCATGTGTTCTCATTGTTCAACTCCTGCTTATGAGTGAGAACATGTGGTGTTTGGTTTTCTGTTCCTGTGTTAGTTTGCTGAGGATTATGGCTTCCAGCTTCATCCATGTCCCTGCAAAGGACATGATCTCATTCCTTTTTACAGCTGCATAGTATTCCACGATGTATATATACCACATTTTCTTTATCCAGTCTATCATTGATAGGCATTTGGGTTGGTTCCATGTCTTTGCTATTGTAAATAGTGCTGCAATGAACATACATGTACATGCATCTTTATAGTAGAACGATTTATATTCTTTTGGGTATATACCCAGTAATGGGATTACTGGGTCAAATGGTATTTCTGGTTCTAGATCCTTGAGGAATTGCTATACTGTCTTCCATAATTATTGAGCTAATTTACATTCCCACCAACAGTGTAAAAGTGTTCCTATTTCTCCATAGCCTCACCAGCATCTATTGTTTCTTGACTTTTTAATAATTGCCATTCTGACTGGCGTGAGATGGTATCTCGTTATGGTTTTGATTTGCATTTCTCTAATGATCAGTAATGTAGAGCTCTTTTTCGTATGTTTGTTGGCCATGTAAATGTCTTCTTTTGCAAAGTGTCTGTTCATATCATTTGCCCACTTTTTGATGGGGTTGCTTTTTTCTTGTAAATTTGTTTAAGTTCCTTGTAAATTCTGGATATTAGATCTTTGTCAGATGGAAAGATTGCAAAAATTTTCTCCCATTCTGTAGGTTGCCTGTTCACTCTAATGGTAGTTCTTTTGCTGTACAGGAGCTCTTTAGTTTAATTAGATTGCATTTGTCAATTTTAGCTCTTGTTGCAATTGCTTTTGGCATTTTCATCATGAAATCTTTGCCCATGCCTATGTCCTGAATGGTATTGAGGTTTTCTCGTAGGGTTTTTATGGTTTAGGGCTTTACACTTAAGTCTTTAGTCCATCTTGAGTTAATTTTTGAATACGGTGTAAGGAAGGGGTCCAGTTTCAGTTTCCTGCATATGGCTAGCTAGTTTTCTGCATATGGCTAGCCAGTTTTCCTAGCACCACTTATTGGATAGGAGATCCTTTCCTCATTGCTTGTTTTTGTCAGGTTCGTCAAAGATCAGGTGGTTGTAGGTGTGTGGTGTATTTCCGACGTCTCTGTTCTGTTCCATTGGTCTATATGTGTGTTTTGGTACCAGTACCATGCTGTTTTGGTTACTGTAGCCTTGTAGTATAGTTTGAAGTCAGGTAGCGTGATGCATCCAGCTTTTTTCTTTTTCCTTAGGATTGTCTTGGCTATGTGGGGTCTTCTTTGATTCCATATGAAATTTAAAGTATTTTTTTTCTAATTCTGTGAAGTATGTTAGTGGTAGTTTGATGGGAATAACATTGAATCTATAAACTACTTTGGTCAGTATGGCCATTTTCACGCTATTGATTCTTCCTACCCATGAGGATGGAATGTTTTTCCATTTGTTTGTGTCCTCCCATTTCCTTGAGCAGTGGTTTGTAGTTCTCCTTGAAGAAGTCCTCCATGTCCCTTGTTAGCTGTATTCCTAGGTATTTTATTCTCTTTGTAGCAATTATGAATAGGAGTTCATTCATGATTTGGCTGTCTGCTTGTCAGTTGTTTGTGTAAAGGAATGCTTGTGATTTTTGCACATTGATTTTGTATCCTGAGACTTTGCTGAAGTTGCTTATCAGCTTAAGGAGTTTTTGGGCTGCGATGATGGGGTTTTCTAAATATAGAATCATGTCATCACAAACAGACACAATTTGACTTCCTTTCTTCGTATTTGAATACGCTTTATTCCTTTCTCTTGCCTAATTGCCCTGGCCAGAACTTCCAATACTGCGTTGAATAGCCGTGGTAAGAGAGGGCATCCTTGTCTTGTACCAGTTTTCTAAAGGAATGCTTAAAGCTTTTGCCCATTTAATATGATATTGGCTGTGGGTTTGTAATAAATAGCTTTTATTGTTTTGAGATATGTTGAATCAATGCCTAGTTTATTGAGAGTTTTTAACATGTAGGGATGTTGAATTTTATCGAAGGCCCTTTCTGCATCTATTGAGATAATCATGTGATTTTTTTCTTTGGTTCTGTTTATGTGATGGATTAAGTTTATTTATTTGCATATGTTTAACCAGCCTTGCATCCCAGGGATGAAGCCAACTTGATCATGGAGGATAAGTTTTTTGATGTGCCAGTGGTTTGCCAGTGTTTTATTGAGGTTTTCACATTGATGTTCATCAGGGATATTGGTCTGAAGTTTTTTTTTGTTTATTGTGTCTCTGCCAGGTTTTGGTATCAGGATGATGCTGGCTTTATAAAATGAGTTAGAAATAAGTCTCTTCTTTTAATTGTTTGGAATAGTTTCAGAAGGAATTGTACCAGCTCCTTTTTGTACCTCTGCTAGAATTTGGCTGTGAATGCATGTGGTACTAGGCTTTTTTTGGTTGGTGGGCTATTAATGACTCCCTCAATTTCGGAACTTGTTATTGGTCTATTCAGGAATTTGATTTCTTCCTGGTTTAGTCTTGGGAGGGTGTATGTGTCCAGGAATTTATCTATTTCTTCTAGATTTTCTAGTTTATTTGTGTCGAGGTATTTATAGTATTCTCTGATGGTAGTTTGTATTTCTGTGGGTCAGTGGTGATATCCCCGTCATCATTTTTTATTGTGTCTATTGTATTCTTGTCTCTTTTCTTCTTTATTAGTGTAGCTAGCAGTCTATCTATTTTGTTAATTTCTTAAAAACCAGCTCCTGGATCCATGGATTTTTTGGAGGGTTTTCCATGTCTCTATCTCCTTCAATTCTGCTCTGATCGTGGTTATTTCTTGTCTTCTGCTAGCTTTTGGATTAGTTTGCTCTTGCTTCTCTAGCTCTTTTAATTATGTTTTTAGGGTGTCAATTTGAGATATTTGTAGCTTTATGATGTGGGCATTTAGTGCTATAAATTTCCCTCTTAACACTGCTTTAGCTGTGTCCCAGAGATTCTGGTATGCTGTGTATTTGTTTTCATTGGTTTCAAAGAACTTCTTGATTTCTGCCTTAATTTCATTATTTACCCAGGAGTCATTCAGGAGCAGGCTGTTCAATTTCCATGTAATTGTGTGGTTTTGAGTAAGTTTCTTAATCCTGAGTTTTAATTTGATTGCATTGTGGTCTAAGAGACTGTTATGATTTTAGTTCTTTTGCCTTTGCTGAGGAGTGTGTTATTTCCAATTATGTGGTTGATTTTAGAATAAGTCCCATGTGGCACAGAGAAGAACATATATTCTGTTGATTTGGGGTGGAAAGTTCTGTGGATGTCAATTAGGTCCACTTGATCCAGAACTGACTTCAAGTCTTGAATATCCTTGTTAATTTTCTGTCTTATTGATCTAATATTGAAAGTGGGGTGTTGAAGTCTCCCACTATTATTGTTTGGGAGTCTAAGTCTCTTTGTAGGTCTCTAAGAACTTATTTTATAAATCTGGCTGCTCCTATATTGGATGCATGTATATGTAGGATAGTTAGCTCTTCTTGTTGAATTGATCCCTTTACCATTATGTAATGTCATTCTTTTTCTTTTTTGATCTTTGTTGGTTTAAAGTCTGTTTGGTCAGAGACTAGGATTGCAGCCCTTGCTTTTTTTTTGCTTTCCATTTGCTTGGTAAATTTTCCTCCTTCCCCTTATTTTGAACCTATGTGTGTCTTTGCACATGAAATGGGTCTCTTGAATATAGCACACCAATGGGTCTTGACTCTATCCAATTTGCCAGTCTGTGTCTTTTAATTGGGGGCATTTAGCCCATTTATATTTAAGGTTAGTATTATTATGTGTGAATTTGATCCTGTCATCATGATGATATCTGGTTATTTTGCACACTAGTTGATGCAGTTTCTTCATAGTGTCATTGGTCTTTATATTTTGGTGTGTTTTTGCAGTGGCTGGTACTGGTTTTTCCTTGCCATATCTAGTGCTTCCTTCAGGAGTTCTTGCAAGGCAGGCCTGGTGGTGACGAAATCCTTCAGCCTTTGCTTGTCTGGAATCACTTCACTTATGAAGCTTAGTTTGGCTGGATATGAAACTCTGGGTTGAAATTTCTTCTTTAAGAATGTTGAAAATTGGCCCCCAATTTTTTCTGGCTTGCTTGTAGGGTTTCTGCTGAAAGGTCTGTTGTTAGTCTGTTAGGCTTCCCTATGTAGATGACCTGGCCTTTCTCTCTGGCTGCCCTTAACATTTTTTCCTTCATTTCAACCTTGGGGAATCTGACGATTATGTGTCTTGGGGTTGATCTTCTCATGGAGTATCTTGGTGGTGTCTCTGTATTTCCTGAATTTGCATGTTGGTCTGTTTTGCTAGGTTGGGGACGTACTCCTGGATAATATCCTAAAGTGTGTTTTCCAACTTGTTTCCATTCTCCCCATCTCCTTCAGGTATTCCAATCAATTGTAAGTTTGGTCTTTTTACATAGTCCCATATTTCTTGGAGGCTTTGTTCATTCCTTTTCATTCTTTTTTCTGTATCCTTGTCTGCATGCCTTATTTCAGCAAGGTGGTCTTCAAACTCTGATATCCTTTCTTTTGCTTGATTGATTCAGCTATTGATACTTGTGTATGCTTCTTGAAGTTCTTGTGTTGTGTTTCTCAGCCCCATCAAGTAACTTATGTTCCTCTGTAAACTGGTTATTCTAGTTAGCAGCTTCTCTAATCTTTTATCAAGATTCTTAGCTTCTTTGCATTGGATTAGAACACGCTCCTTTAGCTCAGTGGAGTTTTTTATTACCCATCTTCTGAAGCCTACCTCTGTCAATTCGTCCATCTCATCCCCCGTTCAGCTCTGAACCCTTGCTAGAGAGGCACTGCGATCATTTGGAGGAGAGAAGAGGCACCTGGCCTTTTGGGTTTTCAGCATTTTTTTCATTGATTCTTTCTCATCTTCATGAGTTTGTTTAGTTTCAATCCTTGAGGCTGCTGAACCTTGGATGGGGTTTTTTGGGGGGACTTTTGTTGTTGTTGCTTTCTGTTTGTTTGTTTTTCTTTCAATGGTCAGGTTGCGCTTCTGGAGGGCTGCTGTCTTTACTGGGGATTCATTTCAGGCCCTATTCATCTGGTTCACCCCTGTGCCTGGAGATATCACTCAAGGAGGATGGAGAACAACAAAGACTGGTGCCTGCTCCTTCTTCTGGGATCTCTGACCTCATGGGGTACCAACCTGATGCCAGTAGGAATGCTCGTATAGGGTGTCTGACAACCGCTATACCAGTTGGGTGGCATGGGGAACAGGACCTGCTTAATGAAGCACTTTGACTGTTCCCTGGTGGAGAGGGTATGCTTTGCCTGGGGGGAAACCCACTTGTCTGGGCTGCCCAGATTCCTCAGAACTACCAAGAGGAAAGGCTAAGTATGATGGTCTGCAGAGACTGCGGCCACCCTTCCCCCTAGGGGCTCAGGCCCAGGGAGATCAGGGTTCTGTCCCTGAGCCTCTGGCTGGAGTTGCTGGAGTTCCTTCAGGGAGGCCCTGCCCCGTGAGGAAGGATGAGTCAGGGTCAGGCCTGAAAAGGCGCTCTGGCCGCCGTCTAACACAGCTGGTGTGTTGGGCTGTGGGGGGCACCTCTAGGGATGAAGCTGTCCAGTCTCCCTGGCTCTAGCAGGGGAAAAACGTGACCTGGAGCTATAGAGAGGGATGCTGCCCTTCCCCGACCCAGGGAACTTAGCATGTTAGGCAGTTATGAGTTCCAGTGCTGGCTGTGGCCCCTCTCCCAAGGAGCTCAAATGGCTTTGACAGCAGGCAGCCACAGCTGTGGTGCTGGTTGCCCTTTCCCCGGGAAACTTGGCTGGCTTAAGCAGATTCTAGCTGAGAGGCTGTTGAGAATCCGCAGGACTTCAAGGTTGGGACCTTATGCCCTGGAGGCATGGGTCCCTGAGTGGGATCTTCTGATCCATGGGTTGCATGGCTGGGTAGCAGGCTCACTCACCGCTGGCCTTGGCTAGGGGGTGGGGGCTTCCTTGCCCCGTGTGGCTCTCAGGTGGGCTGCTGCACCACATTGCTCTTCCTTCCTCTCTGTGGATCATGCCAGCAGCCTAGTCACTTCTGTTGAGAGAATCTGGATACCTTGCTTGCTGGTGCAGGATTTACACGCTATTATGGTTCTTTTTGATGGGAGCCTCTGATTGCAGCTGCTTCTAGTCAGTCATCTCTCATTATGTTTTGAGTTGCCAACCACCTGAAACTTTCAGTGTTTGGAAAGTTTACCAGCCTTGCTGTAATTTAGTTTCAGGCTATTATGGAAACTAGGACATTTCCCATGAAGCTGTTGCTTTCCTGAGACCCCTTTGGCAGCTACCAACAGGAGCCTGAAGTGAGGCAAGCCTGGAGTTGTAGTTAAGACCTTGGCGTAACCTGGGGCTTTTCAATGTCATTTTGTAGGTTTTCAGCTGGCAGTTTTGGCTTAGTAGTTAGAGTGTTTGCAGTCTCCCTTCCTTCCAGTTTTCTCAGAATCCCCTTGAGTTTTTTGGTAGACTTGGAATTTGAGCATAAACAGAGGATGTCCAAGGATATCCATGATTGATGTGAATGGCAGGGATTCAGTGGGAGAGAGAGAGAGAAGGGAAAATAAAAACTAGCTTCCAGCTTGCCATTGAGGCTGGTTCCTTTGAGCTTCCCAGCTTCCCTGTCCCCATGCCTTGGGCACCCTCCCACACATTATCTGGCTTGATACTGCCTCTACCCCCCATCCTGGAGGAATTCTTCTAGAAGTTTTGGGTAGGAGCACAAGTTGGCCATATTACCACAGTATCACAAATGATCTAGAGAAACTGCAAAATGCTTTACAACTTAGAGGTATGCTGTGGTTTGAAAGTCCCATCTGAAACTCAGGTTGAAATTTAATTGCCATCATGATGGTATTAAGAAGTAGGACCTTTGAGAGGTGATTAAGTCATGAAGACTCTGCCCTCATGAATGGATTAATGTTATCGTGGGAGTAGGCTGGTTATCACAGAGTGGGCTCCTGATAAAAAGATGAAATTCAGTCCCCATTCCCTCTCTGTCTCGTGCGCTTGTTTGCCTTTCCACCAGATGCCAGCACCATGCTCTGTGGCTTCCCAACCACTAGAACAGTGAACCAAATAAATTTCTGTTCACCATAAATTATGAAGTCTTTGGTAATTCTATTGTAGCAGCAGGAACAAGACTATAAGATAAGGTAAAGGAAGGTCACGTTTTATTTTTATTTTTGAAAATAAAATCAAACTCGGCTCTAAGCCTCACTAGCTACGGTTAGGAGAAGAATTCTAATATTCATTTTTATTGGGGCTTTTTCCTCTCTACTGAATCATGCAAGGACCTTAGCACTTATATATTCTTGAACAGTAAAGAAAGAGCCTGGCCTTAAGTCCACAGTGATCACATTGTGAATATTTCTCTATCTGCTCACAGATGTTCCTTTTGGGACCTGGTCCTTTATGCTGTCAGGTTCTGCTTCTACACTTGTCTGTGGTGATGCTCACAGGATCCTTCCCCACTGACTGCATATTTAACCATAGCGATGCCATGTAACCCTCCACTCTCTCCTTAGCCCTTTTTCCCCAAAGCACTCACATGACTTCCCAGGCTCTGGGAATCCAACCCTTAGGGAAAAGACAAGTCTGTCTTCCTCTTGTTGCATCAGTGTCCAGCTTGTCCTCCTCTTGCTCAATCTCTCCTAAAACATTGTCCTGTTAAAGCTTCCTTTAGGGTAACAGAAACCAGCCCTCAAGGATGCAGATCCCAGCTGGCTCCCTCTTGAGAGTGGATGGGAAGAAGCCTGAATTCTTTTGGCTGATGAGTTCACAACAACACCCCTTCCCCCAACCTTTAAATTAAAAGTACGAGACCAATTTAATTTATCAATAACTCACTCTATTCCAGAATTTCTTTAGTCATTCAGGAAAGAAAAGTGAGCAGTAGATTTTGAACACTCTTGACTGCAACCTGCCATAAGAAACATACCTCTAGCCAGAGTGATCAAGAAAATAAGTGAAAGGACAAATTACAAGCATTAGGGGACATTAATGTAGATCCTGGTATGCACATGTGTATATGTGCATGTGTGTGTCCACATTTGTGGTAAACTGACCAACTGTTAAAATAAGGGTAAAAGACTTGAAAACATAAAGAGGAGAAAGGGTTCTATACTGTAGTCAGAAGGCTTAGGTTCCAGTTATGGCTCTGATAATAATTTTGAGCAGGTCTATAAACTGCTAGGGGGCTCAGTTTTATTACCTATAGAAGAGCCTAACACATCTGCATTCATAGGCCCTGAGGCCCAGAAGGAATCACATATGTGAAATCATCGTATGAACTATACAGTTCTGGTTACATATGACATAGTTTTCTTATAGTTGTTATTATTATTAGTGGAGCGTGGCCATAGTTTTTCGTCAAATAGTTTTGAAAGCCTATCTAGCCAAACTGCTTGAGATTCTTCATATTTTCCTTTTGACCTTTAAAACAAAACCTCTACAGAGGTTTGGATAGAAAGAGAAGTTGACCATATCAAAATAGGTAGAAATTTCAAGGATATTTTCCTACTGATGGGCTTCTAGATGCCTACCAAATGAAAGTTTTGATCTCTGCCTTTTGCATCTATTTACTCTGAGGAGCCAAGAGGTAGAGATTTTTCACTTGTGTAGTTGAGCAATAACTTGTGTATAAAAGTGCTTTCCCCATATGGTTCAGGAAGTCATAGTGAGATGAGGAGTGTTAACACTCTGGATGCTTATTGCCATGAAATGGTCTATAGGGTGCTGTAGATGAACTTGTCCAGAGATGTGACTAAAGCTCTGGGAAGAAATGACCATGTGATTATAAGGGACATAAGCTTTATAATTCCATAAATTTGTAGTTCTAAGCAATAGCAAAAGGGGACAGAAATTATCTAATAGGGAATGTGGACTGACAAGGCTTTCAGGTCAACCTCCTGTATTCTGGCTTCTCACTCTCTAGCTCACTGCTTCCTCAGCTTCCAGATTTTCAAGGTTACTGCACCTTCTGTGGTTTCCAACAGCTCATCATTCCTCTCTCCCCAGGTGGTGAATCAGGAGAGGAAAATACAGGTGGCAGAAAAATTCTGGCACCTTCTCTTTTGCTGTTTTACATATGTATGCACCTATTATGAGCAGGCCCCCTGCCATTTGGGGAGGTCATTAAGGTGTTTACTTGGAATAAATCTGACAAACCCCTGCCTGCTTCTTGGTTATTATGATGTGTCAGCTTTGATCAGAGGCAATAAGGACACTCTTATCCTATTCCCCTGAGAATAGCAGGTATATTATCTTATGGGGTTTTCTGAGTACAGTTAGAAGCATCCTTTGGCAATGAAGTAAGTATAGCTCTGTGCTAGAAGGAAGATAAGTGCATCAAGTCTTCTACAAATTGAATAGCATATAAGCATGACATTACAGTTGTAGGTGCAGAAATAAAAGGGGAAATGCATTGACTAAGATGCTACAAAATGATCACGTGAAGTTTCAAAGCACCCTGTAGTTCCATCCCACGGAAGTGTCATATTTAAGGACAATACCTTAATTGTGCTTATGCCTTTCTAATGTTTTAGGAATCTTAAGGGCTTGGTCTAAGAAAATTCTTTTTAAAGTCTCTCATTGTTTCTCTTTGTAGTATCCCAATTTCCTGAGATTTTTCTCATACTTGAGTAGACCTCTTTCACCCATGCCATTTTTTCCCTGCCATCTTGGTCTCTTAGTCATGCACAACTTTGTGTGATGGATTGCTGACAAGTCACATCTTTCCCCTGGGCAAAGTCTCATTGGGGGTAGAATTCTTGCCTCTGATGACAGTTCTCTTCAGAATCTGTCTGTATAGTTTTCATTCTTTCTTTCCTCAGAGAGCTGGGGACAAAGAAGAGAAGCTAAAAGGGCAAAGGAATTGGGGAAAGAAGTCTCCTACATTTATAATTGTATCCCATAATGATTAAACTGTTACACTATTGTCGACCAACTATTTGGCAGATTGTCTAAAGTTGTTGGCATTTTGGCTTATATTTTCTTTTTTTATTGTACTTTAAGTTCCGGGATACATGTGAAGAATGTGCAGGTTTGTTATATAGGTATACATGTGCCATGGTGGTTTGCTGAACCTATTAATCAGTCATCTAGGTTTTAAGGCCCGCATGCATTAGCTATTTGTCTTGATGCTCTCCCTCCCTCACTCCCCTCCCCTCAACAGGCCCTGATGTGTGTTGTTCCCCTCCCTGTGTCCACATGTTCTTATTGTTCAACTCCCACTTATGAATGAGAACATGCGGTGTTTGGTTTTCTGTTCCTGTGTTAGTTTGCTGAGGATGATGACTTCCAGCTTCATCCATGTCCCTGCGAAGAACATGATCTCATTCTTTTTTTATGGCTGCATAGTATTCTGTGGTGTATATGTACCACATTTTCTTTATCCAGTCCATCACTGATGATGGGCATTTGGGTTGATTCCATGTCTTTGCTATTGTACATAGTGCTGCAATAAACATACGTGGGCGTGTTTATTTATAATAGAATGATTTATATTCCTTTAGGTATATACCCAGTAATGGGATTGCTGGGTCAAATGGTATTTCTGGTTCTAGATCCTTGAGGAATCACCATGCTGTCTTCCACAATGGTTGCACTAATTTACATTCCCACCAATAGTGTAAAAGTGTTCCTATTTCTCCATAGCCTCGCCAGCATCTATTGTTTCTTGACTTTTTAATAATTAGCATTCTGACTGGCATGAGATGATATCTCATTGTGGTTTTGATGTGCCTTTCTCTAATGATCAGTGATGTTGAGCTTTGTTTCATATTTGTTGGCTGCATAAATGTCTTTTTTTGAGAAGTGTCTGTTCATATTCTTTGCCCACTTTTTGATGGGGTTGTTTATTTTATTCTTGTAAATTTGTTTAACTTCCTTGTAGATTCTAGATATTAGACCTTTGTCAGGTGGGTAGATTGCAAAAATTTTCTCCCATTCTGTAGGTTGTTCACTCTGATGACAGTTTCTTTTGCTGTGCAGGAGCTCTTTAGTTCAATTAGATCCCATCTGTCAATTTTAGCTTTTGTTGCAATTGCTTTTGGCATTTTCCTCATGAAATCTTTGCTCATGCCTATGTCCTGAATGGTATTGCCTAGGTTTTCTTCTAGGGCTTTTATGGCTTTGGGCTTTACATTTAAGTCTTTAGTCCATCTTGAGTTAATTCCAAAGGTGTAGGGAAGGGGTCCAGTTTCAGTTTTCTGCGTATGGCTGGGCAATTTTCCTAGCACCACTTATTGGATAGGAGATCCTTTCCCCATTGCTTGTTTTTGTCAGGTTTGTCAAAGATCAGATGGTTGTAGATGTGTGGTGTTATTTCTGAGGCCTCTGTTCTGTTCCGTTGGTATATATGTCTGTTTTTGTAGCAGTACCATATTGTTTTGGTTACTATAGCCTTGTAGTATAGTTTGAAGTCAGGTAGCATGATGCCTCCTGCTTTGTTCTGTTTGCTTAGGATTGTCTATGGGGTCTTCTTTGATTCCATATGAAATTTAAGTAGTTTTATCTAATTCTGTGAAGAATGGCAATGGTAGTTTGATGAGAATAGCATTGAATCTATAAATTACTTTGGATAGTATGGCCATTGTCACGATATTTATTCTTCCTATCCATGAGGATAGAATGTTTTTCCATGTGTTCGTGTCCTCTCTTATTTCTTTGAGCAGTGGTTTGTAGTTCTCCTTGAAGAATTCCTTCACATCCCTTGTTAGCTGTGTTCCTAGGTGTTTTATTCTCTTTGTAGCAATTGTGAATCGGAGTTCATTCATGATTTGGCTCTCTGCTTGTCTATTGTTGGTGTATAGGATTATCTTTTCTCATTAGGACTATTTGGTCTTATGGATTTTAGAAATTAGAAATATAATAAGCTCAACTTTGCAAATTTTGGTTAAAAATTTTCTCAGAAAATATACCGTCTGAGTAGGGAAAAACGACTACTTTCAATCTCATTTCTCAATATAGATGCAGAAATTCTAAAAGCATTACTAAATTGACTGTAGCTATATCATGACCAAGTAAATATGCCAGAAATGCAAAGATGGTTCAGTATTAGAAATTTATTTCATTACTAGATAAATTGATGTTAAAAGGTAATATTTATTTCTGAGTAATCTCATAAAATTAGAAATAAAAGAACAGTTATTTTTAAGAAACAAAGAGTATAATGAGGGAGGATTTTTGCTATTAGAAAAATATATTATAAAGCTATAACAATTAAAACACTGTGCATGGATTCACATGTAGACAGACAGAGATGAATAAAACAGAATAAAGAGCCCAGAAATGGAGATATATATATATATATATAATATTTATATATGCAAACATAATAAATATATATATGGATCCAAATATATCCACATCCATATATATATATATATTTAAGGACAATATATTTATATTTATAAATATAACTCTTCCCTCGGGTGGAACTACAGGGTGCTTTGAAACTTCATGTCATGATTTGATAGCATCTTAGTCAACCCATTTCTCCTTTTATTTCTATACCTATAACTGTTATGGGGGTACTCATGTGCTATTCAATTTGTAGAAGATTTGATGCACTTACCTTCCTTCTAGCACAGAGCTATACTTACCTCATTGCCAAAGGATGCTCCTAAATGTACTCAGAAAACCTCATAAGATAATACTGCTATTCTTAGGGGAAGAGGAGGAGTATGTCTTTACTGCCTCTGATCAAAGTTGAAGCATCATAATAACCAAGAAGCAGGCAGGAGTTTGAGATATATATATATCTCAAACTCCTGCCTGCTTCTTGGTTATTTATATACACACACACACACACACACACACACACACACACACACACATATGTATATATATGTTTTATATGTAATCAAGAAAGCTTTTTAAGGCTGAGCATAGTGGCTCTTGCCTGTAATACCAACATTTTGGGAGGCTAGGGCAGGATGGGAGAATTGCTTCAGGCCAGGATTACAAGACCAGCCTGGGCAACATTGCAAGATCCCATCTCTTAAAAAAAAAAAAGCAGCTAGGTGTGGTGGCATGTGTCTATAGTCCTAGGTACTTGTAAGGCTGAGGCAGAAGGATCGCTTGAGCTCAATGTTGCCATGAGCTATGATTCTGTTACTGCATTCCAGCCTGGGCTACAGAGCGAGACCCTGTTTCAAACAAACAAACAAACAAACTAAAAAAAGAAAACTAAAATTAGGTTTTTAAAATTGGTCAGGAAGGGATAGTTATCTCAATAAAATGTGTTGCAGCCATTGGCAAAACATTTGTCAAAAATGAAGTTGGATCATTTATCATTCACATAATAAATTTTGGAAAAATAAAGAAAAAGAAGAAGAGGAGAAGGAGGAGGGAAGAAGATGAAAAAAGATGAAGGAAGAGGAAAATAAGGAAGCAGGAGAAGATAGAAAACATCATTTTGGAGGTGACAAAGGCTGAGTAATGAGGGCTCTCCAGCAATCTAAGATGAGTTTCCCAAGTCCTGGGAAAACCCACAAGAGATCTCATGTCCATCTTGAGAGAGACACATGCTCTTCAATACAAGGATTCCCTTATGATTCTCAGTGTGTTTAGGAAGTTTAGGTTTCTAATGGCCCATCTGTTTGGGAACAGAATTATGGTTTCACAACTGAAGGATAATATTATTGCCATAAATGAGTTAAGGCAGAATTGTAAGTAACTCTCACTTTGTGTGAAGATACCAAAATGAGACTGGGAGAACATCAAGGAAAATCAGCTTCATTTATTTGACCATCTATATTATCTTGCAGAGTGGGCAAGCAGGTAACTGATGTGGATTTCTTACTGAATTTTGTTTTGTCTACCCTTCTTCTCTTTAAGACAGTGTGAGTTACACTCTTATGGCATTCATATACTGATTCATAAAGTGAGCTACCAATCTCCACATAGTAGGGGTACACCTTCAGCATTTCCAAGCTTTTTTTGCTCACAATCTGCCTTATTAGCTCTGAACTTAGTTCTAGCTGCTGTCTGACTATGGTCCAGAGGTCTCCTGGTCTGAATCTCAGTTTCCCCAACAGACATTGACCTGGTGGGCTCCTGGCTCCCAACACCTCTGTGGCTCCAGAAGAATCCAAATCCCAACCATGGTTCCACAATCCCAGGCTAATTGGTTGTGATCAAGCTATCCTTGCCTGCCACCTCATCCCACCCCTGTTTCCTGCACCATCTCATGATGGGGGAAGGATTCTGACAAGTTTAATATAACCAATCCTTTGTACCTTACACAATTTTGTGTCTTTAAAATGCTATGAATGTGGTACTATTCTTTAGAAGATTTTAGAATCTGTGTTCAAACCTACTGTCTTTAGTGTCTCAGAAACAGATTCTTATCATCACTTCACATCTGCTCCTCTGCTCAAAGCTTGAAAATCTAGGGATGGTGAACTAGTTATATATAATTTTGGTACTTACTGATTTAATTTTCTTATATTTTTGCAGGCTTTTAAGAGTTTTGGTCCTTATGAGCCTGATTTGGAAAATGCCCTTGAGTTTTCTCTTGAAAAGAGACAGGAAGACCCAAGTCTTTTAAGATGGGAATAGCTCCTCACTCTCAGAAGCCCTGTTTTGCCATCTGGTTTATGTGAAACCCTCTTCCCTGCTGTGGTATGTCTGTGAAAGGCCTCACTATCAAGTTTAATTTGTGTCAGTCCACTGCCTCCCCTTGCATTCCCTAACAGCACCCTCCAATTTGTGAAAGTATGTTCAATGTGAGATGTGTTCAATGTGAGAGTATGTTCAATGTGAGATATTTTACTGGTAGCTATTTTACTGGTAGATATTTTCATGTATCTCAATGTGAGATATTTTACTGGTTGCCAATGTGTAGTTGTGCTCAGAGCTGCTCTGGAGTTTTTGAAATTTCTCTGGGGAGTTCAAGGAGAATTGTAGTTTCTTCTCAGGCAATTAAAGTCATCTTCCAATAAGCTCAGTTGTTACTTCCCACCTGCCTCTGATCTCAGAATTCAATGCTCAGAAAACACCACCCATCTCTGTGGCTTAATCAGAGGGAAGTCTCTGAAAGGCTGCTAGGTTGGTGGCAGAAGTACCATCTTGAGGGATGATGATTCATTGGCATCTTATTAGAGTGGTGCATAGACTGAGGTTAGTCCTTCAATGATATGGTTTGGCCATGTCCCCACCCTAGTTTCATCTTGAATTGTAACTCCCACAACTTCCACGTGTCATGGGAGGAACCCAGTGGAGATGACTGAATTATAGGGGTGGGTCTTTCCTGTGCTAATCTCATGATAGTGAATGAGTCTCATGAGATCTGATGGTTTTAAAAACGGAGACCACCAGCCAAGGCCTAATGTCCTAGAGGAGATACCTGCACATGGAGAGAGGATTGGAACACTCCTTCTGCAAGGGATCAGACAGTAAATATTTTAGGCTTTCTGGGACATACAGTCTCTGTGGCAACCACTCAGTTCTGCTGGTGTAGTGTGAAAGCCACCACAGACCATTCCCATGGTTGGATTCCAAAAAATGTTATTTACAAAAGCAGTAGCAGGCTGGATTTGACCCATGGCCTTAGTTTGTCTACCCCTGAGCTAGAGGAATGCTAGAGGTCTTTTCCAACTCCAAAATGCTGTTATTCTCTGAATTTAAAAAATCATCTGTTTCAAATATATCTAAGTTGAACATCCCAAGTCCATGTGCAGAAATAGTACATTTCACTTTGAGTTTATTAACAAACTCTGTTGACCAAGTGAGTTCTTTGTTTCATCTTGACTGTGCAGTATTTTTAAAATAATAGCTTCTCAGAAAACCTATGCTTATGCCATGAAAATCTTTAAAGACACCTCAGAGGCCCTCTTCCCTCTAAAGAAAAGAAAAGAAAAGAAATGAAATGAAAAGACAAATCACCTGTTATTCTACCAAGCAGAGAGAGCAGCCATGGTGAAGACTTTGTTGAATAGTGAGAATCAAAATCTCTGCTGCATGCCCTTCCAGACTTCTTCATTTAGACCAGTGATTCTCAGCTGGGGACAGTTTTGCCTCCCAGGGACATCTGACAATGTCTGGAGACATTTTGGGTTGTCATGACTGGGGAGTTACTACTGGCACCTATTGGGTAGAGGCCAGGATGTGGCTAAACATCCTACAATGCACAGGACAGCCCCCACAACCCAGAATTATCCAATTTAAAACATCAGTAGTGCTGAGGCTGAGAAATCCTGATTCAGACGTATTAGATGGGCTCTCTGTGCTTTTTTAAAAAAACAAAATTAGAATCAAAAATAGATTCTATTTTGCCATCTCTTCCCTTGCTCAGTGATAAACGTCTGTCCTTACATATAAATCCATCTCTCTGTGATTATTAAAGCCTATGTTATCCCTTTCTTCATATGGCTCTACCATGATTTAAATAATCTTTTTTAAAATTTTCAAATATTTAGTTTTTATCTAGTTTTTCTGGCCATCATAACAACACTATGAGGGGGTCCCTTGTCATAAATATGAGTACATTTTGTTAATTTTGTACCCTCAGTGACTCATGCTGCATCCAGAGAAGGGTGGGCCCTCAGTAAATGTACCTCAATGCCGAGCTTCCATTTTTCTTCATTCCTTTGCTCCTATAGTATTTGTGGCCAATTTTATGCATGTTCTTTTGGCCAAAGGTCCTTATTTTACCTGAAGTCATGGAGTGAAGGCCAGATGAATCAGAATATATATGTGCCAGGGGTAAGGCTGAACTGACAAGAAGGCACGAATATTGGCACAGAAGCTTGTGTTAGTTGGCATACTGTACTGAGTGACTCAGATACCATTTACAATCTCCATGCTCTGGCACTGCTTGCCTGCCTGGGTCTGTAGGCATGGACCAGGCCAGAGGGCACTTGGGCTTATATCTGGCAATGTGAAATTCAGGAGGAAACCATGGCTAGATTTTCCAAATCATGAACATTCATGCAGTGCACCTTACACACTTATTAGAACAAGGAAGGAACAATTTCATACGGGTTTTGTGTCAAATGTTGGTCTTTGTCATGGTACAGGTACGAAATGAGTGCCCAATAAATGTTTAGGGGAGGATTGAGGTTGTGGTATTTTGAATCTCTAGAATTTTCTTCTGGAATTATGGCCTGGGAAATACTTTTAACTTTTACTGTGTCCTGGATGGATTTTCTAATTTTCTTATTTTTTTCTATTTCTGCTTCTGTGTGTGTGTGTGTGTGTGTGTGTGGTTTTTTTTCTGTACTCTATGGAAGATTTTCTCAAACTGTATTTCAATGTTTTGACTGAATTTTTAATTGCTTTTATCATATTCTTAATTTCTAAGACTTCTTTTTTATTCCCTTCTCTCAATGAAGGTAAACGTGATAGTTTCTGTTGTTTTTGTTGTTGTGGACAACATATAGTTAGGTCTTGCTTTTTTTTTTTTTTTTTGTCTTGCTTTTTTATCCATGCTGACAGTCTCTGTTTTCAAATTAGCATATTTAAATCACTCACATTTAAGGTGATTACTGAGATAGTTGGATTAATGTCTACCATATTTGTAACTCTTTTCTATATGTCTCCCTTCTTTGTTTCATTTTTATCTTCCATCTTTTTTGTCTTCTCTGGTTTTAATTTAGCATTTTACAAAATTTTATTTTATTTTTTATCTTAGTATATTAATTATACTTAAAAAATTTCTTTTTGATTGCCCTAGAATTTGCAATATACATATACAACAGATCCAAATCCACTTTTAAGTAACACTCTACTGCTTCATGATTATAATAGAGAATTCCCAATCATCCCTCCTGTCCCTTATAAGATTGCTGTTACTGATTTCACTTTTTCATAAGCTATGATCCTTAAATATATGATTACTATTATTACTTCTAACAAACTTTTATTTGATAATTAAGAAAAAAGATTTTATCTCGTCTTCATTTATTTCTTCTTTAATATTCTTCCTTTCCTTATGTAGATCTGAGTTTGACTTGCATAATTTTCCTTCTTTCTGAAGAAATTATTTTAACATTTCTGGCAAGGTAGGTCTACTGGTGATAAATTTACTCGGTTTTTGTTCATCTGAGAAAGCCTATTTGTTCTTCACTTTTGAAGAGTAATTTTGCTGGCTACAGAATTCTAAGTTGGTATTTTTTGACTTTGTTTGCTTTTTTTCATTCAATGCTTTAAACATTTTACTTTTCTTTCTTCTTGCTTACGGGGCTTCTGATGAGAAGTTCAATGCAATTCTTATCCTTGTTCCACTGTAGGAACAGCCATTATTACTTTAAATTCCTTCCTTCCCTCCCTTGCTCCTTCCTTCTCTCCCTTCGTTCTTTCCTTCCTTTCCTCCCTCCCTTCCTTCTTTCCTTCCTTTCCTCCCTCCCTCCTTCCCTCCCTCTCACCCTACCTGTCTTTCTCTCTTTGTCTCTTTCTCTTTTTCTCATGCTGGTATTCTTGCTACACATATATTGTACCTTTTGTAATTGTCCTAGGTTCTTGTATATTCTGTTCTATCTTTTTTTTTTCTTTACATTTCAGTTTTGAAAGTTTCTAGTGACTGACATATATTTGAGCTCACTGATTCTTTCCTTGGCCATGTCCATTCTATTGATGAGTCCATCAAAGTCATTTTTCATTTCTTTTACACTGTTTTTTAAAATTTATTTCTGGCATTTCCTTTTTTTTTTTCTTAGAGTTTCCCTCTCTCTGCTTACATTATCCATCTATTTTTGTATACTGTCCGCTTTTTCCATTAGAGCCATTAGTATATTAATTTTAGCTATTTTAATTCCCTGTCTGATAATTGCAAAATCTCTGCCATATTTGAGTCTGTTTTTTATACTTTATTGCTTCAGATTATGTTTTTCTCTTTTAGCATGGCTTATAATTTTTTGTTGAAAGCCATATATGATGTATCAGATAAAAGAACTGATGTAGAGTCTAATTCTAAGGCCTAATTCTTGAGGAATTGGGTTGCCTTATTGCAATAAAATTTCCTCTAATGTTCTTGTTTCTGTCTCTCTGGTTGTTTTTGAGTTTTCCTAGAGACTCCTTAAATGGGGTCTGCGGCTTGGAGTTCTTTTAGCTAAATCCCCTGTTATTATACAGAAGCCCTGTTGATGTGGTGGTAAAGTATGGAGGGTGGTAGTTTTTTTAAAGTTTCCATTTCCTTAAAAAATCTCTTTCCTCTCAGTTTCTCCCCTTTCCCACTTCTCTCTATCTCTGTCTCTCTCTAATCTCCATCTATTTCATTACGTATTTTTTTATCAGATGTCTGGCATTTCCTGACTGCTCATATTTAAGAGAAGGACACTAGAACTCTAGTTGTAAAGCTGGGCATAGTGGCTTGCACCTATAATCCCAGTACTTTAGGAGGCTGAGGCAGTATTGTAATCTCAATACTTTGGGAGGCTGCCTGCTTGAGGCCAGGGTCATGAAACCAGCCTGGGCAATGTAGCAAGGCCCAATCTCTGCAAAAATAAATAAATAAAAGATTAGCCGAGTATGGTGGCACGAGCTTGCAAGTCTCAGCTACTCAGAACGCTGAGGCAGGAGGATCGTTTGAGCCCAGGAGGTCGAGGCTGTAGTGAGCCATGATCAGATCATTGCACTCCAGCCTGGGCACCAGAGCAAGACCTTGTCTCTAAAAAGAATAAAACTAACTACAAGTAAGTAAAACTCCAGTTGTAAGCTGTATACATGGATAGAGAGAAAATGGTGGGGGTGGTTCTTATGGATTGTGGGCTTCTCTGTTATCTAGTTAAGCTGTTTTGGGGCAGAATTTCTAATATAGTGTAGTTGGACTTTTCTCTTGGACTGGTCTAAATTGCTAAGAAAAAAATTTTCCAGACCAGGTGTGGTGGCTCACGCCTGTAATCCCAGCACTTCGGGAGACCAAGGCAGGAGGATTGCTTGAGCCCAGGAGTTTGAGACTAGCCTGGGCAACATGCAAATATAAAAAAAAAAAAAAAAAAAGTCAGATGTGGTGGTACATCCCTGTAGTCCCAGCTGCTTGGGAGGCTGAAGAGGGAGGATGGATCGAGTTTAGGAGATCCAGGCCGAATGGAAGCTGGACGCTTATCTGCCAACATTCTGGGAGTTAACGGGGAAGAGGAGTGTATGTCCTTCTCCCTCCAGAGATGTTCTACTTTATCACCCACAAAGACTAAACCTTCAGTCTTATTGGGATAAGGGAATTGTGTATCTAGGTGGAATAGGTCACTGAATCTAGATATCTGATTCTTCATCAGATTTTTACCCAATTTTCCATTTCCACCTTTCTCTTCCAGAGGACCATGTTGCTACCCGTTACTGTGCATTTTAATTTTTCCATGGGTCTCCTGAATCAGTTATTACTCATCTCTTTGCTTGTCAGGTTCCTAAATATTTTTGCTATTGTATCTTCTCTCATTTTCTTTGTTTTTCCAGGCTTATACCTTAAAAAAAGAAAATTATCTCATGTCCCTTTTATTGGAAATTTAGGAGAGAAAGGGGGTAAGTGTGGTTTCTTCCATCACCATTAGCTAGAAATGTGCCTTTTGTCTCCATTTCCCACTATCCCGTTGGTCAATGCAACCATGGAATTTTTGGGCATGCTGAGGTCTTCTTTTGTAGTTTGACCCTTATTTTCACCAGCTTGGGAGACATGAAGTTTTTAACCACAATTCATATGGGAGGACTTTGGCAGGTTCTTGGAGCTAAAAATATATATCTATTTTTTCCTGAAGCCTTGAAGAGGAAAACCAAATTGAGTTCAGATCTCAAAGAGATGTTTGAAGGGTTCCTTCTGCCATGCATTTGAACTGGATCATTAGTCACTTATACTTTGGACGTGACCAGTATAAATTGCATGGTGAGTCATAGTTCAGCTTTGGTCCTTTTTATTTTAAATTAATATAGATTTATCAAAATAATACATGCGTGTAGCACCGTTATTGCTTTCTTTAGTTTAGACATAATCCATTGACCTCCTCTTCTGGTAAACAAAGATTCAGTTTCCTTAGACCACCAGTCCCATTTCCCCACTCTGTATCCTCCCAGTGTATTTACATTATCCATTGGCCTCCATCATCAATATTTAGTGTGTATATCATTTTGACATGGGACCCAAAAAACAGAAAATCCAAATCAGGAGAAAAGTCAAGTTGAGCCCTGGGGAGAGCACATCCTCTATTGCTTCCTGAGAAAAGGGATACTCTTCTTTTTCGAAAACTTGCATGTCTTAAAATGTCTTTATTCTACCCTTACATTTGTTTGAAATTTTAGCTAGGCATAAAGCTCCAGGTTGAGAAATATTTTGCTCAAAACAAGGCATTGCTTTTGGGTTTTTGTATTATAATTGAGAGCTATGATTCTGATTCTAGTTCTTCTTATGCCAACTGCACTTTTTTCACCCTCTCTGGAAACTTCTTAGTATATTCTCTCTAGTTCTGGTCCGAACTTTCATGATGTTGTACCTTGATGTGTGTCCTATTTCTCTTTACACTGGGCAGTGTGAGGACCCTTTTAATATGGGAATTTATGTCTTATTCTTGGAAATGTTACTGCACTATTCCTCTGATAATTTATTTCCTTCTATTCTCATTTTGCTCTCTCTGGAACTCATCTCAGTCAGATGTCTGAGCGTAATTGATTGTTTTCTCATTTTTAAAGATCTTTTGTATTATTTTCCATGTCTTTGTCTTTTTGTCTTCCTTTATGTTAGACTTTTTTCAACCTCATCTCTACCCTTTGTGTTGAATCTTTTTATTTCTTCTAATGTACTTTTCGTTTCTAATAGCTCTCTCATTCTCTTCTCCTATTATTTGGGTAGCATCCTATTCTTGTTTCTTCTCTGCAATATTTTATCTTATCGCTGTAGATATCAGTTACTCTTTTTCTCTAAAAGTTCATCTCTTCCCTGCATTGTATCGATTTTTCTTCCAGGTTCCTTTTTGTTGTTTGTTTTTGACTCATATCATTTAGAAGGCTTTTCTTAAATGCATGACAATCATTGTCCATTTGTATTTAAGAGCATTACAAGCTAACAGCAAGCCCTCTCTATGTGGGTGGGTCTTGTCAATTGTTGGGCTTTCCTGTTTCCTGTAGGGCAGTTGAGCAACTTTTTAGTCAGTCTCTTTTTGGAGAATCATGAATGGTACATTGTGTTATTTTCTCTAGAGCTCCTCAGTTTCTCAAGAGAAGAATGTTTTAGTCTGCTACCTGGGCATAAGTGGGTGGGAGAGGCATCCGTCTGGCTGCCAGCATCACGGGGATAGGAATGCAGGCTAAGACCTCTGTCCTCCAGTCCATCCTCACCCCTACTTTCCACTGAACTTGATTCCTTCAAGTCTTGGGGGTCTTCTCAGGGTTCTGCAGTGAGAATCAACAAACTCTTATTTAGCAGAGTATAGGCATTTAGATTATAGCATTCTCTTCCCTGGTAGAATAGCCATATTTTACCTTCTACCCTCCCTTTTCTGCTTCCAAATATCTGTTGAAATTTCTCACTCTCTAATGTCTTCACCACATTCTTTTTGTCTCCTTTTATTCTTATAGGATATTGCATGGGATAGTTGAGGTGATAAAACTCTGAACTTAATTGATGTTATTTAACTGACAACCTCTGGACCTGTGCTTTTAGCCCAAGGAATTCTCCCTTATTTGTAAGTGGCAACTGAGTTTCAGCTGGCCAAAGCAGGAGCCCCTCTCTCTCTATTGAATAGAATATGGTTTTATGTGGGTTGTCATGCACTCCTAAGTCATCTGGGGAAGCCTCACAATTCTGGCTTCTCTATGTGAAGCAATGCCACCGAGGCCAAGGGAGAGCTGAGAGGCCTCCGTGTATGCATGTACAGAGTGCAAAATGCCCATAATAAACCAGCTTCTCCATGGCCTGCTCTTGGGAGCAGGCAAGTGGCCAGTGCCTCTGCCATTAGTCTCCAGGAGACAACACCAGGAACACAAAGACTAAACAGCATTCACCTCAAAAGTCATCCTTTGTGCCTTTGTCTCCCATTTGGCAGTGTGCCATGCTGTAGAAGCAGTTGTCACTCCAGACCTCCCAGGAATGAGTGTTATTTTTCCTGGACAGTTGCCTCTTCCTAGATAGGAAAGAAAGCAGGGAAGGGAATTGACATTTAATGAGGGGGGCATCATGCCAGGTGCTTTATATAGGTTTGCTAACCTCATTCTTGTAACAACCCTTTGAGGATAGTATGATTACTGTCACTTCACAGATAAGGAAGCTGAGTTTCAGGGAGGTTAAATAGCTTGCCAAGGGCATGGCTGCTGAGTGGCAGAATGGGGATTTGAACCCAAATATGCCAAGCAAAAAAACTAGTAGACCTCCAGTATATCACTCTGGATGATGTTCTTTGAGGTTTCTTTCCATTCCCAAGAAACCTCAAAGAAACCATGCTCTTTTTTAAGTGTGTACCCAGGAGGGCCTCAGTCAATGTGGTTTGAGGGAACAAACAAGATGGAAGAAGGATTCTGCCTTTCTAACTACTATAAGATCTTCAAGAATACTGATAGGGTTTCGATGTTTTGTCTCCACCAAATCTCATGTTGAAATGTGACCTTCAATGTTGAAGATGGGTCTAGTGGGAGATATTTGGGTCATGGGGGCAGATCCCTCAAGAATAGCTTGGTGCTATTCTCACAGTAATAAGTGTGTTCTCACTCTGTGAGTTCATGTGTAATCTGGTTGTTTCAAGGAGCCTGGTATCTCTCTCTTTCTCTCACCGTCACTCTATTCCCTCACTCACTCTATTGCCATGTGACACACTGGCTCCTCCTTCACCTTCCATCATGATTGTAACTTTCCTGAGGCCCCCACAGAAGCAAATACTGGCACTATGCTTCCACATCTTCAGGTATCTTTATAGAAATGCCCCACTACTTTGTACCAATTTTCTATGTTAGTCTGTTTGTGTCACTATAAAGGAATACCAGAGACTGGGAAATTTATAAAGAAAAGAGGTTTACTTTTGGCTCACAGTTCTGCAGGCTAAGAAGCATTGTGCTAACATCTGCTCCTGGTGATGCTTTAGGAAGCTTCCAATCATTGTGTAAGGCAAAGGGGGAGCTAGCATGTCACATGGTGAGAGTGGGAGCAGGAGAGGTTGTATAAGGCTCTTTTATACAACCAGCTTTCAAGTGAACTACCAGAGTGAGAACTCACTCATTACCATGGGGACAGCACCAAGTCATACATGAGGGATCCATCCCCATGACCAAAAAACCTCCCACCAGACCCACTTCCAACATTGGAGATTATATTTCAACATGAGATTCGGAGGGAACAAAACTTCCAAACCATAGTAAATACCTTGAATTATAGGTCATGGTTTCAAAGAATCCAGAAATCCAAACACACAACCAACTTTCAATTGTCCTTGGCCAAGAAACATATCTTGGGTATCCGGTATTACCAAAATCAAATTTTTATCATTACTTTTAAGGCCACATGTGGGGAATCCCTGTGAGAAGAACTTTGCTGGTTGATGTCACATCTGTGTTTGATGTGACAGGTTGACCTCCTTTTGCTATAATTTTCAAAAGAATGTTTTAGAAATGAACAAGGAAAAAAACAACTTATATTGAGGAGGCAAGCAAATTTAGATCTGGGTCTTGCTTCTTAATTTCCAGTATGGTGGTCCCATATTTAGCAAGGGGGGTCAGTGTGGGAAGTGACATCAAAGGTGACCAAAACATTCAATGGGTCTGATCTACTGTGCTATGTGGAAATTCCAGTAGTTGTATTTAGGCTAAAGTGATGGTGAATTGAATCAACCCTTTCTTACAGGCATGTTTGTCCAATTCTTTTTTTTTTCCTCTGGCACACTTGTTTGAATACTAGGGAGAACATGGAAACACATCTGGCCTTCAGTTGGAGTGGAGCTTGGGTCTAAATTTTTCATCAAAGAGAAATTCAGGAGCAGGAAAACAGGTGTGTACATATCTGTGTGTATGCACATGTGTGTGTATAGGTACACGTGGTCATCTCATGCATTGCCTCAGATACCATTTGATGTTTTGGGCTGATTTATTGGGCATTCTTATTCTGGTAAGTAGGTGGGTTATGAATGAGTCAGTCTAAGTTAAAGGGGAAGGCTGATCAATGTTTGACTCTAACGGCATTTACACTGCCTTAGCCAGGACTGAAGTAATTACATGGCTTTCTGAAAAATTCAAGTAATTTTCTTGAATGATTTTCCATATCATCTTTACTATTTCCTTAATTTAATAGAGATTGGTAGCTTAAAGCATATGGCATGAGTGTGTAATTTAAGGGAAAGTAGATTAATATGCCACCAGGCAAAAGTTTAATTTATGGCACTGGATGACTAATGGGGACAACTAGAACTATGGATTTATTTTTCTCTCAAACATAGCAGAATTTATTCCACTTATTTTTACAAATAAGAAATTATTCTTTAGAAATGTCATAGTAAAACAGCCTGGAGTTTGTTGGGACATATAGAAATGTTGATTTCCTTCATTCTTCCCTCCCTTCCTTTCTTCTATACTGTCAATAAAAACTGAAAATTTGCCATGCACTACCTGTGCTATGCTAGACACTGGGCGTGGGATGGAGTCTAAGGGACTCTTCTCTGACACAGATTCACTTGCTGTGGGGATAAGCATATTACCAAAAAATGCTTTTTTTCAATGTGAGTGCAGTGGATAGTTGAAAGTAGAAAACGGGGATGTAGAAGGTACAACAACTGCTTTTATGTTGGTGATGCTGACAATGAGGGGTGGGGGCATGGGAAAGTGAAGGTCAGAGAGGAGCTCACTGAAGCGGTGATAATTGAGTTAGGTTGAAGGAAATGTCAGAGTAAACCAGGGGAATGTGTACCCATGTAGAGAGTGGGTGTTGGGAGAGAGGAGGCATTGCAGGGGCCTCTGGCCTATGGAAAGAGCATATGTAAAGGCATGGTGTATGGTGCACTTGAGTAAAGGCATATGATTATAGTCTAGGAAACGTAAGAGTGATGGGAGACGAGGAGGCTGGAACTGTAGGCATGGGAGGCCTTCTTTGCCATGCCAAGGAGTTCCGACTTGATTTGCAAATAAAAGGAATCCAGAGAGGTAGGTTTGTTGGGTTTTTAATTAGTTAATGTCCTCATTATCTAACTATATAATGTACAAGGACTTGTACAGAACATGAAAAAGATGGCAAAAATATAAAATGTTAGAGGTGAAAAGGACCTGAAATACCTCTTAATCCAACATTTTTCTTCTAGATGACAACATTAACACGGAGGAGTAAGACATAGGTGAAGACAGTGCTTTGAGGAACAGCACACAGTTATGTATTGGAAATTCTTAGAAGTAACATCCTATTTCCTCATTCCCCTGAGGGTTCTTTATAATGGCAAAGATAACATTTCCTCCTGTAGGTACGTTCTATTATTGAAAGCAAATAATCTGTGTATAACTTTCTTTTTTAGAAAATAAACTATTTTTGGGGTCTGGCTTATTTAGTGTATTTTACTTCATTTTTTTCATGTTTATATAACAATATTTGTAAATCTCTCTACTTTTGTTCCATCTTTTCTGTGTATTGTCAAGAGTAACCACTGTTGCTATAGCAAATTTTCAGAATAATTAATTGCTTTCCCCCAACATTTTAAAATTATTTATTTTTATTGTGGCAAAATATATATCACATATAATTTACTATTTTAACCTTTTGAGTATACAATTCAGTGGCATTAAGTACATTCACACTGTTGTGCAACCATCACCTCTATCCATCTTCAGAACTTTAAAAATCATCCTAAACTGAGACTCCTGTCCTCCTCCTCAACCCCTGGCTGCCACCATTCTACTTTCTTTCCCTGTGAATCCTCAGCATTTCAAATGAAAAATTTCAAATATATAGTCAAGGTGATAGAAGAGAGATGATGGGGATGATCCCAGAGGAAATTACTTGAAGGCCTGCTGCAGGCCCAAGATATATGTCTGGATGTACCCTAGAAAGTCCACAGGGTGCATAAACAGAAACCCCAACAAAACAAAAACTTTGTTCAACTAAATATCTCCAACGTAATAAAGTAAAAAGAGTAAGAGCTTTGGAATCAGTTAAATGTGGATTGTCAGTCCAGATGTCCTGTGTGTCTACTTTTCTACTTATCTTTCTTTACTTTGATTCATGAAGGATTTGATGTGGCTTGCAAGAACCCAAGAAAAAAATAGAGATTAAATAAAATCCATGAGCAGGGATTGTGTTAAGATCATTAGAATTTGAGTTTCCTATTATTTTTAATGAAGGACAAATATAATCACTTATATGATTTCTCTGTCCTTAAAGAGAAAGGCTCGCCAAGGTCATATAACCTTGGGCAAATCACTTAACTTTTGGGAACTTCATCTATAAAATGGAGAAAATAAATGATTAACCGCTTCAGGGTTGTGGTGAAAATTATGTGGATTTATGTCTTTAAAGGGCTGGGCACAGTGTGGCACATGGGCACTCAGCATTATTAGCACCTTTCCTTATCTTGTGACTTGTGTTCCTATTAAGAGTACCATAGGATGAAGGCTTACTTTCGTTAATCTCATTAATTGAGGTTTTAGTGCTTGTAGCAACTACGCTTTTCTGTTTACCTACCCATTTCCCAGTGTGAGTCTCAGTTACACATTTTTATCAGTGTTGGCTGAGGCTAGCTGGGAGGCTTCATCATTTTTTCTTTTAAAATGCACCAACAAGGTAAGGTTATATGATTAAAAGAAAATAAAACAAAACATCCCTCTCACCATGGGATGCTTTGTCTGGTGGCTTAGATCTTTTTTTCTCTCATTTATAGTTCTCCAAGTGTTGGCAATGAAGTTGGAGCCGTGATCTACTGACCTTTGAGGGCCAGTCAGTGGGCAGCAGACAAAATTGCTGAAGAGTTTACTCCAGCTAGGTTATTGAATGTTTCCTCCAGTTATTTAGGCATCTGAGCCCTGGAGTTGGGTTGTCATTTGGCATTCCAACTTGCTGTTTGGCACTTTGGTCTTCTGACAGCCCCAAATCCCAGATTTACTCAACGTAGTTAATTCAGTAGCTATATTTAAATGTTGTGATAGTTAATTTTATGTTTCACCTTTACTGGGCTGTGAAGTGCCTAGACATCTGGCCAAATACTGTACTGACTCTGTCTGGGAGGGTGTTTCTGGATGAGATTAACTTTTGAATCAGTAAACTGAGTAATACAGATTGCCCTCCCTCATGCAAGTAGGTCTCATCAACAAACTGAAGATCTAAATAGAACAAAAAGGCTGAGTAAGGCAGAGAACCTCTCCTCCCTGATTTAAGCTGGGACATTGGTCTTTTCTGGACTGGATGTGGATGGAAATATTAGCTCTTCTTGAGTCCTGAGCCTGCTGGCATTTGGCCTGGACCACCACCATTGGTTCTCCAGGGTCGCCTGTTTGCCCATTGCAGATTTTGGGACCTCTTATTTTCCATAATCTTTGAACCAATTGGTTATAATAAATCTCTTTATGGCTGACTGTTGATCCATCCATCTATCTATCTATCTATCTATCTATCTATCTATCTATCTATCTATCTATCTTTCTATCCCCTACTGGTTCTGTTTCTCTGCAGAACCCTGACTAATACAAATTTGTCCTGGACCAGGACATACACCAGAGCTTGCAATAGAACAGTTGCTTCTATATAAATAAAACATAGGTTATGTGCAGAAGACATACTGGGATGTTTTCCATGCCATAGAAACATAATAATTTTAAGACATGTTTTAATTGCTTATTATTATGTAATAGTGTTCATTTAATTCTTAATAGAGCCCCACAAGGCAGATTTAGAACTGGTGAATAGGAGCAGAGCCAAGATTTGAACCCAGGTATACCTAATTCCCAATCCTATAGTCTTTCCACCATGGTAAGATTGACAAGATGTCAGGGGAAATAAACAGTTTATTCTCTTGACATTTTATGCACCCTGTGGCCCTACAACTAAAGATTTAAAAAGTTTGTTTTGGAGATACTTTAAAATTTTCTGTTTAGCATTCTGTTGTCTGACTTCACCCTCTGAAGTGGGCTTTAAGAAACATTTTCCAAAACCCACTAGTTCTTCCTCTCCCTGGCTTTGGTTGAAGTGCACTGCCTGCTTAGTGAATGAATGAGTGTGAAGGTAGAGTGCAGTTCCCAAAGTTATACTGGGAGCACATCAATGCTTCAAGATGATCCATAAAAGGCAGGGCTGAGTAGAGTTTTCCATGGTCCATGAAGTCTTGGAAACACTGCCTGCTGTACCCTATTTTGGAGGTTCATAATATGCTGTAGTAAGTTAAAGCTCTCAGATGTCATGTAGCAAAGGTACCATCTTAATATTTTGTAACTCGGCATTTCTATAACTTATTTGAGCAAAGGCCATGTTTGTGATGCCAATGACTAATTATATGCAACATAATATTATGGGAAATATTGGCCTAAGCATGGGGTCGATGTTGGGACTTGGCACCTGTTGAGACTGGAGAGGAGCCAGGTGTGGGGGACCTCACATCATTCTGTAAGTAGACTGCCTATTCTGCAGGCAGTGTTCAGTTAGGTCTAGTTTGGGGTAAAGGCCTGGATGGTATCTTCACATCGCATAAGGATAGTCAATGTGTGAGGCACCCTGTTTCTCAAGTTCAGGAAACAGAGAAGCACCCCCAGCAGCAGCTTTCTAATTCTGTAAATTAAACTGATGAAGATTGCACATGCTAGAAGCAGCATATTTGATATATTGAAAGGATGAAGAAAAGCCACACATATATTTTAGGCCCAAAGTGGGCTGGAGAAATATAATAAGAACCGTGTGTCCCTCTTGGCATTCCCTTGGTCCAGGTTAGGGCTGGTATGATTCTGGCCAACCCATATACCTCTGCAGCCGCAACTGAGACAGTAGCAAAGGGCGAACCAGTTTTAGCAAGGAAGGCTGCTAAGCGTGACACATCTCGAATGCCATTGTCTGGAAGGAAGGGACTGAGGATTAAGGCAGGAGTCCATGTCCGGCCATGGAAGGGTGCTGGATCTGCCTGTCATGGGCACATAACCTGATTGTTGTCTGACTTCACACTGTTTTACCCTCTGACAAGGGTCTGCCCCTCATCGGAAATGCCACTGATGGGATGTCTGGTTTCTTTCCCAAGATTTTCAGTCTTCAGGCAAGCTGAGCATGGAACATTGTTTTTGAGAAGCAAGGCTGTTTTTTTTTGTAATGAAATAGAATGATTCAGCAAGCATTTATTATAAATTTCCTATATATTCTAGAGGACACATTGAGTCTGACCTTGGCCTTCAAGGAGTTGATTTATAGTCTAGAGGGGCACATTACTTTCTATAGAAATAAGGACCATAAATTAGTGGAAAGATATGCAGATCTTAGCAGGGGCTGGGAGAGGGCACAAGGAGGAGTGTTCCAAATAGTGGGGAAGAGGAAGGTATAGCTAGAGGCCAGAGCTGTGAAGGAACTGCTCTTGCTAAGCGAACTCCAAGCAGTGTGGTTGGAGGTTAGACAAGTTTGCAGGGCTGGTGAGGAGATGGGCAGAACAAGAGATGGAGCTGGAGAGAAGGTGGGGGTCAAGGCAAAGACAGCCTTTGTGCCATGTTGTGTATCTGGGACTTCATCCTATGAGTAATAGGAAACCACTGAAAGCCTTAAAACTGGGAGCCCATCATCACGAACTCACTGCTGACTGGACCGCTGGACTCTTCCTTAGGGAGATGAGGGCGGTCCTTGCACAAACGAGTAAAGAAATAATGATAGAGCTTGGGACTCAGATTTAGTTGTTTGGTTGGCACTTTCTTAGCCACTCTCTGAGGCTGTTTGCTTATCTGTTTAACAATAACTGCTGCTTCTCTTTCACAGCAGTTTGTCAAGTTGCTCTGAAATCATATATGTGAACTTGTTTAGCAGTAAAGGGAGAAAGTACTTAAAGTAGTAAAAATCCACATACCCTCCGCTACAGTCAAGCAAAATATCATGTGCTTCCTCATGTTTTTACAAGCACAAAATTTCCCTCCTCCCTCATTCAATAATCAGAAGAGAGTGTGACTAAAGATAAGGGGTTGAGTTCTTGGTGTGGGTTTTTGAGAGGAGGTGGGCTGGAGGCAGCTCTGGAGAGGACAGCATCTTTTCCTTACTCTTTGTGGCATCTCTTCCCTACTCTGTATTCAGTGCCATCATGTTGGTAGCTTGGAATTGGCTACAGTGGGCCACAGGTATCAGTAAATGCTACAAATAAGAGTTTCTTCCCCCACTTCCAATCTTGAGAGCCAGTTGTTAGACATTTACCAGCACACCTATGCCATGGGGGACACTTGCATGAGTAAGACAGTGATAGGCAGAGTGGCTCACACATTCCTGCTGGAGAAGGAGGAGCCCTTTACCATCTATTCCTGGGTCAGTGACTCATTCAACCTTCTCTCCCTTTTGGGTATTATCCCTGAGATTGAGAGGTGATCCAGAGGGTTGTTCCTTCCTGTGCTCCTGGCCTGTGGAGAGAAGTGTAGAGAGGGCCCATCTGGTGCAGAGCTCTCCTTGCCAGCACTGTCCCAGAGCACACAGCAGCTTTCAGCGAGGGGTTCTGGCCCCTGGCACAGCTGGGCTAGCTGCTCAAAGCCACAGGGTCCATGGCAACACTTCAACTGTTTTGACTTATTTTTCGCAACTAGTTTCTTTGAACAATGCCAATGAGACTCCTTGAAGACAGGGCTCTTTGCCAAATGACAAAGTCATGTAAAGATAACAGCCCCAGGCCTGGCCCAATGTTGGCATAAGTGTTTGTGGGAGGAATGCATAAGCAGGGCCAGCAAATGGTGCAACCCAGGCTCCGGAGAAGTAACACCACATTTCTAAGCAGTTGAATCTTATCCCAAGCCACTGAATTCATTGACATTCCCTCAACAAGATACTGGGCCAGAGTCCTTGGGTACATGAGTCAGGAGTATAAATTACAATGACCAAAGCAGGAGATGCAGTTGACATGTTGCAGCAAACAGATGCAAAAGGGAATGGGATTTTGGAAACACAAGTGACAAGCTTGCTTTGAGAGTCAGCTGGAAGAGGTGATCCTGGCGTGGGGTTGAATGTTTGGGAAAATGGGGATTAATGCTCTGCAGTAAATTCTCACCAAGGACTCCACTCTTGTGACTGCAGAAGACTGGCCATTAACTAGGTGGGAAAGAGCTTGCTCTTCTGAAACGTAAACCCTCTAGGCAGTCATTCTACCTACCCTTCTGTGTATTCTTGAAATGACTGCACTTTCTATGTGCATACTTTAGTTTAATGAGACAGATAGGGTGATCGTCTTGTTCTGGTTTGCCAGAGACTTTCTTGCATTTAAACCTGAAAATCCCATGAACCCTCTTAGTCCCCAGCAGACAGGATAGCCTGTCACCTTAGAGACAGCTGTGGTGAAAGCTGTAGTTTGAAGTTAGACATCTGTACTGACTAGTGGATCACTTTGGGCCAATTGCTTGCCTTTCTAAACTTTCCTTAGAAAAAAAAAGTAATAATGCTGAATTCACAACTACATGTTGTGTAGATTCAGCAAGACAGTGCTGGTAAGAATACTCAACATAGTGCCTTGCACACAGTGGATGTGCAATACATTTTTTCCTTACAAAACTATAGTTTTTATACTATCTTGGCTTTTCCATTTTAGTATTTTAAAAGGCAAGCCCTGAAAGCAAGTAAGTGGGAGACTTATCCTCTGTAAAAACCTTTGGTAATTTCTGCTTTAACCTCCCATAGACTATCTTCCTGGCTGAGCAGTGGGATCTGGAAGGGACCTCCAGATTCACTCTTGATTGTGTTCAGAGCTGATGGCTCAACATGTTCCTGGTAGCCTAGGCTAGCCAGAAATGCCTGTGTTTTTTATGTAGAGGTCGGGGGACAGGAGAGAGGAGCCCTGGCCTCTCAATCTTGGTGTCAGATTTGGGTCACTGGGAAGTCAGCATCTGCCCAGAGCTCCTAGCTTTAGAAAGCTGTTTGAGGCCCCAGGGTTTAGTGACCAGCAGGGCTAGGTCCAGGTAACCCAGCATCCAGTAGTGCAGGAGAGGAGATTATGCAGCCTCCGACATGAAGGGAGGGAACATTTCAAAGCACATACTTTACTCACGAAACTCAAATCCAGTGAAAAACATGCTCTTTAAGGAACTCTTTCCTTCCTCTTTTTCTAACAGGCTACACAGAGTAAGTCTCTCTCTCTCTCTCTCTCATGAACAAAAGGAAACATCTTTGGAAATGGCAAAACATCTTATTGTTTCTCTCAGATTGGCCTTGGAGCCTTGGGAATCAGCCCTCAGGCTTCTGCCCTCTTAGAACATAGGGATGAGCCTGAACATATGTTGGTTTTGTTCCTTGGGCCAAAAACCTTGGAGTCATCTGTAAGTCCACTCTTCTCTCATGTATCCAGAATATACTTGTCTCTGTTTCCATGGCTACCGCCTGACTGAGCCACCATCATCTTTTGCCTGGGAACTAGATGTAGCCTCTTACCTGGACTTTCCCTTCCTGCCCTTGCCCCTATCATGGTCTATTCTCAACCCAGCAGCCACAGTGGTTTTTATAAATGGAAGTCACATCATGTACCTGCTCTGCTCCAAGTCTTGCAATGAGTCCTCATTTCACTCTGAGTAAAAGCCCATGCCTTTGCAATGACTGGAGAGGTAATGGTTTTTGCTTAGCCTCCATTTTCTCTCCAGCCTCATTTCTTATTACTCTCCACTGGCTCTTCCAACTCCAGCTACATTAGCCACCTTGCTTCTTGAGCCACCAGCCATACTTCTGCATTTGAGGCTGGTTCCTATGCCAGCCTCTAATGATCCGGCTGTTGCCCCTTCTTGACTTACTCTTCTGCTCACTTGCTCACCTTCTTTGAGGCTTTGCTCCCATCTCACCTTCTTGATGAGGCCAACTCTAACCACCCTGATGAATATTGCAACGTGTCCTTCCTGCTCCATATACTCCAAGTCCCTGACCTTACTTTGCATTTTTTCCCACAGCTCTGGTTGCCAATGTAGCACATTATTTGGTTACCTATTATGTTCATGTCTTTTATTTAGTCTCAGAGAAGATTACATCTAAAGTTCATTGAAGCACAGGGGAAAGTTGCACAGAAAGACTTGAGTTCAAATTCCATCTCTCCCATTTATTCCCTGTCTGATTTGTATAAGTTACTTAACCATCCAGAGGCTCAGTTTCCTCATCTATGAAATACTAATAATTAATTCATTCAAGGAGTATTCAATAAGCACTACTGCTATGAAAGGCATTGGAGATAGGTGAATATGAAAGGCAGAGTCCTTGCTGTTATGCAGTTGTAAAGAGGATGTAATGCAAGAATACATATAACATGCCTGGTAGAAAACAAGGCATATATTTGGTGCTCATTAAATAGTTCCCTTTCTGAAGAACTTGAATATATCTCTGTTAGTTATCTGGCCCCTTTTAGTTTATGCCATTTTCTTGTAATGCTAAAAAGAGCAAACTAGGTTAACACACACATCGCATGCACACATATGTGCTGGCTTGCACGTCATTGAACTGCAGCAGGATTTTTGGGGAAGGCAGCTTTTGGATGGTCTCCAGGAGGGTCCAAGAGCCTCCTAAAATATATGCAAATCATAGTATAACCCATTTTGTTCAAATAGGTAGAAACAAAGTTTGTAACTTTTATCAGATTCTTAAAGGGTGTCCTTGATACATCCATCCAAGGATATCTAAAAGGGCATCCTTGATCCATCCTTGATCCAAACCGTGGGGTTTCCTTTCCCAAACTCCATTATTGGTCTGCTATCTGGGTTTTCCTAAAACAACGATTTGAAGTGGAAACTCTGAAATAATGATTAATTCCAGAGTGGAAGATGGTTTTTGGCTGATATTGGTGCTGAGGCCCCTGCTTCCTGGGTGGTGAGAAGAAAGCCCGCGCATGTCAAGGTCATTGCCTTCTAAGTCCCTGGTACTGCTGGAATTTAGAGGCTTGCTCCCATGTAGATAAAACCACCCCTGAGATGGCTGGGAAGGCAGCAAAAGAAATGTCAGCACAGGTGTTAGGAATGCCTCATTAATCTAGGGTGAGCACAGATCACAGAGGGCAGAGCCCTTTAGGCACTCAGCATAATTCTGTGCTCTGATTTGGGAAGCCTGTGAAAAGAAGGGAGATAAATGTAGGAGTGTTGTTATTTTACTATTTTTTTTATTTATGTTATTAACAGTAAGGCTGCTGGCTCACTTAGCTCCATGCATTATTTTCAGCTGTGTAGTATTTAATCCAAGCTCCCTTGTCTTCATTTCCATGCATTGTATCAGGAAAACATTTTCTTTTGATTTCTTGCATCTGTTGCTAGATGCAAGAAATAAAAACTAGATAAAAGGAATAGGATAAGTTTAAAAGACAAGAAAATGGTACCAAGAAACTATTTTTGTCCTGCCTTAGTGAAGCAGGCAAGTAACATTTTTACTGTGGTCTCTTGACTCCTTGTGGAGAGAAGGAAAAATGCTGTTGAGGCAAAAACAAGAAAATGGATTGTGGTGATAGAGAGTTTCCCAGATATGTGATTTGTAGGTTTCTTATCTGGGGTCCCTGACTCTGCTTCCAAGATTCCACACATTGCTCAGCATGCTTGGACATTTTCTTTTTTCAGTGGAAACTCTTGTGAATACAGCATTGCCTCCCTGTAAAAGCTGTGCAGTATGCACTCCCTGAGGTCTTGGGAACCATTATAGCATGGCCGTGCAGACCCTCAAATGAATGATTGAAGCATTTCCTATCACGAGAACTGCGGGTTCCTTTTTATTTCAGCATTGCCAGTGTCTGCACTTGTAGCCTTCGACTAGTGGTTTCCTCTCTGCTTTGTCTCCTCATTCTCAAATCTTTAAAGCTGCTTAAAGATAGCTTGACGTGGTTGGTAATTGCAAAATCATAGTACCATTGTCAGAGGGCTTTGAGTCAGAGGGCTGTTTGTTGATCAGACACAGAGCTAGCCTCTCAACTCACACCAAAATACCTACTTCTGAGAGGCCCCAGGGTTCTGTAGGTCAATGACAGGCTTTAGTTCAAATCCGCTTCTACTACCTACTATATGACCTTGATTGAGTTACTTAAAGCTTCTATGTGAGGATTTTCTAGGATATCATGCTTGTAAAAAAATAGTACATACAACATACCAAAAATAAATAGTACTATACTTCTATTACTACTACTGCATGTGTTGGTAGCAGTATTCATGTTTGGGGAAAGAAGAGACTTCGCGATATGCCCTCTGGATACCATCCAGGGTTAAACCTGCCCTTTCAGTATCAGTGATGGCTCTGTCCACACATGGCATTTGAGAGCTATATTTTGGCAACTGTTCAATTACTCAGATAGCTGAAAAATATGTCAGCCATGGGTCCCAGTGCATTATTGATGTTGGCTGTTTTCTTTCAGCTGCATTGCACAGTCCTTGCCTGCTGAGAGCAAGAAGGGTATTCTCTCTTCTGTCCCTTGGAGGCAAGTTAGAGTGCCACCCTGCTCCAAAATGTTCCTTCCCTTCAAAGGTGAACAGCATGAGTCACATCTGGTCATCCCCGTAGGTTATTTCCTTGCAGCCTCTCCTCCGCACTGCTTCTTTCCTGCACCATTTCACGGGTGATTAAAGACAGGTGAGTGGCTCACTGGAGTGAGGTCAGAACCGCTTGTGCATAGAGGGATTTTCCTCTGCTTTGCAAACACCCAGCGACATCACACAGCCTTGGGAGCGCCATCAATTGCAATTGTTGCCAGCAAAGCGCCGTCTGATGGGATATTGATTTGGCACCGTGCTTAGCAGCAGCTCGGCCAAATGGGGCCTCCTCACCACTGCAGGGCTCCGGCCGCCTTGGCGGACTAGGCAGATTAGAAAAGCCCGGCCCCAAATACTTGCGGTTGCCAAGCGAGGTGGGCTCAGCCAGCAGATCTGTACTTCAGGCAGCACAAAAGGATGCGGTGTGAGGCTGTTACCAAGGTGCCCAGAATCATGCCTTCAAGTGTACTTTTGAAGAGCAAACTCTGATAAACTCTTAAATTTAAACACCTGCTTAACTGGTATTAAAAAAAAAGTCCAATCACTACATTTTCGGAAGTCTTTTTGCCTTGAAATGTTCTGCAGCTTTTTTTAGGAGCTTTTTTTCTTCCTTTTTTTCTTCATGTTTTAAGTGATTTATGATGATGCATTTATTAGTAGTGGTTTCCAGTGCGAGACAGTAATGGTGGAAGGTAGGCTATCACTGAAATGCTATTCAAATTTATAATAAAATTGAATGATGTAAATTTTCCTGCCAATATTTTGACATAAACACATTTTTTTATTTTTTATTTTTTTATTTTATTATTATTATACTTTAAGTTTTAGGGTACATGTGCACAATGTGCAGGTTTGTTACATATGTATACATGTGCCATGCTGGTGTGCTGCACCCATTAACTCGTCATTTAGCATTAGGTATATCTCTTAATGCTATCCCTCCCCCCACCCACCACCCCACAACAGTCCCTAGAGTGTGATGTTCCCCTTCCTGTGTCCATGTGTTTTCATTGTTCAATTCCCACCTATGAGTGAGAACATGTGGTGTTTGGTTTTCTGTCCTTGCGATAGTTTACTGAGAATGATGATTTCCAATTTCATCCATGTCCCTACAAAGGACATAAACTCATCCTTTTTTATGGCTGCATAGTATTCCATGGTGTATATATGCCACATTTTCTTAATCCAGTCTACCATGGTTGGACATTTGGGTTGGTTCCAAGTCTTTGCTATTGTGAATAGTGCTGCAATAAACATACATGTGCATGTGTCTTTATAGCAGCATGATTTATAGTCCTTTGGGTATATACCCAGTAATGGGATGGCTGGGTCAAATGGTATTTCTAGTTCTAGACCCCTGAGGAATCGCCACACTGACTTCCACAATGGTTGAACTAGTTTACAGTCCCACCAACAGTGTAAAAGTGTTCCATTTCTCCACATCCTCTCCAGCACCTGTTGTTTCCTGCCTTTTTAAAGATTGCCATGCTAACTGGTGGGAGATGGTATCTCATTGTGGTTTTGATTTGCATTTCTCTGATGGCCAGTGATGATGAACATTTTTTCATGTGTCTTTTGGCTGCATAAATGTCTTCTTTTGAGAAGAGTCTGTTCATATCCTTCGCCCACATTTTGATGGGGTTGTTTTTTTCTTGTAAATTTGTTTGAGTTCTTTGTAGATTCTGGATATTAGCCCTTTGTCAGATGAGTAGGTTGGGAAAATTTTCTCCCATTTTGTAGGTTGCCTGTTCACTCTGATGGTAGTTTCTTTTGCTGTGCAGAAGCTCTTTAGTTTAATTAGATCCCATTTGTCAAGTTTGGCTTTTGTTGCCATTGCTTTTGGTGTTTTAGACATGAAGTCCTTGCCCATGCCTATGTCCTGAGTGGTAATGGCTAGGTTTTCTTCTAGGGTTTTTATGGTTTTAGGTCTAACATGTAAGCCTTTAATCCGTCTTGAATTAATTTTTGTATAAGGTGCAAGGAAGGGATCCAGTTTCAGTTTCTCCATATGGCTAGCCAGTTTTCCCAGCACCATTTATTAAATAGGGAATCCTTTCCGCATTGCTTGCTTTTCTCAGGTTTGTCAAAGATCAGATAGTTGTAGATATGCGGTGTTATTTCTGAGTGCTCTGTTCTGTTCCATTGATCTATATCTCTGTTTTGGTACCAGTACCATGCTGTTTTGGTTACTGTAGCCTTGTAGTATAGTTTGAAGTCAGGTAGCGTGATGCCTCCAGCTTTGTTCTTTTGGCTTAGGATTGACTTGGCGATGTGGGCTCTTTTTTGGTTCCATATGAACTTTAAAGTAGTTTTTTCCAATTCTGTGAAGAAAGTCATTGGTAGCTTGATGAGGATGGCATTGAATCTATAAATTACCTTGGGCAGTATGGCCATTTTCACGATATTGATTCTTCCTACCCATGAACATGGAATGTTCTTCCATTTGATTGTATCCTCTTTTATTTCATTGAGCAGTGGTTTGTAGTTCTCCTTGAAGAGGTCCTTCATGTCCCTTGTAAGTTGGATTCCTAGGTATTTTATTCTCTTTGAAGCAATTGTGAATGGGAGTTCACTCATGATTTGGCTCTCTGTTTGTCTGTTGTTGGTGTATAAGAATGCTTGTGATTTTTGTACATTGATTTTGTATCCTGAGACTTTGCTGAAGTTGCTTATCAGCTTAAGGAGATTTTGGGCTGAAACAGTGGGGTTTTCTAGATATACAATCATGTCATCTGCAAACAGGGACAATTTGACTTCCTCTTTTCCTAATTGAATGCCCTTTATTTCCTTCTCCTGCCTGATTGCCCTGGCCAGAACTTCCAACACTATGTTGAATAGGAGTGGTGAGAGAGGGCATCCCTGTCTTGTGCCAGTTTTCAAAGGGAATGCTTCCAGTTTTTACCCATTCAGTATGATATTGGCTGTGGGTTTGTCATAGATAGCTCTTATTATTTTGAGATACGTCCCATCAATACCTAATTTATTGAGAGTTTTTAGCATGAAATGTTGTTGAATTTTGTCAAAGGCCTTTTCTGCATCTATTGAGATAATAATGTGTTTTTTGTCTTTGGTTCTGTTTATATGCTGGATTACATTTATTGATTTGTGTATATTGAACCAGCCTTGCATCCCAGGGATGAAGCCCACTTGATCATGGTGGATAAGCTTTTTGATGTGCTGCTGGATTAGGTTTGCCAGTATTTTATTGAGGATTTTTGCATCAATGTTCATCAAGGATATTCGTCTAAAATTCTGTTTTTTGGTTGTGTCTCTGCCTGGCTTTGGTATCAGGATGATGCTGGCCTCAGAAAATGAGTTAGGGAGGATTCCCTCTTTTTCTATTGATTGGAATAGTTTCAGAAGGAATGGTACCAGTTCCTCCTTGTACCTCTGGTAGAATTCGGCTGTGAATCCATCTGGTCCTGGACTCTTTTTGGTTGGTAAGCTATTGATTATTGCCACAATTTCAGAGCCTGTTATTGGTCTATTCAGAGATTCAACTTCTTCCTTGTTTAGTCTTGGGAGGGTGTATGTGTCGAGGAATTTATCCATTTCTTCTAGATTTTCTGGTTTATTTGCGTAGAGTTGTTTGTAGTATTCTCTGATGGTAGTTTGTATTTCTGTGGGATCCATGGTGATATCTCCTTTATCATTTTTTATTGCGTCTATTTGATTCTTCTCTCTTTTTTTCTTTATTAGTCTTGCTAGCAGTCTATCAATTTTGTTGATCCTTTCAAACAGCAGCTCCTGGATTCATTAATTTTTTGAAGGTTTTTTTGTGTCTCTATTTCCTTCAGTTCTGCTCTGATTTTAGTTATTTCTTGCCTTCTGCTAGCTTTTGAATGTGTTTGCTCTTGCTTTTCTAGTTCTTTTAATTGTGATATTAGGGTATCAATTTTGGATCTTTCCTGCTTTCTCTTGTGGGCTTTTAGTGCTATAAATTTCCCTCTACACACTGCTTTGAATGCGTCCCAGAGATTCTGGTATGTTGTGTCTTTGTTCTCGTTGGTTTCAAAGAACATCTTTATTTCTGCCTTCATTTCATTGTGTACGCAGTAGTCATTCAGGAGCAGGTTGTTCAGTTTCCATGTAGTTGAGCGGTTTTGAGTGAGTTTCTTAATCCTGAGTTCTAGTTTGATTGTACTGTGGTCTGAGAGACAGTTTGTTATAATTTCTGTTCTTTTACATTTGCTGAGGAGAGCTTTACTTCCAACTATGTGGTCAGTTTTGGAATAGGTGTGGTGTGGTGCTGAAAAAAATGTATATTCTGTTGATTTGGGGTGGAGAGTTCTGTAGATGTCTATTAGGTCCGCTTGGTGCAGAGCTGAGTTCAATTCCTGGGTATGCTTGTTAACTTTCTGTCTCGTTGATCTGTCTAATGTTGACAGTGGGGTGTTAAAGTCTCCCATTATTATTGTGTGGGAGTCTAAGTCTCTTTGTAGGTCACTCAGGACTTGCTTTATGAATCTGGGTGCTCCTGTATTGGGTGCATATATATTTAGGATAGTTAGCTCTTCTTGTTGAATTGATCCCTTTACCATTATGTAATGGCCTTCTTTGTCTCTTTTGATCTTTGTTGGTTTAAAGTCTGTTTTATCAGAGACTAGGATTGCAACCCCTGCCTTTTTTTGTTTTCCATTTGCTTGGTAGATCTTCCTCCATCCTTTTATCTTGAGCCTATGTGTGTCTCTGCACATGAGATGGGTTTCCTGAATACAGCACACTGATGGGTCATGACTCTTTATCCAATTTGCCAGTCTGTGTCTTTTAATTGGAGCATTTAGTCCATTTACATTTAAAGTTAATATTGTTATGTGTGAATTTGATCCTGTCATTATGATGTTAGCTGGTTATTTTGCTCGTTAGTTGATGCAGTTTCTTCCTAGTCTCGATGGTCTTTACATTTTGGCATGATTTTGCAGCAGCTGGTACCGGTTTTTCCTTTCCATGTTTAGTGCTTCCTTCAGGAGCTCTTTTAGGGCAGGCCTGGTGGTGACCAAATCTCTCAGCATTTGCTTGTCTGTAAAGTATTTTATTTCTCCTTCACTTATGAAGCTTAGTTTGGCTGGATATGAAATTCTGGGTTGAAAATTATTTTCTTTAAGAATGTTGAATATTGGCCCCCACTCTCTTCTGGCTTGTAGAGTTTCTGCAGACAGATCTGCTATTAGTCTGATGGGCTTCCCTTTGTGGGTAATCCGACCTTTCTCTCTGGCTGCCCTTAACATTTTTCGCTTCATTTCAGCTTTGGTGAATCTGACAATTATGTGTCTTGGAGTTGCTCTTCTCGAGGAGTATCTTTGTGGCATTCTCTGTATTTCCTGAATCTGAATGTTGGCCTGCCTTGCTAGATTGGGGAAGTTCTCCTGGATAATATCCTGCAGAGTGTTTTCCAACTTGGTTCCATTCTCCCTGTCACTTTCAGGTACACCAGTCAGACGTAGATTTGATCTTTTCACATAGTCCCATATTTCTTGGAGGCTTTGTTCATTTCTTTTTATTCTTTTTTCTCTATACTTCCCTTCTCACTTCATTTCATTCATTTCATCTTCCATCACTGATACCCTTTCTTCTAGTTGATCGCATTGGCTCCTGAGGCTTCTGCATTCTTCACGTAGTTCTCGAGCCTTGGCTTTCAGCTCCATCAGCTCCCTTAAGCACTTCTCTGTATTGGTTATTCTAGTTATACATTTGTCTAAATTTTTTTCAAAGTTTTTAACATCTTTGCCTTTGGTTTGAATTTCCTCCTGTAGCTCAGAGTAGTTTGATCGTCTGAAGCCTTCTTCTCTCAACTCGTCACAGTCATTCTCCGTCCAGCTTTGTTCCATTGCTGGTGAGGAACTGCGTTCCTTTGGAGGAGGAGAGACGCTCTGGTTTTTAGAGTTTCCAGTTTTTCTGCTCTGTTTTTTCCCCATCTTTGTGGTTTTATCTACTTTTGGTCTTTGATGATGGTGATGTACAGATGGGTTTTTGGTGTGGATGTCCTTTCTGTTTGTTAGTTTTCCTTCTAACAGACAGGACCCTCAGCTGCAGGTCTGCTGGAGTTTGCTAGAGGTCCACTTCAGACGCTGTTTGCCTGGGTATCAGCAGCGGTGGCTGCAGAACAGCGGATATTGGTGAACCGCGAATGCTGCTGTCCGATGGTTCCTCTGAAAGTTTTGTCTCAGAGGAGTACCCAGTCGTGTGAGGTGTCAGTCTGCCCCTACTGGGGGGTGCCTCCCAGTTAGGCTGCTCAGGGGTCAGGGGTCAGGGACCCACTTGAGGAGGCAGTCTGCCCGTTCTCAGATCTCCAGCTGCATGCTGGGAGAACCACTGCTCTCTTCAAAGCTGTCACACAGGGACATTTAAGTCTGCAGAGTTTACTGCTGTCTTTTTGTTTGTCTGTGCCCTGCCCCCAGAGGTGGAGCCTACAGAGGCAGGCAGGCCTCCTTGAGCTGTGGTGGGCTCCACCTAGTTCGAGCTTCCCGGCTGCTTTGTTTACCTAAGCAAGCCTGGGCAATGGTGGGCACCCCTCCCCCAGCCTCGCTGCCTCCTTGCAGTTTGATCTCAGACTGCTGTGCTAGCAATCAGTGAGACTCCGGGGGCGTAGGACCCTCCGAGCCATGTGCGGGATATAATCTCCTGGTGCACCGTTTTTTAAGCCTGTCAGAAAAGCGCAGTATTAGGGTGGGAGTCACCCGATTTTCCAGGTGCCGTCTGTCACCCCTTTTCTTTGACTAGGAAAGGGAAGTCCATGACCCCTTGCACTTCTGGAGTGAGGCAATGCCTCGCCCTGCTTTGGCTCGCACATGGTGCGCTGCACCCACTGTCCTGCGCCCACTGTCTGGCACTCCCTAGTGAGATGAACCCGGTACCTCAGATGGAAATGCAGAAATCACCTGTCTTCTGCGTCACTCACGCTGGGAGCTGTAGACCAGAGCTGTTCCTATTTGGCCGTCTTCTGAATTTTTCCCCACATTTTCATTTTGATATGAATGTTGCTTCTAAAAGCCATGGTTATTAAATAAATCTCCTGAGGTCACCAGCAGTCAATGACCAGCCCTCTATCAATAAATCCTTAACCAAGTTAGATTTCACTATGGAAGGCAGAGGGGTTTGAAAAGGTCATGCATTAAAATTTCCTCTCTTACCAACTAATTCCACCACATTGTTTGAGATGATGAATCTGGCAATAAATGAAGAGAAAAAGTGGTCAAAAGTCCCAGGTAGTAGCAGCATCCTTAGGAATTGCTGAGCATTGATCTGGCAGAGTGATTAGATTCTGATAGATTGAATTCTGTGTAGAATAGGAGTATAGGAAATATCCAATTATCAGTAGGAAACTCCATGGAAAATAAGTCTGATTTCAGGGCAGAATGCAGTGGGTACTTCTGCTATGTTATATGAATGGGTGAGAATGGGACTGATTTTCACAAATGCTCTTTATGCCTAGGTAGGGGAGGGAAAGTATTAAATGAAATATTTCTTAAAAAGAGACTCATTGATTCAGAAGTCTCTGTTGGCTCTGCCCATAGTGAAGGCAGAATGGTTTCTAACAGGGTCTTAATTGACTTGATGGGAGCTGTTTTCAAGGACTCAGCACTCTTTCCTTTCAATGCTTTCATTAAAATTCCCAAGTGCTTCCTAAATCCCATTGAGGAGAACAATTTTCATTTCTTCATTTACATTTAGCTAAGGCAGCAGGGAAGCCACATAGCTCTACGTGTGAGAGTCCACCTGTTTCCCTGGCGGTATTGGCAGCACATAAGCAGTTTGAGAGTCTTTTGCTAAGATTGGCTTTCCATGTTAATTACTTTTAAATTGTGTCCCTACGTTTCCATGCCTCTCCATAAATCAAGTCCCACTCCCTGCTCATAGAAGCCAGTTTATATCTCAGGAGTAGAAATATATGCACGTGTCAACTTCTGATGGGTCTGTCAGTCTACGAGTGAAGGATTATGGGCCGAGTCACAGTGCCTTCAGGGTCTTTTTTATTAGCAAGAATCTGTTAAAAGCATGTGGGTGGAAGGCATTCATAGATATGTTATTCTTTTATATTCTTTTATTCTCCTGAGTATTAAAATCCTTTCACTTCTGAGAATCACAGGGACCAGCATGGACCATTTAGATGTCCCCAAGGACAATTTTGAAAACACTGTCAGGAGTAGTTAATATCCCTCATTCCCCTTGTGTGCTGAGTCACATGAAAAGTAACATTTCACTTATCTGGAGGGTGCAAGGAACAGTAATTCTCTGCCAGATAGCTGAAAGGTGCAGCTAATCAGATAATTGAAAATTAACCCTTTATGCACTGAAAGGTAACTCCGGTCCGTGCTTTTTGCCTTTCCCTGAGTAGCTCCACATCTTCAGGTCTAGTAGAACACTCAAGTTTGTGTCCATGTCTGAGGTTTGCTCTTTGAGTATAATGTATGTGCTAGGAATCACTAACCTTGTGCCATAAATGAAATAAATTTCACAGTACTTGTCTGAGAAGCCCAATTGGTCATTGGTCAATTGGTATGTTAGGCATAGGGGGTTGGAGGGAAGGTCAGGGGTACAGGGGACAGTGGTGAACAAGACTTTTGTGATCTCTGCCCTCTAGAAGACTACAGTTGAATGGGTCCCTAAATCTGTACCCAATATTTTTCTGTTGTCCCCACCCGCCTGCCTCCTGACCTCATCACAGGCCACTCATCCCTTGCCACATTGCTCCTGCCACAACTTAGCTCCTTATAAGCCCTTCAACTCCTCAAGCTTCTCCCTGCTTAATAATCTTTGCACATGTTGTTCCCTCTTGTCAGAAATATTTTCCTCCTACTCTTGCCTGTTAACTGGCTGTCTCCTTTTCCTTCAGGTCTTAGATCAAATGTCACCTGCTTGTGGAGGCCATCCGTGACCACTTGGGTGTATTAAAGATGGCTGCAAATATCTGTATCACTCCCTCCCCACACCCTGCATCAAGAGGTGGGGTTTATTTCTTCTGTTGAATCAGGGCTAGCTCTGTGATTGCTTTAACCAACCCAGTGTAGCAGAAGTGATGTGCCAGTCCTAGGCTTAGCCCGTAAGAGGACTGGCCGCTTCTGCCTCCCCACTCTTGGCACACTTGCACTTGCAATCTAGCTGCCATGTACAGGAGCCTAATTTAGCTACATGCTGAGACCACGAGGAGAAACCGTGTGGAGAAAGAGAGAGGTCTCAGCCTTCCAGCTGTCCCTGCCAAAGCACCAGACATGTGAGTGAAACCATATTGGATATTCTAGCCCGGGTTGCCATCTGGCTACAGCTGCATGGCAGACCCCAAACAAGACCAACAGAAGAACTACCTGGCCAACCCACAGGATCATGAGAGAGAAAAATTGGTTGTTTTAAAAAGCCACTGAATTTTGAGGATAGTTTGTTACACAGCAATATAGCTGAAATGCCACCCTATTTATAAATAAATCATATTCCTTTTGTTCTCTGCACTGCACCCTGTTTTTCTTTTCAGCACCCTTTACCTTTACAGTGATGTATCTGTTGTTTTATAATCTGTTTAGTATCTGTTTTCCCAATTAGATTAAAGATCCATGGTGCAAAACTGGAGTATTTTAATTGACCATTGCATACCTAGTATCACAGAGTGTGCAGCACATAGTAGGCACTCAGCCAATGTTTGTTGAATGAATGAATGAATTTAAAAGGTTCCAGCATTTATTTGTTTTGTGAGATCATTTCAGTCCAGATACAGAGAAAAGAATCTGTAAATCTTCACCTTTGGTGGCCTTTCAAAAACAACCTTCGAAAATCCTGTTTTTAAATCTTTCTTTGCAAATCAAACTTCCACTTTGCATCTCCTACACACCTGCTCAACAGATTTTAATGCTTCCCTATTGGCAAGAGTATAAAGCCTTAGCATTTTTTTTTTTTTGAGAGAGTGAGTCTTGCTCTGTTGCTAAGGCTGGAGTGTAATCCTGTGATCATGGCTCATTGCAGCCTTGACCCCTGGGCTCAAGCAATCCTCCCAGCTTAGCCTCCCTAGTAGCCAGGGCCACAGGTGTGCACCACCACACCTGGCTAGTTTTTAAAAATTTTTTGTAGAGACAGGGTCTTCCCATGTTGCCCAGGCTGATCTCCACCTCCTAGCCTCATGAGATCCTCCTGCCTTGGCCTCCCAAAGTGCCAGGGTTATAGGTGTGAGCTACCATGCCTGGCCAGCCTAAACTTTAATATGGTAGTCCAGGCCCCTTCAGTCTGCATGTATAGCCGTTGCCCAGTGTCCCTTTCTTGACCCTCTTACACCCATCACATCAGGTTCTCTGTTATTATCTAGGCTGCTGTGGACCTTTCCACTTTCCTGGAGCCTTTCTTCTCTACTTCTACCAATTCCCCAAGAGACCCCCTTTCTTCAAGAAGCATTTACCAACAGCCTATGCTTTTTAGTGGGCATCTTTTCTTAACTGAGCAAACCATTGGACCAGTCCTCAGTTGGAAGTGGGAGCCATTCTTGATCCCACAGAAAGTTTAGAGACCGTGGAGCACTGGGCTGGGAGTTCAGGGACATCGCTTCTGGTCCAAGCTCTGCTGCCAACTTGTGTGGTGACTGCATGTGATTGAGCTGCTCGTTCCTTATCTGAAGAATTAGGAGCTTGGATAAAGATCCCTTTCAGCTCTGAGGTTTTTCCATATTCAAATTTGCTTTACAGTGATAGGAAGAACAACCCACTGATTTATGTACCTTTGGGTCAGAATTTGGCTGACTTGTAGCATCAGCAGTTTTACGTGAACAAAAATTTCAATTTCATTAGTACAGCCAAGTTAATTATGCTGGGTTGGCAGTGTATTCTGAGAGGCAGAATGGCCACGGAGCCAGAAGTCGGGAGGCCTGCACTGTCTTGCTGCCCTGCCACTTAGCTGGAGGAGAGCAGACCAGCCAGAGGGAAGCCGGTAGACTTCTTGGACCTTCACCACCTCATTTCTAAACTGGAGGTAATAATAATAATAAAGTGTGCCTGTAATCCCAGCATTTTGGGAGGCCGAGGCAGGTGGATCCTGAAGTCAGGAGTTAAAGACCAGCCTGGCCAAGATGGTGAAACCCCGTCTCTACTAAAAATACAAAAATTAGCCGGGTGTGGTGGTGGGTGCCTGTAATCCCAGCTACTCAGGAGGCTGAGGCAGAGAATTGCTTGAACCTGGGAGGGAGAGGTTGCAGTGAGCCGAGATCACACCACTGCACTCCAGCCTGGGCAACAAGAGCGAAACTCTGTCTCAAAAAAAATAAATAAATAAAATAAATTAAAAAAATAAATAAAGTGTTTTCATTCACTTCAGGTTTGTTCTGAGGGATTAATGTATGTAATATATCAATGATTTGATAGGTCATTATCAAAATGTAACTGAAAGAAAATTATCGGTATATCTATTTATCAAGATAATACAGGCTTTTTCTATTTACCTTGGGTGCTCTGCCCACCCCTAGATCCCTTTATAGTGTTTCAGTTTCTGTCCCTTTGTGTCCTGCCAGATGGATGAGATGGAAGAAGAACTACTATTTTATGAGAACCTCCAATGTACAAGGCACTGGCCATACGTGATTTTTTGTTTGTTTGTTTGTTTTTTAAGATAGAATCTTGTTCTGCTGCCCAGGCTGGAGTGCAGTGGCATGATCTCGGCTCACTGCAACTTCTGCCTTCCAGGTTCAAGTGATTCTCCTGCCTCAGCTTCCCGAGTAGCTGGGACTACAGGAATGTGCCACCACGCCTGGCTACTTTTTGTGTTTTTAGTAGAGATTGGGTTACACCACCATGTTAGCCAGGCTTGCCTTGAACTCTTGACCTCAGGCAATCTGCCTGCCTCGGCCTCCAAAAGTACTGGGATTACAGGCGTGAGCCACTGTGCCCGGCCCTGTTTTTTTTTTTTTTCTCCTTACAACATTCCCGTAAGGAATAATTGTATTATTAGTTGGCATTCTTTTAGTTGTCAGTAACATAACTCTGACTCAAACTAGTTTAAGTTAAAAAAAATTGGTGCGGTACATTTATTTTGTTCATATAACATAAAAGTCAATGGGCATTCTGGCTTCAGGCATAGCAGGATCAGGGGGCTCAATGGACCCTTTCACATTGTTTTTCTTTGTCTCTCTAGTTCTTCTCTCAGCTTTTTCTGTGTTGATGTCATTTTTTTTTCTTTTTTTTTTTTTTTGAGATGGAGTCTCACTCTGTCGCCCAGGCTGGAGTGCAGTGGTGTGATCTCAGCTCACTGCAACCTCCGCCTCCCAGGTTCAAGCGATTCTTGTGCCTCAGCCTTCTGAGCAGCTGGGATTACAGGCGTGTGCCACCATGCCCAGCTAATTTTTATATTTTTTTCGTAGAGACGGGGTTTTGCCATCTTGGCCAGGCTGGTCTTGAACTCCTGACCTCAGGTGATCCGGCCACGTCGGCCTCTCAGAGTGCTGGGATTACAGGCATGAGCCACTGCACCCAGCCCTGATGTCATTTTTATGGTATATTCTTTCCACATGGTGAAAAGATAACCCCATGGCTAAGATAACTTCAAGCCATATGGCTTGTTTCTCAAAGAAAAGAGAAATAGACCATCCCTTTCCTAGTGGCCACATCAAATCTCCCATAAGGACCAGATCTGTTTCAGTCACATATCACCCCCTGGACCAATCACTCTATCCATAGGTATGGGGTCCATGGTTCTGGTTGGACAATCTAGGTTATGTCTATTATAGTCAAATCTGGCCTGGGGGGGCAGACTCAGGTTTTCCTGCAGCTTTTTTGGGTCCGTGAAAAGCTTGGTTAGCCCAGGCCAGACTAACCATGCCTCTGTTGATGGAACATTAGGGTATGTGAGAATTGGAAAGGGATCCAGAGGTCCCTGAGCCCAACCCAACCATGGCCAAACAAGAGAAGGGTCTTATCCTAGGTGGCGTGGTGAGGCAGTACCACTCCAAGTCCTTTCCTTTGCCTGTGCCACCTCTATCGGAAGGATTATGTAAGCTTCTCTTGTGGGAGCAACTGAAGGATCCTGGCAGAGAGAGGCACAGAAACTGTGGGTCACATGCAGACTACATCGGGCTGCCCCTGAGCTGCCCTATCTCTTCTATCTCTTTGTCTTCTCACTTCTCTGGGCCACTACTTGGTAATGTAGTTGAGATTCTGGCTATTCAGAGCCCCATTTCAGAGGGGGGCTAGAGTGGGGGTACCTCTGGGCTTAGCCAGTCCTCTGCCTTTTCTTTCACCTCTTTTTTCTAGGGAAGGTGGTTCCTGAGACAGAGTCTGCCCCAAATTATAAAATCAAACAGAAAAGACGTCAGAGGGAGAAGCAGGGTAACAGTGTCGCCAAAGAGGCCCCTTTCCCCACAAAGGAAGCCAGTGAGAGAGAACAGCCTCTGTTGACAGAACATTATGGGGGCCGCCTCACATCTGGTGTGGGCGGGGAGGAGGGGCTGCTGTGCCTGGTGGTGCTACTTCTGATGTCCTAAATGTGTCTCCAGAATTTCCCCCTCAACAGACTCTCTTCATGATGCCACTGCCAAGTCGTGAAAAATGGATCAAGGGCATAGGCTGGCTTCATGGAGGTCAAAGCAAGTAGTCATCATCTCATAGCTGAAAGAAAAAAAGCTTTGCTTTTTCTGATTTGCCTATTTTCCTTTTTCTACTCTTCCTTGTTTGTAAGCGGAGGAGCTTGTTTGCAGTTGGTCACTGGATTTCTCTTCTGCAGCCCTGGTTATCATTTGCGCCATAGTTGTTGCATGCTCCTATGGCAGCTTCCTGGAGAGCTGACCTCTGTGCACAATGCCCTTGGCATATTCAGGGCAGTAGGTACCCTCCACATGTGGCCATGCCTCTCACTGTTTAGATGTGCCCATGGCTCCCTGACATCTATAGGAGAGAGCCCAAGCTTCTTCCATGACAACAAGAGAATGGCTGATCATTCCAGCATTTTCTCTTTCTGTTCCTTGTCACATTCACAGACACACCACACAAAACTGTTTGTGGATTGCAGGACACCCTACCCCTTACCATGTTTCTGTGCCTCTTTCCATGCAGTGCCCTCTCTCTGGAATCACCTGCCTCCACCCACCTTTCATGCAAACAATTTCTACTCCACCTACTTTCAAGATCCAGTTCAAATGTCACCTTCACTATGAAGCCTTCCTAATTTCCCCACAGCATGAATGACCCCCTCATCCATGCTCCTGCTCCTTTCCGTACCTTCTCTATTATATACCTCTTTACTAGAGTTTTTGCGTGTCTGTAGGGAGGTGGTATAGCAAAGGCAAAAGAACATGAGCTTTGCCTTTTGGTCTGGGTTTGGAACCTGCTGTGCCATGTATTAGCTGTATGTCTTTGCAGAAGTTATCTGACCATTGGGAGCCCTTTCTGTCTTTACTTGTAAATGAGCATAATTAAACTATGCTAAAGTATTTTGTTGGGGATGAAATGGACCAACCTGTGATGTGCCTGCCATGGTGCTTGGCACATGATAGTTCTCAAAAACTGGTAGGGTGGTAGATGTGGTTATTGTGATTATAAATGAACCATGAAATCTTAGCAATGAAAGAGACCAGGGGGGTCATTCTCATGCCTTCAAAGCCTGATTCCTATTCCTTTATCAGATTAACATCTAGCTTCCCCTTGAACTCTGGGACAGGTAGCTCACTTTCTTCCTAATCTTTTGTGATACTTAATTCTGACAGTGCAGAGGTTGGCTAGTCCATAGACTTAGTTACTCTGTGTGAATTTGCAGGAGTACTTTAAATTGTTGGTTATATGTATGTATGCATGCATACATGAATGTATATGTGCCTGTGCATATATATATATGTATGTATGTCTATATGCATTTAGTGATGTTTGACCATGTAATGTTTCCTAAACAGTTTTACTGAAAAATCTGGGTTAGGAAGAAACAAAGGAAATTAAACTGTAAAGCAAAGTTGTGAGTGGCTTTGTGTTTTCTTAGACCTTTTGTTTCCAGGTCTATTTGCATCTGTTTCTTTTTGCTTGCCTCTGAGCAGAATGCTAGTAGAAATTGTGGCTTGTGGTGTTGCTGCAACTATCGAGCATACTTTGGCTGTGATAGATGAAGAGAGAACACAATCTGAGTGACGTAGTAACATGGTGCATCTAAAAATAGTAGTATTTTGTTGGCAGAGAGAAGACAAAGTTGTTTTCTAATGTGGTTTAGGAGCAAGGAATCCTTAGTTGTTTTGTGGTATTTTGGCCTCAGTTTTCTCATCTGTAAAGTGGGAGCATTGGGCACTAAGAGCTGGGGTAAAGAGGAGGCAGAGGTGGACTCTGTACCTGAGAACTAACTACTTCCCTTCCCCATTCAACTGGAGCCACTCTATCTTTATTTTTTAAAGCTGAGTTATGCATTTGAGTTCCTTATATTATTTAAAATAAAATATTCTGTTGCTTCAAAAATTTGAAAACCTCCAAACTGTGTTGTCTTTTGGGCTCCTTCCTGCTCTAAAGACTATTATGGCTGTAGATAAAGCAAAGTTATATTTTTCTGACTTTCTAATACACATTAATTTTGTAAGAAATTTTCTCAAATGAAACAAAATCTAGCTTCAAAAACTTAAAAAAAATGTTTTTGGTCTTTTCTCTCTGATTTGCTTAATTGCAGCAAAAGTCGATTTCTTTCCTTTTTCTTCCAAAATTTGCTTTTCTCTGACAATCAAAATTCCACTAAGAGTAGGAAAAAGTCATAGATGTGGTATGGAGCGAAAGGTAAGTATCATGCTTAATATTCCTTTGTATATTTTCATCCTAGGCCAGTACTTAGAGAAACTATGACATAGTTAAAATGTGAATTCAGCATCATTAGTCTCTCTTTTCAGCAATTTCTTTTTCCAAGTCTCTCCAGATGACCTCAATGAATCATAAAGCTGGAAACAACATAAAAATATTTTTGCCTAAATGTATCATTTTATAGATGTGGAAAATGGGACTCTGTGAGGGGGATGTATTTGTATAGGATAAGGTAATTAGCCATAACTCAAACTCTGGTCTTTTCTAGTTCAGTTTTCTCTCTAGTTGGTCTAGGAAGCCTCCTGGTGCTTCAGTTTTCTTACTGTAAAATGGGAATGATAATAATAGTATCTACCTCATAGAATAGTCTCGAGTATTACATGAGAGGAGAACACTTAGAACAATGCTTGGGCTATGGAAAGTTCCTGATACTTGTTTGCTGTTATTATCATTATTGTACTTCCACATTGTGCCAGCAGCCTGCCCAAGGTGCACACACTAATGGAAATACCCCATTTGGGGACCATGCTGCTGTCTTCCATTCTCAAAACACGTCACTATAAAAATTTCCTCTTGTGACATTCTGTTTCCCCAGGGCACTGTTTCTCTGCTGGGTGACACTGGAAGGGTAATTGGTTTTATTCAGATAGATGAACTCCATGTTAAAATATTGCTTAATGTTACCATTGCCTAGTAATAATACCTTAACTCAGTGAAAATATATGCGCCTCCATAAACCTTAAAAGGCTGCCTTTAATGGGGCGACTTCAGATTTACCTGGCAGGTGAGTAGGTAAGTCGTTTTTCATCAAACAGGTCTTTTGTCTTACCTTGAGGTACCACCTTCTCTGCTAGAATGCATGGGGCCAGCCAAGCATCCTCATCACTCTCACCTCTAACTTCTGGAAAATGAATGCCAATTACGAAGTGGGTGAGCATTTATGATTTAGAGACCATTTTATTCCTTTGTTAAGGTCAGGTGAATGGAACTTTACTTGAGCAGTGAAGAGAAGCTAGTCCTCACTTCTAAGTTTATCATGCTTTTGGGAAGCAGGTAATCATCTAATGGATAGGAAAATAATTCTGAGAGTGTGATGGAAAGAAGTATTACCTGTCATTGAGGAAAAATACTGTATAGGGCATGCCCCACCCTGAATCTCAGGAACCTTGAGAGCCAGGTTTGAAATAGCCCCTGGTGGTGGCTTCACCTAGAAGGAAGTTTGACGGACCCTTCTGTGATGTCGCTTGCAATCATCTTGGGCATGGATTCCCCCAGTCTTTGGTTCCTCTCTTCATCTGTCCTCCCTCCCTGACTCCCAACTTCATACCTGGTCCCGTTCTTCCAGAGCATTCTACCTTATTGACATTGTTCATGAACTAGGGGAACCCTGACAGTGAGTTGCAGCTTTGTGGAGCTGAAACTTTGTCACCATCCACAGCCGCCCAGCCAGCACCCAGGAGGGACCCTCTTGAGTAGCGTGTGATATTGATCTGAAGAAACTTACCTCCTCACTATTGGTGTATTTTCTCCTTTTCTTCCGCACAAGAGAGAGAGGTGGGGGTGGGGGGGGAGAGGGAGGGAGGGAGGGAATGAGAGGGAGAGAGAGCGCGAGCGAGAGAGCCCCTTTAGCAAGAAAACATCAAGAGTTTTTGAGTGTGGTGTGTGGTTCCCTTCGTCCCCATCAGTCGCTTCAATATTTCAAAATGGACCCGGTTCTGTGGCGGGTGCGAGAGTGAGGCTGTGGGGGACCTCCAGGCTGAACCTCCGCGAAGCCTCGCGGCTTCTGCGTGCCCTGGCCCCGGGAGGATAAGGATTTCCCTTCCCTCCTACTTGCGCGCGGAGCCGAGCTCTTGTTGAGGTGAGGGTTCCGGAAGCCTACGCAGCTCCGCAGGTCGGTGGTGGCCGCGGCTGCCCTGCGGGGGTGAGTGTGCCCGGCCGGGGTCGGAGCCCAGCGTGTGCCCGGCAGACGGCGGTGCCCGCGCGCCCCTCCCTCCGCGCCCGCGGTGACAACCCAGACGCCAGCCCGGGCGCTGACAGACGACTTTTCTCACTTGTCAGTTTTCTCGCTTGTCAGCAGAGCTGCTGGTAAGTGAGAGAAAACAGAGGGGCGCGAAGGCAGGCGCGGCCAGGGAGTGAGCGGGGCGCTGGGCGCGGGGCGGAGCTGGGTGCGCGGCGTCCGGGTCAGGCCCCACCGCCAGCGCCGGCTCCCGCTTGGCTCAGCCGCCGCTTTTCTCTCCCTTCTCACTTTCTTCCTCCTCCTCCTCACTTTCTCTCCTCCCCACCCAGCCCTCCTTTTCACCTCCAAACCCTTTAGCTGCGCGCTGATCGCTTCTGTGGCTTTGTTTGGGAGTAGGGGGAGAATACGAATAGACCCGAGGTGCTTTCTCTTGGAGCTGGAGCCCAATCCCAATCCCTATCTCTATCCCTATCCCTGTGCTTATCCCTGGGCATTAGCCCGGGACCATGGCTGGTTCCCGCAGCTGCCTCCGGGGCGCACCTGGAGCCGTGGTTTCCCGCGATCGGAGTCCGCTCTAAGTCGGAGTCTGGGGGCGCAGAAGGGGGAGCGCGCCGAGAAAGTGCCCGGCAAACGCGCGCCGCGCCTGGCTGGGCATCGCGAGCTGGGCGAGGAGACGGGGAGGGGACAGCCCAAACTATCTCAGCTTCACCGCCAGTGGTCACCTACCTGCAGCTATGGAGTCGCCAACCAAGGAGATTGAAGAATTTGAGAGCAACTCTCTGAAATACCTGCAACCGGAACAGATCGAGAAAATCTGGCTTCGGCTCCGCGGGCTGTAAGTATACCTATTTACTTCTCCTGCCCCATTTCCCGCTCCCATCCTTATTTTACCACACAGCCGCAGTCACGACTGCTCACCCCGTTCCTGCATGGGCCTTTAAATACAACCCTAGAAGTTCCACAACTGCTGCTCTGTTAATTACAGTCACTGCTACTTTTCTTCCAACACAGAGAGGGTTGTCTTTCTGTCTTAGAATGCCTTGCTGTTCCAAGTCATGCTTTTTTGGGGGGAAGGAGAGATGTCCTTTGATGAGTCAGTTATGGTGGCCCAATACTCAATGAGGTGTTTCTGATCCTTTTTGCCCAGGGAGAAAAGTTTGAGACCCAGACAGGGACTTTTAATTGAAGGAAGAATTTTTCTCTGCAAACTGCTTGCATACACTTGGGCAGGTGGTCCAAGAACTTACCAACAGTTAAAATTCAACATGCATTCTGGCTGCTACATTTCTTTTTTCCCTCTCCTTAGCCCAGTCGAACTTCTGATATTTCCTGGGGTTCTTTTTGGTGGAGAAATGTTTACTAGAAGGAAAGGCTCTTGTGGAGAAAGTGGGGGGCAGAAACGATATTGGAGTTTTCTTGCAATATTTGAACAGTGAAATAGAGTGGCCAGAATTCTAGTTGCCCTGATGGATGGAGATCTCTGAATTTCATTCACTTCATTGGGTTCTGTCTGTTTTTGGGTACTGAGGAGAGGTGACCTGAAAATACATGGTATTTTCTGTAAAAATATTTCATCGTCAATGAACTGCTGGTCACTCCAGTCAGGAGCTTGAGGGATAGCTGTATATTCACAGCTTGCTCCTCAGTCACTGGGCAGGTCCCAAAGACACCTTCCATGACTACTAGATACTACTTTCATCAGACATTTGGCATCAGATATCTAGTGTGGTTTAAAAATATGGTTTTTCTCCAAGCATATTCTCTAGACATTCTGTTTCTAACAAGGGCACTGATGGGAAAACCAGCTTCCTGCCAGTTTGTTTGTTTTGCTGCTGTTATTGTTTTTGAAAGCACACACACAAACAAAAGACAAATAAAAAATGTGTTGATCTAAGTTAGCTTGATATTCAAAGTTTCTAAGGAGAAGCATTAAGGTAGTATGTGTTTCTTTAAGGGGTCCTTATTGACAGGTGCAATTTATAAAAGCCATTCCATATATAGTCCAAGTGAGCTTCATTGCCATTGATTTCAATGGGAAACCATGCCAAATAATTTGATTTTTGACTTGTCTAGCCACCGCTAGTGGAGACTGTAAATTTATTTGGAAACCTTGTCTCTGGCTGGCAGGCTTTCCTGACAGTTTAGATGCCTGCAACGCAGCAGCTCTCGGAGTGGTGTTTACAGTAATCTCATGTTATATTTAGTGAACATTACGTCCGATTGTATTGTGCTGCACACAGAAAGTTTGTTGTGTCCACAAAGTCTGGGCCCAAAGTGTATAATGTGAAAGTGTTGTCGAGCTGGATTCCTTGCCATGCTGACTAGAGGGATTCATATCCATACACCCAGGAACTTCTTCTCTTGGACTGCTTTTCAATTTAAACCGACTCCATGGAGACATTTGGGCTAGAGACAAGTGTTTGGTCAAATCAGCAATGCTGAGGCGGGAACTTGTGTGGAAAAGCATTAGCACTTACAACACTGCGTCGTGTAGCTTTCTCAGTTTCATATCTGCTAGGCTTCTCTCTCCAAGGTGTTGCAGTGTAATGTAACTACATTTTCATTTTCTAGTCTCTTGTATCTACTCAGAACCTAGTGCTTTTGAACATGAATAGTGTGGGGGTGATTATAGCTTCACTTTCTAATTTGAAAAGGAGATGCTATTATTTGTTATTATTATACATATTTTTACCAGTATATGATCCTTACCACTTCTTCTTCTTTTTAAACATAACAGCAGTGCTAGAATAAATAGCTAAAGACTCTGGAAACCAAAGCACACACTCTTTTATACAACTTGGAATAACATTTTTGCAGTCCACAACTTGGAATAACACTTTGCCGTCCACAAAATAGAAACCCTTAGGGGAAGGAAGGGTGTGTGCATATTTGTCCACACAACAGATTGTCAGTAAGAGAAAGGAAGCTGCTCTTTCAACATTTTAGAAAGCCTCAAACCATAATTGGATTTTCATACCAATATATTACCATGACACCTTTATAGAAAGGGCTCTGTAGGTGACCACAGATGGTCAGGAATTCAGTTCAGCTTGTCTGAGAGACATCTCACTTCAGGATGTGATCATCAACTCACGCCTGGATTATTCAATGGTATCGCATCTCCTTCTTGTTGGTATCGCCCGTATTTAATTTATTGTTGAATTTTTCATCTCCTCCATTAGAATGTAAGTTCCATGAGGACACATACTTACTCACTGCAATACCTAGAACAGCATTTAGCACATAGTAGATGCTCAATCAATAGGTGGTGAAGCATAAAAACCCAAATGTGAGCTTTTAAATATTCAAAATGAAGATAAATATATATTTAGGACAGCTTATGGCCGTGAGACCTGTCAACACAATGAGCCATGAGCTAGCTAGGATGCAGGTTTTATTAACATCATTGCCCAGGTTGGGGCACAGAAATCTAAACTGAAGTGGGAAATGGGCAAGATGTGTGGCAGAGTTGTGGCCCAGGGCTGAATCCCACTGTGGTGATCATGTGGGCTTTCTCTTTCCCTTCTTTATAGCCCCTCTTTCACACTGGTGAGAGGTAGTCTTTACCAGAGCAAGAGGATTTCTGTGGTTATCACCTGCAAAGAATCAACAGTCAAGTATATTGCAGGGAGGTGTCCCCTATACATTCCAACCCGTACCCATACCCTGCCATGCTTTATTTTTCTCTAGCACTTCCCACCATCTGAATGCTGTATAGTTTATTTATTTTTAGGTTTATTGTCTGTCTCCTCCAGCTAGAATATAAGCCTCATGAAGATAGGGTTTTTGGTTTGCTTTGGTCACTTGCTTTTGGTTCGCTTTTTATCCCCAGTGCCTACGCTTCCACCCGGTATACAGTAATACATATTTGAAACATAGAGCTGTTTTACATATTTCTCTAAGAAAGAATTAGGAAGAACTCTTAGCATTTTAGCATCATCAGCATACTAACAGTGCATCAAATATTGGAGATGTGAGTTTTAAACACTCTCTATCTTAGCTGGGATTATAGACACCTGCAAGCCCAGGTGTCTGTTATGATGATGGCGCCCATGCCCCTTGAGCGAGGTTCTGCACACTAACGCTCAGAGGCTAGCTGTGATTTCCAGGGAGGGTGCTGGTCCTCAGCCTTGCTCTGTGGCCCTGATGCTTCTTACGCACATGCTCCCATTTCTCTAAGTGAGAAGAAAACAAATACTGCACACCTGAGCTTTCTTAATTGGAACTCTCAGAGGGATGCTGTCCTCTTACTCTTCGGAGAGGAGCCTCATTTTTCCTTTTCCATAAACCTCAGTTCCTCCCAATGAGCTGTTGTCATATCTCTTTTCTCTGGAGGACTGGGTAGAGTTTTTGAGTCCCTCTGAATTACTTTTTTGTTACAGAATCTTCCAGTCAGGGAAACAGGGCTGTGGGTGTTCTATCTACCCCTGATGAAGCCTCATAGGGCTCCTTGGGCTTGAGCAATTGGGTTATGACTGTACCTTGGGTCCCGACCAAAAAGTTTTTCTATTGCCAGCCTGCTAGATGATGTCAGAAACGTGTTTCTATGCTGCATTTTTTAAAAACTGAGAGCAAGAGAGCAGGTTTTACTTATTCCTTGGCATTTATTATCACAATTATAATTATCTAATCTCATATATTTATTTTGCCCAACTATGAGGTAGTTGGTATAATAAATTTTATGCTTATATAACACTCCATGAAGATGATGATGCTTTTTTGCATTACCTAAAGTAACATTTTTAATATAAAGGCAAGAGAATGGCTATTAAGTTAATAGACTGCAACAACTATTGTTTTTGTCTATGCAGCAAGCTTCCCATCCACCTTACTATGCTAACAGACTCTACTCCTCACCCCAGCATAGTACAGGACTGGCCAATCACAGAATTCACCTTCCAGGTAATAAAAGTTGGTTTCAAGTAGGGTATGGATCCCAAACAGAAGCATTAGAGTCCCTCATTGACATTTCTGTATTGGCTGTGGGAAAGGGAGGCTTTGCTTTTCTTCTGGACTTTCATGGGGCTGCCATTGGATCCATTTCCCACCTCATAGAGAAGACCTTTTATGATAGGAGGCAGTGAGGCTAGTGCTCAAAAGGAAGCAGAAAACACGGAGTGGGAATCCCTGGGTCAGCTCCTGGAGGTCCCAGTTCCTGTAGATGTGTCTCCAGTTCTGTCAGCTGTCCCAGCTACATGAGCTAGTTAGACTCTGTTTTTGCTTAGGATGTTTTGAATTTGGTTTCTCTGAAACAGTCTTAACTAATACCCTATTGATGTACAGAGAAGTTAAGTGACTCTTCCAACCTACACAGCAAAGATGAGGAGAAAAGCCATAGGCAACAAAGCCTGGACCTTTGGTTTTAAATTTCTTATTTAAGCCCTCTCTGTGTTTCTTTCTATATAACCTAATTTTTAAATGATATAATTAGTGTTCAGGCAACATGGGATTACTCAATTAACATTTACTGAGTGTCTATTAGGTGCCAGTCAGTTTGCTAAGCCCTGGGTTTGCAAAAGTAGGTAAGATACTTACTTGACTTTCAGCAATTTGAAGGCTAGTGGCAGAGACTGATATGAGTACCTGGAGGTGATGAATATAGTTCCAGGGGGATGCGGAGGAGGCTACGTCTACCTGGGAGGGCCCGAGAAGGTGTTACAGACTACAGTGAATTGTGTATTCATTCTAGGAGACTCATTAGAGTCATAAGGAAGAAACTTGCTTAGACTCTTTCCATTGATGTCAGCCTTTTGCAAAAATGCAAAGAAACCTTTTACAAAGATGAGAGAAAAACAAGGAGTCTTCCAGGCAGCCCAAAATAAACTAGTTGAGATTTCTGAGATGTTCTTATGGACTACCGGCAAAGCTGCTTGCACTTAACTGAGATATGGCTTGTGTTCTAGTGAACCTTCTCTATGTTCACCATTCATTGAGAATTCCCTAAGGAGAGAGTATGGTTGGGTCTATTTGCTGTCATGCAACATGGAGCTATTGGAGATAAATCTCACCACCTCCCCCTCACTGGCCCCCGGCCCCTCCCCCGCCACCGCCGTTCGGTCAGAAGTAGTTGGCCCCTGAATTGGTCTGGGTAACAGGATTACCTTCTCCTACTAATCAATTCCCAAGAGCCTTACTTTCCTTAAAAGGTTAATGTGTGGTATCCTCTTGCAGCTCATCTAGTGCAGTACTGAGGGACAGATAGAAGTGTAGTCATGAGAGGTGATGCTGGAAAGGAAGGCAGGGGCTGGGTAGTGATACATGACATTTAAAAATTTTACTTTTTGTTTTACTCAAAATTATGTATGCTCATAGTTTGAGGAGGTGAGTAACTGAACACATTTTACTATACAACAAAAAAGTGCTGTGTTCTAGGTGTTCTTTCATATCTTCTAGAGAAATATATATATATTTTATGATACATAATATTTTTAGAAGTTTGTGTTTTATCCTTTCAAAGAAATTGTTAAAAGATGTTAAGCTGGAGAGTAACAAAATTAGATTTGAATTTTAGGATTGTAATTCTGGAAAAAGGGTGGAGGACAGATTGGAGATGCGACTCGAGGCCTGGAGACCAGTTGGGGAAGATGCCTGATTTGGGGTAGCGCTGCTGAAGATGAAAGAACAGGGGGCATGTTTGAAATGAGAATTGACAGAACATAGATTTAGAGTAGAGAAAGAGGAGCTGTTGTCTTCTGAGTTCTTTCAGCTTAGATGTCTCAGTGAATTTGGTGTTATTTGCCTCGTTAGGGACTATGGAGATAAAAGCAGGCTAGGATAAAGCAGAATGATAAACTTGGGTGTAGATATGTTAAATTGGTAGCCTCTGGAATGTTCAAGTAGCTATTGGTGATGGCAATATGGAGCCATGGAGAGACCTTTGGCTTGGAGTGGTGGGTCTGAGAATCTTGGTTCTTATTATTAAATCCTTGCAAGGAGATGACCCAGGGAAGCAGGCATTGACCTGAATCTTACCAGAAAAGCAATTCCAGGAGAATACTTTAAAAAATTGTTGTTTGTTTCCCCCAGATTACATATTTAGTGTATTAACTGGTCCTTTTACTCTCCCATTCAATTGGAATTGCCAGATCGTTCAGCATATTTTTATTGGGTTTCCATTATGTACTAGGTGCTAGGAGCTTCAGAAGGGATATGAAAATATCAGAAGAAAATCCTTACCATCAGGAAACTTAGAATATATTGAGGGAAACAAGATACTTCTTATACATGTGAAAAGGTTAAAAATCAACAACAAAAAAGAGGGCAATAATTAATTGCTGACTAAGTGATGTGGACGCTACATGCTAGGATTCAGAGAAGGGAGACATTTGTGTTTGAAGGATTGTTTTCGAGTCTTTCTTTTCTTAATAGAGATCAAGTTAAATCTCTCTGAAATACATTCTTAATGTATATTAAAGGGGAAAAATGTGAATATCAAAAGAAGTAGATTCTCACATTTACAGTGAAATTTTCTTTACTTGAATACTCATGCAGCTTACTAGTACATCATCACTTGATTATTGTAATTTGGTTATGCTAGTGTATTAGTTAATTACAACTCAATATTTAGCAGCAAAGTGCTTAATATTTTGACTGAGCTTTACAGCATTCCTCTGTCAGTTGGGAAGCAGCCCTCAGCAGAGAGGTTTCTGCATTACCATCTCTAGTTTTCAATCTTTAATTTTCTTTGGCTCATGGAAGACTACTTTCCTTGGTTTCCATTTCCCCACATGGAAGGAAAGTGTTTATAGGACCTATCTCCTGGATTTTTGAGAAACAACTAAAAGAAATAATTGTTATTAGGTTAATGCAAAAGTAATTGCAGTTTTTGCTATTAGTTTTAGCGGCAAAAACCGCATTACTTTTGCACCAACTTAACAAATATAAGGCACATTACAATAGACTGGGACAGCTTTGAGAATGACCATCATCGGAGTTTCCCACTAGCAATAAAAATGAATTCTACAACAAATGCAACACTCTATTTCTGGAGGAAGTATACTGAATTCGTGTAAAGTGTTGGTATTCTTCAGGCTTTTATTGTACTGTTTATACAGAGTCCTCTTGACAGCTGTTATTAAACAAAATAAATGAGTCTTAATGACCGTAAGACAAAGCTAGATGTTCCTAGCTTGTGAGATTATGAAAAAACTAAAGAGAATCATTCCATCCAGAAGATACAAAAATTGATCATTTTAGGTAATGAGTTTTGTTCATATAGTTGAAGGAATACACATCTGTATGCAGAAAATTCAGTCATTCACTCACTTACCAAATATTTCTGTGGCACTTACTATGTGCCTGGTGCTGTGCTAAGCACCAGGGAATTAGTGGGAAACAAGACAAAGGCTCCCTCCCTCGGGGGATGTTCAGCCTACAGTAGAGGAATATATTAAACAATATTTCCATAAATTACTACCTGCTGTGACAAGTGCTGCAAGAAGTCCAGCACAGGGAGCTGTGAAAACATAGAAGAGAGGACCCAAACCTGGTCCGGGATTCAGAGAAGGCTTCTCTGAGGAAAAGAGATGCATGCTGAGACATGAAGATTATGTAAATTGTAGTTAAGTAGAGTTAGGGAAGCGTATTCTAGGCATTTAAGGCCTGGGATGTTTATACCTGTAAAGATCTAAAGACAAGAAGGAGCATGGCCCCTCTGACAAAATGAAAGAAGGCCAAGTGGCTGCAGCGCAGACTGGAAGGAGGCGAAGGCTCCAGACACAGCTGGAGAGGAGCCAGGTCCGACTTCATCCACCAGGGGGCCTCAGCAAGGGGAAGCCATTATCAGTAGGCATGGATGTGAGAACTTTTTAGGAGGTAGATCCAACAGGACTTGGATATGGGGGATGAGGAAGAAAGTGGAATCAAGGTCAACTCGCAGGGTTTTGGCTTGAATCCCCAGGTTCTTTTTTCTTAGATTAGGATCACTAAGGGAGGAACATGTTTGCAGGTCTTGTCGTGAGTGGGAACAGAATGAATGGGGGATAGAGAGTTCAGTATGAGATGAGTTCAGTGTGGGACATACTGACTATGAGGGGAGATATGGGGAAGGCAAGAGCAGTTGGATAAGTGAGTCTGGAGATTAAACAGGTCTGGAGATATAATCTACAGCCCAGCAAAGTAAGCAGAAAAATTCTGTGTATATCTGAATGATGCCAAATTAATATATCTATAAACTTTGTAAGTAGAGAATACAGTTTAGTGTGACCCCTAAATAGTCTGAAGGAAGGTTTCAGAAGACCAAAAATTTATGTATATTTTCTCATTGGCATTTACTTGTTCAAAATATCGGCATTTACTTAGGCCAGCTAATAATCATAACTTTACTTGAAACTTATATTGACTACTTGGTGTCATGCCCATCAAAACATAGGTTTGGAACAGAGACAGAAACCAGTATGGTCATTCCCAGTATTCCAAGGGCAGAAAGAGGCCATGACCCAGGGAGCCAAATGGGATGAGCCCTCATCACGGACCTTCTGGGAGGTAGAGGGCACATGCCATGGGGCTGAGACCTGAAGCCTGGAGCCTAGCCCACTGCAGAAGGGCCAAGTGAAGCTTGGCTGCGTGGAGGCTCTCTGGCTCTGGCAAGAGGCCTTTCTGCAGTTTAGGCTCCATTGAGGGGGCTTGGCCTCCCTGTGCCTGCTCCAGAGGTGCCTCCATGGATATGGCTGGGCCTTGTCTCCTGGAGCAGTCCACAGTTCTGGCCACAGTGCTCACTCACTGTACCACCTCTGCCCATTCGTGCCCTTTCTCTGCTCTTTAAGGCCTTCCTTCTATTTCTACCCAAATCCAAGGACCCATTGCAAGGACCCGGTATTCAATATTCTGCCAAAATACAGCTTTCCTTTCCCTTAAGGCCACCAGAAGAGCAATAATTTAGACAATCAGTATGAGAGTGCATGGAGCATTTTGTCTGAAAGTCACAATTGGATATCCAAAGACCATTAAACTGTTGTTTATCCAGATTCCAACCAAAGAAAATGCTTAAAAAACAAGACTTTTCCTACACTCTAGAGATACATCTAGTAAATATGGTAGTGAAAGATTAATCTTTGAAAGCTCCTTCCAGATGTTTTAGGAGTAGTTCAAATTCCGACTGACATCCTGCCACTTGTTTTCATTTGTCTCTCTGACTTTTGTCTAAGGATGACCCACAAAAGTTTATTGCATTTAGTATACCATTCCATGTGGGTGTCACTGGAAACCGTGTCTGCTAACTGTGAGGAATTTAAACACTTTCATAAATAAGGCCTTTCCTAGCTCATTAGTGAAATAGAAGGATTAATTATCATAAATCAAGCCTCATAAATGTTGTTTCAGAACTGCCATTCTGACTATAAAATCACTGACTGAAATTAGTCATTGTTAAAAAAAAATGAAAGAATCGTTCAAAGCACCAATTTCTGGGAGATTTGGCATAGTTTCAGTGAAGGTAACTACTATAGCTCAGGAAAATTTGCTTCCAATGCTCATCTGATTTCAGTTGACAGAAGAGCTCAAAATGGTCCCAAGAAATGCATCTGCTAGTTGGCGCTTTTTTTCCCTGTATTTTGGACAATGGGCTCATTTTGCCATATTTAAATTGGTGAGATTTATAGAGCGTGTGTTTAGGGAGGCTTACACAGATGATGCTACTACAAGATAGGATTTTGGATGAAATAGGAAGGACTCATGCTCCCAAGGAGCCATGGCACTGATTCAAATTCACCTGGAATTGTAAATGACCAGCAGCTGCTTTCTGCCAGGAGTCAGTTTTGATAAGAGTTGGGAGGAAGGGCACAGAGTGGGGAGAGGGAAGGAACACTGCAGGAGTGGGTAGGCAAGACTTAGAAAAATTAGACTGACATTGAAGTGAAACTCAGCAGAAGATTACAGTTTTTGTTCTGGCTAAATCTACAAGGGGAAAAACAAAGTAGAGAATTGAAACAGCTCTGTGGATAATTCAATTAGAAAAAACCCTACTCCTCCCCTAATTACAGGGATAGATCTGTGAAGAGTGAGATTTTGTCTTAATCCTTTGGATTTATATCTACTTTGGCAGTGCCGTCACAGATATTAAGAGATAGTTTTGCTTTTAGCTTTTCTTATTGATGTTTATTTAAGTAGGAGACGGGCTCCCAGGAAGAAGGTCGTAAAAATTGCTTCCATTCCCACCCACACAGTTTTGCAGTACTTATAACACAGCAAGTGGTTGTAAATACGTGAATAGAGGACTAAATCAGTTATGCAAAAAACGTACTACTTGGGCTTCCACAAGCATGACATTTGCTTTCTATTTTCTTTCTCTAAAAACCTTTCCCTGTTTTTTCCTTGGTGCCACTGATTAGCTCATTGCCCAGCTTTAAGCAAAAGGCTTTTAGCTAGAAGGAAAGGAAATTGTGTTTGGTTTGCTAAAAAAAAATCTTGCCTTCCAAAGGAAGAGATCAGCTTTCTTTGGGGAGGGGTCCCATTTAGGGCTTCTTAAATAGTAGTCCAAGTGCTGGAATTTTTAATCCAGGCTCATGAGAGAAGCAGGCATGAGCAGCAGATTTGATTTCTGTTTCTGGCCAGCTGTCTGCAGGCAGCCGAGGGGATGCGGAGGGAGATCAGTGAAGAGTGGGGCTTGCTTTGGGAGGACAGGAGCACTGGGGCAGCCTGGGTCTGCCATGTGAGTTGGTATAGCCCCAGGTGGGGCTTCCTGTGGGGTTGTTTAGTTTGGAGTTTGTTACCTTCTCCTAGGTTTCTCTACTTTCCACTGCCTGGCCAGCACTAGATAGAAATGCACTTGCTCCTAGGAAAGAGTAAAAAATTGACTGTCTTATTTACATCTCTGCTTCAGATTTGCATTCTCCCATTCTTTAGGGTCACCATCCCCACCCCCAAACCACACTGTCAAAGGCTTCCTTCATGTGAATTTGATCCATCACTTTTGGCTAAACATACTGGAGTCCTCTATGTTTGGGAGCTGGCTATCTCTGAATATGATCTTCCTTTTCTAAGATAATTCAATGACAGTATGAGTCTGTAGAACAATTTTCTCTACTAGAAAACCTAGCTAATAAATTCCCTAGAATTTTTGTTTTTGTTAGTTTTTCTTTCCTAATGATTGGGCTGTTCAAGGTAAAAATGAGGTTTTTTTTTTCCATTTTACAATCTTTTGTTGTTGTTGTTGTTGTCTTGCTTTGGACTTTTGGCCAGGCAGGAAAATGAAATCATTGTGCACATGGAATTTCATTTTGTAGCTCATCAGTTAAATATTCGAGCTAGTAAGACAGGAGATTCTCTTACTCTATTATCTCCTTTCTCACCCTTAAATATTCTTGTGGAAGGTGTCAAGAGACCACCAGTTTATGTATATATTTTTCTCATTAGCATTTACTTGTTCAAAATATGGGAAAGGCCAGGAAGCAATGGATAGCTTTGCAAAGTTAGTTTTTAATACATGCATCATGGAAATGAAATCACTGATAGGAATGAGAAGAAATGTACAAAGACCTTCCATTCTCAGTAGCACGTAGATTAATTCATACAAATGATGTAAGAGATCCATTAGAAGTTTCTAGAGATATCCAATTCTTTCCAACCTGTACCCTGCATGCCAGTGAAAAACAAAACCAGAGGATCAGATGATCTTTCAGATCCTCACTCATTTCATGGTTATTTGTGACATTTTATCTCAGTCCACTTTCCCATGAGTGAAACACATGTGATCTGTACTCGTGAGAACCTGTAGTTAACTATACGAGCCTTGCTGTGCATTTTGTTTTTATCTGAGCCTGTCTTTCAATGTCCTATCCCTTGAGAGAACTGAGGGCTGAGAACCAAGCTTTCCGAAGCGGTCTGTGTGTCGGCGGTGGTAGTGGTCTCTGGAGAAAAGAATGGAGACAGGATAGGACTTGGAGAAGAGTGAGTCATTGTTACCCAGAAACCCTGGAGAACACTGAAGGCAGAACTAGAATTTGCATTGTGTGTATGCAGTTGTTGCATATTCAACTTCCCATACCAGGAAATCTTGTGCGCAACTGGGAGGTATCTTTCAGTCAACTTAGAAACAGAGCACAAGTTTTGGTTTTTCAAAGCCAGCTTGTTAGAATATTAAGCCTATTTATAAACCTCATTATTGCAGCACCCATATGGCTGTTGTTCAAAGATACTCACTTTAAAAAAGTGAAAGACTGCCAGGCGCTTCATAATTTAGCATCAATGTTTAATCGACTCTCACTTATCCAGGCTATTAGAAACAATTTCCAAATCATCTGTTTGATGTTGGAGTACTTGATGCTTACATTTGACTGCAGGTGTGCCCAGTACTCTGGGAACTCCTAGCCATCAAAAAGCAAATAAAGACCCTTAAAAGCATCCTTGCTCCCACCTCACTATTGTTTCTCGCTGTTTGCCTGCTTATCTTTACTTTGCCCCTGACTGTGGACAGAATCACCCCTTAAGCTTGCTTAGTTTCATTCTTTATCTCCCTGACTGAGGGCAGGAGAAGGAAAATGAAGTTCGGGGTCTAGAAGCTTCCACTTTATGACACTGCCGTGGAGAGCTTTGGGGAACCTATTTAAATACTGGAGGTCAGTGCTCTTTGCCCTTTGATGATGCTCCTATTTCAGAATCTGCCTGTCAGGATGTGACCAGCTGCCTGTAAATGGACCGAAGCCGTTGAGGGGGGTTTTGGGGTTCATGTCCCCTGTTGTGCACAAGTGCACGCACACACACACATGCATCATTTAATACTTCTTGGGTAATCCACAGTTCCATTGAAACATTCCGGACATAAACAGACATTAAGACTAGTGGTCTTTTAATTTACTTAAGAGCTAAATGAGTATGGGTTAATCAATAATTCTAGCCATAGCACATGAGATCTCCGCATTGAGTTACAACTTCCTGAGACTGCTTAAGGATGTGTGTAAGCAAGTCACTGGGCTCAGTTTTTAGGGAGTTATTGATAAAAAGGACTTTTTTTGAAAGATAATTTTAGATATTTCCAAGGATTATTGTGATATCCAGTTCATAACTATCCAGTTTTACTTTCTTTTCTCCTGCCTTTTGGGCAATGGCTCAGCTTTGACATTTAAGGGGAGTGTGTGGCTCTGCTAGGTTAAGTGGGACATTGCTGGGGTGGGTGGCAGGGTGTACAGGCAGGCACACAGCCCCTTAGGCATGGGAAAAGCTGGGCAGTGTTTCAGCTCATTCTCCTCTTAGCAGAACTGAGATTAGCACCTGCTTTCTTTGTGGTTCAAGTGTTCCAAGATAAGGAAAATTGGGAGTATCCAATTTTTCCATTCTGGAAAAGCAATCTTCAACCTTTTTTTTGTGACTTTTAAAATCAATGAAAGATTTTTGATCAAGTAAGTTTTGAAAACCTACTGAATTATAATGCCATTATTATTTATGCAATACTACTGTTTTTAGTATAGTAGCTGACGCTTGAGCATTTCCAGGATGCCCAGCACTATGCTAAATGCCCTGCAGTCATCATTACATTTAACTCTCACATCACCCCGTAAAGCAGGCACTGCTGTTACCCAAATTTTACAGATGAGGAAACCAGTGGTTGGAGAAGTGATATAAGTTGCTAAAGGTCATGCAGCCTGTCGGACACAATAAGTTGGAGAAGGGCTTAAAGCTCAGGCAAGTGATCTTAAGCAGTATGCTGTAATGCCTCCCCTTAGAAAAACAGAAATGACAAACAGATGAAGCTGTGTGTGTGTGTGTGTGTGTTTCAGTGAGAGAGAGAGAGAGAGAGAGAGAGAGAGAATGGTAGAGCCCATTCCAGGGAACAGACTTTGCAAAGTGCCACTCTAGACCTTCTTTGAAGTGGTGTCCTCAGCCTGGCCTTGTGAAGATGCCCTTGCCTTCTCTCCCAGCATGAAGCTGGCCTCTCCATCTCCCACCCTGCCAAATTTGCCAGGTCCCAGAATGCAACAGCTCTTTGTCATTCTCTACTTTCTACATCAGCTTGGTCTAGCTACATGAAATCTTGAGATTTGTAGTGTGTTGTTTCAAGTTTCAAAATATTACAAATTTAAATTAAGTTTTAGAAACAAATTTTAAAAACAAGCCAGGAATGGTGGCTCACACCTGTAATCCTAACACTTTGAGAGGCCGAGGCAGACAGATCACTTGAGGTCAGGAGTTCAAGACCAGCCTGGCCAACATGGTGAAACCCCATCTCTACTAAAAATACAAAAATTAGCTGGGCATGGTGGCATGCACCTGTAATCCCAGCTACTCAGAGGCTGAGGCAGGAGAATCGCTTGAACCCAGGAGGAGGAGGTTGCAGTGAGCCGAGATTGCGCCACTGCACTCCAGCCTGGGCGACAGAGTGAGATTCCCTTTCAAAAACAAAACAAAGCAAAAAAAAATTCCCTTTGTCTTTCAGATTGTGAGTCAGGGATTCTGTTGAAGTTCTTAAAAATAGAAGGCCAAGAATAAACTGGGGTTTTTTTTCCAGCTCATTTCCTGCATTTTGGTGGACAGAATGCAGTATGTTTTATTGTTATTAATTTTATTTTGGTTTTATCTAGTGTCTAAGTTTCTTGGTGGAATCTTTTGCCTTCTTTGTATACATTCCTTAATTTTCTTTGAAGACTTCAGAATATGCCTTCTGTCTCAGCCACTTTAAGGTTCTGTATCCTTAGGCAAGTTACTTAACCTCTCTGAGACTCACTTCTGTCAAGTCGAAAGTAGGCAGAACCTCTCAGGGTTTGCAGGAGTTGTAAGTGAGTTAACTTGTGTAAGAGGAATGGAACAGAGGAGGTGCTCAACAAATGTGAGCTCCCCAGCCTTCTCATTGCTTTCCCTCTGTGTGTAGGAAACCACAGCTGTGGTGGATGTCCTCACTGCTCATTATAAATCATTGCTTAGTAGAAGGAAAAAGAATAAACAGAAAGCATTTTTGATCAATTTTTGGGTAAATGCATTCATGAATTCATTAACAACATATTGAGCAGTTGCCATGACAAGGAAGAAACACTAGCAGATGTCAGGTAAGCCATCATTCTTTCCATAAGAATAACAGATCATGACCATGAGCAGTCATAAGTGCAATGTGGTGGGTAAGCTCTGGCCACTATGGGACACACAGAAGGAGTGTTACCCAGTTTGGGAGGCCCTAGAAGGTCTTTGGAAGTGATGTTTCAGTTGAGAACTGAAGGATGAGTAGGGCTCAGTCAGGCCTCACCAATCTTGCCCATTCAAAATAATCTGAGAGTTGGATCTTGAGTAATTTTTATGAGTTGCATTTTCTCTTGTGCTTTAAGAGCTGACCTCCAAACTCCATTGTAAGATGATACCATTTGGGTTGATTTTAGGGCTATGTCTAAATGGGAGAAGATTGAAGGGGGAAACTTTACAATATCTGACGCTAAGAATATATCTATGAACGTGGGGAGTGTCAGGAAGGTGAGTTGGACTGAAAATCAGACTTCTGGTCTGTCTTTCTTTGGGTCTACCAGATGCACGACCCATCTTTTGATGTGTATGGGTGACAGTTGCAAATAGTTCATTTATTTAGCCAACCATGTGCCAGTTAACGTGCATGCCCTTGGGATAGATATAGAGATGCATATGACAGACCTCTGACCTCAAGAAGCTCAGAACTAGGGACCAAGGGGCCTAAAAATCTTAGAATGCCTCTTACATGGCAGGCACACTACATGACAAATTTAATACACTATCTCATTTGAGATCATCTCATCCATTTCATTGATGCAGAAATGAAAGCTTGATTTAGCACAGAGCTTGCCTGAGGTCTCATAGCTAGTGTGGGTGAAGTTAGGTTTTGAGCCAGGTCTATCACACTCCAGAGCCCTGTTGCCTTTCCACAAAATCACAGACATGAGACAATGCAATGCCACGGAGAACGGTGTCAGAGAGGTGTCAGCATGCTGTGGGAACACAGAAGAGGGTGCGTAATGCGGCTTCCCACAAGAGGTGACACTCCCCCTGGGTATCATTTTTTTCTAAAATATATATTTTATTACTCTTCCCACTTAACTCTGTCCTTAGCACTTGCCAGCCTTATTTCCTGCTACCTCACTCTACAGTCCCTGCTTGCTGGACTGGTTTGAGACCATGAGGCATGCCCTCTGTTTCTGCTTGCTGTATACTTCCATATTTCTTCCTGCTGACATTTCACCCATCAATCAAGACTACCTCTTTCACAAAGCATCCCTTGTATTTGTTGTTAAAATAACACTTTAGGTGCATGTCTTAACTTCCTTTTTAGAATTTGCGCTCTTTCAGAGAGGGGATCCTACAGAGTTATGAGGATTAGCAAAGTATATTAAGTGCTTATTGCTAGTAGGTGCTGAAAATGAAGCTTTTCTTATTTTTGTTTATCTTTGATTCTTTCAGAACTCCCAGCAGTGCCTTTATAGATTTCTTTGGCAAGTATTGGGAGAATTCTGTGGAAACCAATAGCAAGGGCTGTCTTCTTCTGACCTCTGAAGATGCTGTCTGCTGATAGGATTAGTTGGGCTTCTGAGTAGAGGCTAGGGGCATTCTTCTTTTCCAACTGCCTCCTTGCCTTTGGTCCCTGTATACGCTCAATGGGTTATTTTTTCGTCTTGCCAGTTGTGCCTTAGATCAGTTTGTTAGACTGCTGTGCTAATGAGTCCAAGGGCACAGGTCACACCCACAGCTCACTATGCTCCATGGCTGAAGGTGAAGCCTCTGCCCTTGGCTGCTGCCTGGAAAGTGTGAGCTGTCATTGGTGACAGGGTCCAGGTGTGAGAGAGTGATTGACTCAGTGCACATGCATCATAGCTTTTGGGGAGAGTATGAGGTAAACCACACAAAGAACTTGCCCTTGGGGAGCTGATGTTCAGGTGAATTATCTCATTTATTTCTCATAACAAGGTCTCAGAAGAGGGGCTCTGATTCTTCCCACTTTATATGCAAAGAAACTGAGGTTCAGGGGGATTTAATAACTAGTCCAGCATTGTAAAGCTAAGTGCTAGAGCCAAGATTGGAACATAGATAGTTTGCTTCAAAGGCCAAGCCTTAATCTACTGTTAGTCAACTTTCCTCCCTATTATATGTGATATAATTGAAACATGGAAATATCTCTATATAGTCCTATATTTGTATATACCTTTATATGTAACTATATAGGTGTATCCGCATTTTAATATTTTTTTCTGTTATAATGCTCACTCTTTAAAGAAAATTTGGAAAATTCATAAAACTAAAAATGAGTGATTTGTCATCCTACTACCCTGGAGTCATGGTTGTCATTCTGGTGTGTCTCCTTTCAGGTAAATAGATATCACTACATATCTAGTCAAGACCACACTGTAGGTTCTGTGTTACTTGCTGCTTTACACACCTGACACTGCCCTGTGTGATTTCATTTTAACAGAGATGTAACAGGTCCTAGTGATTCTCAATTTGAAACCTCTTTAGTTTACAAAAAAATATGGTGCACAGCTCTCCATTAGCAAACCAGTGGTTTGCTTCCTGGGTACAGTGACTGTAATGGAAATGCTGGTGTGGAACTAAGGTCAACTGGGAAACATTGTACTTCCCGGATATGCTACAAGGAGATGGATTTTCTTTCCTTAACACTTCCTCTCCTCTAATCCCCTCCAGTGCTGAGCCTATTGAAACTCTTTTAAGGGTCTTCAGAGTCTACAAAAATTGACACACATATGAAGAACGTTGGGATATTGGGACAACATACATTTTATGGCCATTTTCCCCTTGTCTGCCACTCTGACCTAGGTGAGATGGTCAGAGCAGATGTTACTAGCTTCATGTGATAGATTAAGAAGCCTGATGCACAAGATTTGCCCAAGGCTAAATGACTGTAAATAGCAGAGGTGAGCTGGAACTGGGTCTCTTCTGCTTCCTGGGGATGGTTCCTAATGCTGGTTCTCAACATTTGCTTCTAGACTTTCTCATTGTCCCCTTCCTCACTTCTTCTTTTTTTGAAGACCTTATGTCTCATCTCATAGTTTAGCTGCATGATTGCACATTTACATTTAAAAAGGCACATCCTTAAAGGGACCTCAGTGCTAGATGTTGGGGATAATAGTAACGATAGTGACAACATAAATAACTGATCATTATTCACCATTTAACCCATTTAATATGTGCCAGATAAAAGAAGTGTTTTGTAAGTTTGTGTCCATTTACTCTGTAAGAACCTCATGAACCTGGTAAAGGAAGGACTGAGGTTTGAACCTAGATTTTGTGGTCTTTAAAGCCTGACCTCAACTAAAATGCCACGGAACCTTCAAAAGGAAAAGGGAAGAACATGGGAGCAGAGCCACTGAGCTCTTGGGATGCTATTTTTTACTAAAGGCTTATGTTCTGTACTTCTGACTACAATATAACACAGCATTCCCAAACTTTTAACTAAGCTTTGAAACCCATAAGCTTCACAGAGAAACCCCCCTAAGAAGTGTTGACCTCCATGCCCATCCCCACTGAGGTAATCCCTTTCTTACCCACTGCCTGCCACAACCCTTTTCTGATATATGTTTATGCCTTTTCTTACAGGAGGAAATATAAGAAAACGTCCCAGAGGTAAGAACATCTTTCTGAGCTGCAACTGGTTGATTCATTTGTGGCCCAGCTCTTCACAAGTCTGGCTCATGGTGGACTGGAACTGTAATAAACAGGCTTTTGGTTCTTTCTCAGCATGTTGCGTGCTTTATCTCCGATCGTGACTGCTGCTGTAATTAAAAATTGATTGCAGGCATCTAGTGAGGCACAGTAGGTGGATGCCTTCACAAGAGAGTAGATCCTGTGGGCTCAAAAGCTTGTTACTGCCGTGCTGTCTAGTGATTTTCCTAAAACCTTGACCAGAGAGTGATTGGGCTGGCGGGGGCTGAAGGTTTATGGATGGGGAGCACAATGCGGTCTTTATATACATGTTTAGTGTCTGAATTCTCCTTTGTCTCAGAATATCCTTTGCCTGATTTGCTGACAAAATGCTGTTGAGCTCAAAGCACAGGCACAGATTCCTTTAAGGGCAGTGGCAGTCTTTTGATTTGACTGTGGAAAGGGTAATTTTAACTAGAATGACATCTGTCATCATCCCTCATGTGCCCAGCCTGCCTCTGGGCTGTGCTTTGCAGACTCTTTGGCATAAGGAGCCATGAGGGATCAGGTGGTCACTGGCCCTAACCTATGTGGCTATTAAATGTTGGACTTAAATCTTCTGTATTTATAGTTCAAAAATAACTCACCAGGTTTTTGAGTGCATGGCCTCCGAGGTCCAATGGGAAGCCCATTTTTCAGTGCATATGCGATTTTCATTCCCCATTACAGGACCCGTTGACAGATGTAGTTTGCTGACTTGGTGGAGCAGCATGTGTATTTGAGCATGCATACAGGTTGTGACTATGGAGAGGGTGAGTGGGTTCTATAATGATAGAATAATGAAATGAGCTTAGGAAATGTCATGTACTTCCTCGTGGAATTTATTCATTTGTTCATCTTTTAAAAATTATATATATCTAAAGTGTATGATATTTTTTCATGTGTATATATATATATATATACATACACATAGTGAAATCATTACAGTCAAGCAAATTAACATATTCATCACCTCACGTTGTTCATTCATTGGTTCATCTTGTATACACTGCTTTCTGTTTTTTACAATGATTCATTTTCACAAATTTGATTGGACAATAATGGCACAGACGGTCTCCCATGACCTCTTTTATTTCTCCAGCGTCATCTCTTGCTACTTCCAACCTCCATCTTTATTCTTTAAACTTAGCTATGACTCTCCATCAAAGTTGGGATTCTAAAGGTCCAGCTGATCATGGATGCTTTCTTAGGAAGAGCTTTCATAAACTTTTAGTAAGCATATTATCTTAGGCTTATCTAGAGGTGTAGACCTCATGTATGTTAGGAGGCTTTTCTTGAGTTAGGTGGTCCCATAAAATTATAATGGTGCTAAAAAATTCCTATTGCTTAGTGACATAGTAGCTGCAGTAACATTGTAGTACAATGCATTAGCTTTTCTATGTTTAGATATGTTTAGATACCCACATACTTACCATTGTGTTACAGTTGCCCACATTACTAAGTAGAGTATTATGCTGTACAAGTTTGTAGCCTAGGAGCAATAGGCTATACCAACAGCCTAGGCATGTAGTAGGCTATACCATCTAGGTTTGTGTAAGTACACTTAATGATTTTCACACAATGTCAGTATTGCCTAAGGACACATTTATTATAAGGTGACTCCATTGTTATATTCTGTAATATTTATTCTTTTTATTGAGAAGAGTTTGGAAATAAAGTTACTTAGACCTTTTGCTGACCAAGCATTTGAAGCCCACAATTCAATCTAGAAGGCCTGTATCTGCTTTCATTGTACTTGACTTGGGTGTTATGGAATTAAACAGATTACATGCAGATTAAAAAATCATTAATGCAATTAAAATTTGCCAGTAGGTTTCAACAATGGCATTTTTTAGATCACTGCTTTAGTCTCGCCTTTTCTAATGAGCGTCATCTCACAGTAGAGATTCCTGTGTTGCATGGTCTCCTCCAGGGGTGTCCAGTGGAGAGAATATAGTCATGAGTTCTTAGTTTCTGTTTCTATTTGGGCCAGTAAAGCCCCTTCCTCATCCCTCTTTTATTCTTATCACTATAGACAGAAACTGAAAATCATGGTTTCAGGCTGCTAAAAGCCTAAAACAGAACAAAACAAAACAAAACAACAACAACAACAAAATAAAGTGGGTTGAGCAAACTTGGGTCCAAGGGAGTGGTATTATAATTTGATATGCAGCATAGAGTGCACGAGTCATTGAGAGGAAAATGAACTAAAACTTGAAAGCTTCCTGGAGATTGCTGTACTTTTCTAAATATAGTGAGAGCTTGTACAGATGGCTAAACAATTCTGTCTTGTTCAGGTTCGTTGGACTCACGGTAGTAATTGCATGTGAACCACTGAGCAGGATGTAAATTAATCACTCAGATTAGAGGGCACAGTAGTCTTGAGTAGTAAAAAGTAATTTATCATTTTCACATGTACTTAACCTGGAGTATGAGGTGCTTCAAAGTTGCCTCAATTTTATTTTAAGGAGAGATACTTAGACAGTGAGAGGAAGTTTTACAAGAGAGCTGCTCAAACCTGTCAAGGTTCAAATTACAATGTCAATTTTGTTTTGAAAGTGTGTTTTTTGCATATCTGACGTGAATGCTGTTGCCTTTTTTTATTTTGTCACTGTAATGAAAAATAAACCAGTTATGTTGGACAAGCTTTATTGAAGTCATTTAAAGTGTGAATTAATAGAGGATCAGTTTGAGCTCTTCTATTTTTAATGAGATACATTTTTTATATGAAGTAGATCCATGTACTTCTGATCCATCATTGAATTACAAGCCATCCTCAACTTAGTGGCTTAAAATAACTTTTATTCTGCTCATAATTTTGCAGGTCAGGAATTCAGGAAGGACTTGGCTGGCTGGTTTGGATCTGATCCACGTGGTGTCAACTGGGGCTGCTGGGGATGTAGACTCCACTTCCAAGATAGTGTCTTTGCTCACGTTAGGAGTCTTGGTGCTTTTTGTTTCTTGCTCTCTCCCTCTCTATTTTTTTTCTCTCTCTCCCTCTCTCCTCACGTGGCTTTTGTCCTCCAGGGTGCTTCCATCTGGCTTGGGCTTCTTACTACATGGTGGTCTCAGGGCAATTGCACTTGTCTGGTTTCTTAGGTCAAATGTTCTAAGAGACAGGAATTAAAAGCTGCTAGTCTCTTAATTATGGCCTGGGTCCAGAAGTGAGCACAGCATCACTTCTGCTGTGTCTTATTGGTCAAGCTATCACTGAACCCACCCATTCAAGAGAATGGACCATAGACTAAATCTCTTGATAAAAGAAGTGTTTTAAAAAATTTCCAGCCTTGTTTAATCTATAGAGCAAACCTTCAGCCTTTTTCAGAATAATCTTGCTTGAGACCTTCTCTGGGGATCTGTAGATTTGGAGTAGGTGGATTCCTCATTTGATGAATGGTAGACAATTTTAAATGTATCTTGACACTCCCAGTCAAGTAATGGTCTGTTTGAATGTTTGCTTGCCTACTTGATGGTTTATTTGGACTGGGAATAGCTGTGATTCCTTTCTCATGGTAGGAATAAACACAGCAATGTGGACTTAACTGGTGAGTTTAATTCTAACTGCAGTTATTTGGCTGCAGTTAATAATTAGTCAAATAAAGTAGGTGGCTTAATATAGGAAAACTAAGTGATATAAATGTTATATTAAAAGGTTTGATTTGGACATCAAAGGGAAGACAGCCCAGGATACAAAAATAATCTACATTTGTTTACGCTTTTCTTGCTTTCATTTTATTTCACTTATGTATTTGTTTACCTATCAAAACCTTGTTAAAGAAAAAAAAAACCCACAGCTTTCAAAGTAATTGTCATCCTACTACAACACAATTGAGGCAGTTATCTTTCTTTAAGTATTTCACCAAGTACGAGGCATATTTTGGTAGCCCAAGGGAATGTTTTGATGATAGTGATTTTACTGAGTCTCACTCCTAGCATTAAGGAGAGTATACTAATCTCTTCCAAGACCAAATTTCAGTAGAAAGAGTGATTTCATAAGTCCTCTTTATCGGGTTAGCAAGGGAATCAATAGGTAGTAGGTAAGCCTCTCCTTGCACAGAAAACCTTATTGGATTGGGTTTTAAATCCACATATTTAAGGGGAACTATCCTTTTGCTTGTGAATGAATCTTGTTCATGAGGGTCAATCATTCCAAGAGATTTGCAGAAGTGGTGAAATGGTAATTTGACGGCTAGAGAGGATTACGCTGTAAACCTGCTTACTCATAAATGTCTCATCCAGTTTCTTTTAATAGAGCTTCACCTTCAAGTTATCAGGTCTGGCTTGCAGAAGTTTATACCTTTGAGAAATACTTAGAAATAACCAAATACTTATGAGCTGCCCTTGAAGAAAGGAATTGCTATCAGAGCTGATGTTGCAAGCTGAATCTATGATAGAAGTGCTTCCAACACACACACACACACACACACACACACACACTCTCTGTCTCACACACACACACACACACCCCTATTTCAGTATGATAGGGGATTAAGAAATAGAGGCACAAATTAAAGACCTATCCACAAACCTGAGGGAGTTCTACAGACACACGTTCAATTTTCATGTGTCTGGATTATGGAAATACTTTGGTCAGAATGTTTAGGAGTTGGAGTTGTGGCTTAAAAAAGCCATACCAGGTAGTGAAAAACCTCAGTAGCATGAACATTTTTGTTTATTTGTTATTAATCATAGCACTGTTTAGACAGTTTAGGTAGAAGTTCTAGCTCTTACTGTGTCTGATTTATTCATTTTCTAAATCTAGACATATTTCTGTGAGTAATTAACTTTAGACAAAGGTGTCTCTCATGTTTTTGATAATCATATTATACTGATAGTCACATGCACAGTACTTTACAAAAATCTTCCATTTAACAAAAGTTTATTTAATACTTACTATAGTATATTGCTATATGGTTCAGTAAATACTGGAAATAACAAGATATGTACAAATGCCTCTGTTAATAGGTTCGCAGGCTTGTAGGTGAGATACAGGTGAACAAAGGGATTATAATAAAATGTGGTAAGTGCTATAATAGATATAAGTATTGAAGGTCATTGGGAACAATCAGATCTGTTGGGAGGATACTTACATTATCATATACTCTTCTCTCACTAGATTATAAAGTGAGCCTCCAGTAGTGTTTATTATTCGTGGTGCTTGAAAGTATGGGCATACTGAAGTCTAATAGGATAGCCCAGAATCTTTCCTTCTTGTTTTCTTCATGTTTTCAGTTATTTTAAAAATGTATGTTTTGCTGATTTTTAGGCTTTTAAAAAAAAAAAAGGCAAATGGCTCAAAAATATTCTAGACATTAGGAAGAAGACAGCCCGGGATACAGACATGTGCAGATAATTGATAACCTGGATATTGTACATATAGATAATAGTGTGGCCTCTATCTGTGGCAAGGCAAAGCAAGGAGTTATTTTTTTCCATGAATGTCTAGTGTGTTATTTCACTTGGATTTTGACGTGGCTCAGTAATCACACTTGATGAACCCAGTAATTGATTAAATCCAGCAAACGATTCCCTTAGTCAGGCCTGCCCATGTTCAGCCTTCATGAATTGACATAGCTAATAAGTCATCATCAACAGCCACCTTTGCTGGTAATAATAGATTGTCACGTGTGAAGGGAGGGAAGGCGAGTGGTTATCACCCTGCGGGAGGCTGCCTGCTAAGCAGTTGTATCCTAGGTTGGGATGTGGTACATCTTCTGCTGAACTCTGCCCCTGTTTCCTTCCCAGGATATATTAAGGCCCATTGGTTAATTCCAAAGTTCTTTCAGCACCTTTGAAATAGAATTGGTAGACTGTTGTCCCCTACCTTTGCAATTAAAAGTGGCAGCTAAGTAACTGGTTGGGAAAATTAACAGGGGTGACACAGGATAAATCAAATCATACATTTTTGCATACTTAATGCACAACCAATCCTGCATTCTACTGCTTACTTAGTAGCATTGATTTTCAGAGCCTAAGTGGTAACATCAGGGACAAGAGGATCTTCCAAGAGATAAATCCCTTTACAAATATTTTCCTACATTTGTGATGACTAATACAGTCTCAAAGTAGTAAGAACAAGTGCATCAGCCATGAGAATGTGTCCAGTTTACATTCCAAGATTGCCACCTGAATCAGGGTGCCTTTATAGCAGCCACAGTGGTCTGGTTAGAGCCCCAGTCACAGATGGATGCTGAGACTTAGCCTGCAAGTGCAAGTCCTGGGGCAGTTAATGTGAGAAAGGGCCAACAAGCACTACAATTTCAGGTAAAACATGGCTGGGGTGGGGGAAGGGGAGTGATGGAGGGTCTATATAGTTTTGATCAGAGTTCAGAGTACAGGCAGCCATCACTCATTCACTACTTACTCAGTCATTCACTCACTTACCCTTGCTAATGTATCAGCAGGAGTCGGTGGGGGGAAGGGAGGGGGTGGGAGGGGGCAGGGCACAGGTGTAGGGATCTAGGCCCAGAAAGGCTATTTAGAGGCTTTCACCTGGGAACTAGGCATGGGATGCCAGGGTGCTAAGATGTAGTAAGTATAATAGCTCAGGCACTTCGTCTGGGTAGTGTATCTAGACACCAGTAGCAGGAGTGACCTTGGCATTGAGCTGTCATTTTCTGAGTCAAGAGGATCATCTAGGCACAATTCATTCGTCTTTTCTCTTCCATCTTCCTTATGTCTGATAATTACTACCATTCTTCCATTTATCCAGGATCAAAACTTCTGAGCCCCTTTGTATGATCTTCTGTTGGGTGTTTCTTCAACTTTAACTTTTTATTCTTCCTCTTTGCCCATGATCAATGGGTCCCTAACAGATTGTGGGCTTTTCCTTCACATTACTTTCCCTCCCATGATCTTGGTCCAGTCTCATCACCTGTCTCTTAGAGTATTGGGTGGCCTCTTTAATCTCTTTCTTTACTCTGGTTTCTTCATCTTCTCCATGCTGCATACCTATGTCTGATTACTTTCTCCACAGCTCCTCTGATTGTGCCTTCTATGTTTGAAAAATAACAACAAATCTCCATTGGCTTCCTGTTGGCCATTAAATGCCTATCTTCTTGTCTTGGATTTTAAGGCTGCCTACACTTGCTTCCACCTAAACTTTGCTGCTTTGTCTGTTACCTTGTTCCATTCACCCTAAGTTCCAGTCAAGCTGAACTGCTTACTGACTGTCATATTTGCCTGATTTTTTTATGATCCTTTCTTCTTTCATATTCTTTCCAGTACTCTAAATGTTCTCATTTTTATCTGTTGAAATCCCATCTTTTCTTCAAGATCCAATTCAAAGACCATCCCTTTCAATGGAAACTTCTTAGATATTTCCACCTAAAAGAGTTCCTGCTTCTCTAATTCTGTATAAGAGTTAGTGGGGTGCATGTCATTCCTTGTGGCATCACTGATTTTTTTAAGTGGGGAATATGCTCCCCAAAAGCATTGGGCATGACAGATCTTTATTAAATGTGCATTGATTTTACGAATAAATCAGATTGGGATCCTTCATATATTTCTATCATGGGTCAGAACTAACGTCATAGTTACTAGGTGGAACTGTGGGTAAATAAGTTTGGATTGTGACTCATACTTTCAAATGGCTTTGCAGTTCACTGCATACTCCCACACGTAGACTCTCATTTGACCCTCACACTGGCAGGTGTAGAGGCCTGTGAGGTCAGCAAGACAGATGGCATGCATGGCAAGAATCAGTAAGTACATAATTGCTTAAATCATTGACTCTGCCTTTCTTTTCTTTTTTTAGTCCCTGCAACATGGAACTCAAGCTTTGGGTGGAAACACTGAGAGTATTTTAGCTTTAATCAGTGCCTCAATCTCTGTGTTTCCTCTACTCAAGCCATTAATCCTGGAGGTGCTCAGTACAGTATCAGATGTATTTGCTCAGGGTGGATCATTCTGAATATTTGATATTCAGGTATCTGTGTGGTTGTGCATCATTTGGCTGTTTGGCAGTGTTTTGCCAAAATGGTTTTGAGAGTAAGTTTCTTAGATTGCCTAATAAGACCGAAGTGCATTTTCAGGACTGTCAATAGCACTTATGCCCAGGCATATCAGGGTGCTTCAAAAGTTATGTCCAGACTTTAAGTTACCTGAGGAGACAAATCTCTAAATCCTTCCCAAACCTGGTGGCTTTCAGTGCTAAGAGGCACAATTGACAGGGTTGAATCAGTCATTAGTGAGGGCCGCCATGCTGGGGCCAAGTTCAACTTCCAGCAGCAGCAGCTTTAAAGGCAGATTTCAGACTCCCTGGAGACACTGGTCCAATGGAGTAGGTGCGCATTTCTTAACCATGGCATTATTGATGCTTTTGCTGTAGGGGCTGTCCTGTGCATTATAGGATGTTTGGCAGTGTCCCTGGCCTCTGCCCACTAGATGCCAGTAACATCTCATCTTCCCCTAGTTGTGGCAACCAAAAATGTCCCGTGTATGTCAAAATCACCTCTAGTTGAGAACCACTGGTAAAGAGGTAAGATTAAGAATCATGTTTGTATTCTGTCACATTTAGCTGTGCCGAATTGCTCCTCTCTGGTTCAGTGTCCTTGTCTGTAAAGAGATGAGATTCAATCTGAGAACGAATATGGTCTTTGGCTCAAAAACAGTATTCTCTGGTTCCAGTTACTGATGTCCTTCCAGGAGGAAGTCTAGGTCACTGAACAACATCTGCAGTGATGGTGGGCACTCTCTGCTCTTTAACTGAATCACCAGAAAAGAACAAAGCTGTCAGTTAGCACAGAGATCACTGGGCAGGTGACATAGTCTGTACCCCATATATATTGTCCTTTAGCCCCTAGCCAGATTATCCTTGGTTTACAATACTTCTAAATTCACTTAATTAATGAGAAGTAATCATGGGACATTAAAAGTATTGCTAAAGCACAAACTTTGGCAAGCACATAGGTATGTCCAGAGGGCCCCCTACTGATTGAAATCTATTGTGTGTCTACAGTGTGCCAGGTGCTTTACATGCATTTTCTCATTTGATCTTCACAATGATCCTGTTTTACAGAAAAGGAAGTCATGGAAAAGAGGTAACTCAACTGAGGTAACTCAAATGAGCAGACAAATGGTCGGGCCAGGGTTTAAAGGCAGGCCTTTCAGACACTGAAAGTTTCTTGAGTTCTTTCTATCCCTTTGGCTTTATAGTTTTTTTTGTTTGTTTTCTGTTTTTGTTTTTGTTTTTAATGGAGTCTTTCTCCATTGCCCAGGCTGGAGTGCAGAGGCAAGATCTCAGCTCACTGCAACCTTTGCCTCCGCAGTTCAAGCGATTCTCCTGTCTCAGCTTCCTGAGTAGCTGAGATTACAGGTGCATGCCATCATGCACAGCTACTTCTTGTATTTTTAATAGAGACGGGGTTTTACTATGTTGGCCAGGCTGGTCTCAAACTCCTGACCTCAAGTGATCCACCCGCCTTGGCCTTTCAAAGTGCTGGGATCATAGGCATGAGCCACTGTGCTCAGCCTGGCTTTATAGATTTTTACAGCTGTGGAGCCCCTCCTTTTTTTTCTTCCCCAAATGAAGCAGCTTAAAGCTGAATAAATCAACGTCAAAAAGATCTGCCTTTGGTAGTTCATTTCCCTACTCTGCCAATTGTTCTTTTCTCTTCAGACATTTTATGTTTGAAAGTTTTCGTATTTGGCCTTAACCTAAAAGTTGAAGCTCTCAGGAAAGTTTAATGAAGACTTAACAAAAAAACAACAAGCTATATTTAAGTAATGTGATTGAAAGGGAAAAATCCTCACCTCCACCACCAGGTTCTTTTTTCAAAATTGTCTATTTTCGTACTTAACAGCTAAAGTGCTTTGAAGCGATGTGATCAGTCATACATGAATACATAACTCTTTATGCATAAAAAATGTAAATAACAAAAATAGAATCGGATAAGAGAAAACATGTTCTGTATTTTTCTATCCTCTGATTTAATATGATACTGCCTTTTCAAAGTTCGTGAGGTCACTGCCTGAATTTTTCCCTTTTCTATTCCACAAGTGAAGTCACACTCAGCTCTGCTTTGTTTATTCTCATAAATTTGGGATGTCGAGGAGAGGGGACTGGAATGATGAACTTCTAAGCAAGCTGGAGGGAGTATGGCAAGATGAGAACATGCTTTGGAAGGGTGTGTCTGTAGTCTTTGCCCTGCCATGAAATTGGAAGAGTATAGGGTTGGAATACAGAGCAGGGGTTTGGAGTTGTCCATACTTGGGTTAAAATCTGAGTCCTGTCGTGAACCTGGTGAAATGCTTTTGTGGGTTTCCCTTGCCTACTGGAATCTGTTTCTTTTGGTAAATGGAAATAGTATTTGCTTCCTAGGGTTCTTGTGAGCCTGGAATGAAATAGTCTATGTGAGGCACATAGGAAGTCTTTGGTGTGTGGAAAGTCCTTAGTCACTGAAGTCTTGGGACTTCAGTACCGGAATTCAGTGACCACTGTGCAGAAGGCTTACACTTTGAGATGATACAGGTGGAAGTCTTGGGTCATCTAAGGGAACAGGTAGAAAGCAGACAGGTCTTGTTCTTCAGGGGCTCTGTGAGGCAGAGGCTGGATCTTATTTACTAAAGCGTGGAATCAGCCTTAACAAGGGATTGGTGACTGTCTTTTGGGGCACATGGAATAGGACTTAAAGAAGATTGGGGTAGGTGGGGCAGGAGATCAAGCTACATAAGGGCAATAGGCATTGGGACATGGACCTTAATTAGGAAAGGAAAATTTTGGAAGGGCACAGTCTCTTGTGGCCATAGAATATCTTTCTACAGGAAGGCATTTACAGTTTGTCTTCATTTTTAGTTTTCTATTTTGAGGAAAATTTATGTTCTTTAAACTATCACAGAGTAAACAGCACTGTATTTCATTGATTGAGAGTATACATTCTTGTGTCAGAATGCCTGGCTTCTGGTCAATTATATTCTAAGCATATGACCTTTAGTAAGTTACTTTATTTCTCTAAGCCAGTGGTTCTCGACTGGGGGTGATTTGGCTGATTTGGCCCTACGAGGATATTTGGCAATGTCCAGAGACAGTTTTTGGTTGTCACTTCTGGATATGGGGTATATTACTGGTATCAAGTGAATAGAGACCATGGATACTGCTAAATAGCCTATAGTACATGGAACATTTCCACCACAACAAAGGATTATCCAAAATGTTAGAGTGCCAATGTTGAGGTACATAGTTCTAAGCTTTACCTTCTTCTTTAAAAAGAGAATAACATACTTACCTTGTGGGTTTGTTGTAAGGGTTAAAAGAGATAAAGATTAAAAGTGTTAAGTGTATATCCTGGCTTTTAGTAAGTGTAAAGAACATTTTAGCAATTGTTATCAATGTTACTATTTTGACTTATTGTTGTTTATGTAGTAAATTTATGACTTATGTTTCATAAATGTAGCTGACAAGATTTTATAGGTCTATTAGATACATTTACATTTCACAAGGAAAATTTTTAGAGATACTTTTAATCATGCTTTGAAAGAGATTTTAAAGTTGTCTTGAAGGGTTAATATTGTGTGGCTTATATAAACACAGTATACTATATTCTGAAACAAATTAGAAATCATAAGTTCCACATGATATTGTATTTTACTAGTCCTGAAAAGCACAAAATCACAGGTCTTAAATGAAACACTTTGGTATTGTTGCACATTGTTACCTAGGAGGCAATAAAACAAAATATATTTACTGGGAAATGAAGTTCCATCCCTTACTTGTGGGGGTAGAAACAGTGAATTATAATAGTGATTTCAGTGAAAATTAGTAGGTACAAAGCAAATCACAATATAAATGGGAATAGATTCCTACTTAGTATACCCTGACAACACAAATATCCCTAGACATTGATAAAAGTCCAGTGCTTCTGAAAGCATGGCTGAATGTGGAGTCACAGGCAAGTTCCTTCCTGCTGCGAGGTTCTGAATCACAGTGCTCTGCCACCAGGGGACAGGGTCGTCCCTGTTGTCCTGCACTCTGGTATGTACATAAATGGAGGATTTTGTGTTGACTTTTCTACAATCAGTTCTTTAATCTTTCAGATGTGTTCCACCATTAGATCATAATCAAGAGTTCTCAGAATTAGCACTGCAATTAAAGCATGTGAGAACCCGATGTGAGCAATATGGACTGTGAGATGTGCAATCATCCTTCTGCTGTCAAACCAAATTCATAATCCTACATCTTTGATAATTTTGCCATGATTTTTTGGATAATTTTAGTAACTACAAGTGTGCTCTGTTGTTTGTAATAGTACTATCTTTACTGATCACCCCTACTCACTCATGACCCATTATCAAGAAAGTAGGTTAACCCTTAAGGTAATGCAAACAGTGCCTGTTTGCTGGGTAAACAGAAGCCCCATTCCTTCAGAGGACATAATGCTACTATTTGGGAATGAATGTACTTAATAATAACAATATAATACTGGTGATGAGGATGATGATGGTGGTGCTGATGGTGGTGGCCCATGAGCACAGTTATTGCTAACTTCATACTTTCACCTGTTTGCTTTACATCTGCTTTTCTTTCCTGCTGATTCATTCTATTGAGAAACATGTTCTGGGAGCATGATTTTGAGATCTGACAGATGAGATTCTGATGAAGCCATTGTAAAGCTTAAATCGCTTCCCATTTAGCATCATTATTTTGAATAGAAAGAAATGTTTCTTAAATTAGTCTCTTGTGTTGAAGATGAATCATGTTTAAAGGGTGCTTTTTGTCTTCAGATTCATAGGGTAGATGATCCCCCCTCTTTGATATCAGTGACTTACTTTTGCCATTGGCTTGGGTGGAACATTGTAGGAGCATAATTATACCAGAAGACTGTAAACAAGGCAATATATCACTAGCATTCAGAGCATGGATTTTGGGGTCTGAGAGATGTAAATTTAAATCCATTTTCCACCACTTAAACTTTGTGATTTTTCAGCCAGTTAAGCTTATTCTCAGGGTGGGGCTTACTAATGGTACCTAATTCAAAGGGTTGTGATAAGTAAATGAGACAATGTGTGTATGCTATATGGCCCAATTCTAGATATATATACTAGCTGTTAATATAATGCCTGCCCTTCCAATAAAAATTAATGGCCACAGAATGTCTTCCTTCATCATAATTAACTCTCTGCAAAACTTGGCCTCCCTCAGGCACTTATTCTGCTTGTGCAGGAGATTAATTCTTCAGGATCTCATTCATTGGAGGATTTGTTGGAATGGGGTCTGCAATAGGCGGAGGTGGGAGAATCTGTGTCTCATGCTTCAGGATGATCCTCAAGGCTGTGAAGGCAAAATTTGCAGGTCTGCATAAAGAGGCTAAAAGAAGTAATCCAACCCTTTTATCCTAAGATTCTAGGTGTCACCTACTACTGTTATTCTTTTGATCCCTGTATTTATCTTCTAGTAGGCTCTGCAATGCAATGATGTGTGGGCAGGGACCTTATGTTTCCACCATATATTTAAAAAGGGTAGGTGAGATTTGCAAAATGAAAGTCAGTCCATGTGGTTTGCATTAATAATACTACTGAGAGATTGAACAAATTGAAAGTATTTATTTTAAAAATAAGTCATACTGAATGTTTTGAGTTGAGTGTATTTTATTTATGGAGGTAAATTTTGACCTGACTCCACTCTCAGACTCTTCATTTCACTACAGGTTTACTGAGTGGAACTATGCAATTAGTAGTCAAGCACTGTGAGACATTAAACCAAAACCAAAACAAAAAATGAAATGTGGTTTCTACCCTCAAGGAGCTAATGACATAATTGGAGAGATATAGGACCCAGACAGGTAATTTCAATATAAGTTATTTGACAGAGGTACAAAGTCATAGAGAATTTCAATATTAAGTTCTTGGATAAAGATGTAAAGATTTAGTTACATCTGCTTAGTTTGGGGATTCAGAAAAGTCTTTCTGTAGATGACAACTGAGGCTTAAGGATGAGTAAGAAAAACAGCCAGATGTGGAAAGGTGGTATGGGTGTTTTATTTAGAAGGAATACTATGAGCAGATAGTTCATTTTTGTCACCGCTTTTGTTATCTGAGTCCCAGTCCCTGCTCTGGCTTGAGTGAGGTTTGTATGCAAGAGAAGGGAAGGATTGCTATGCTGTGGGTATCCTTGTGGGTGAGGGGCAACTCCCTGCCTTAATTACCTTATCGTGAACTAGATTATCACTCCCCTAAGGGCTGCAAGCAAAAGACAGAAAACACCTAATAAAGACCTTTCTCTACTTGAGAACATGCAGTGTGGCCATTTGGGCTATGTGGACCACTTGTCTGTCAGAATGGCCCATTTCAAAGAAACCAGGAATCACTTTAAAATAAGAATCAGAGGGAAAATAAAGACTCCTACAACTTCCATAGAAGAGTAGAGATTGACAGTAAATGATGAGATGTGATCCCCCCTTTTTAAATTTTCTCAGTTTTTGTAAGGCTGGTATGATTTCTTTCTTATGTAATTGATAGAATGCATCAGTGAAACCATCTGGATCTGTCTTTCTTTGTAGGAAGATGGTATTGAAACAGTTCTCAAATGGTATCAGAATTGCCAGCAAGGTCTGTTAAAACACAAATTGCTGTGACCCCCACCCCACCCACTCTAAAGTTCTGATTTGGTAGGTCAGAGTGAGAGCTGTAGATTTACATTTCAAAAAGTTTGCAGGTGTTGCTGATGCTGCCTTTCTGCTGGAGCTACATGTGGATAACCTCTGCCTTAATAGGTATAGGGATATTCAGAGTTTCTATTTCTTGTTGAGTCATTCTTGGTTAAGTTGTGGTTTTTCAAGGAATTTGTTCATTTCATCTAAGTAGTGAAACTCATTGACATAATGTTGCTTGCCATCTTTTTAATAACTGTAAGATCTGCAATATCTCTTTTTCATTCAGGACATTAGTAATTTGTGCCTTCTCTTATTTCTTGATCAAGCTTGCTACTTGTTTATTACTTTTATTAATGTTTTTAAAAATCTTCTGTCTTTGTTAACTTTTTCTGTTGATTGTGTTATGTTTTATTGTGCTCTGCTTTTTGTTTATTATTTCCTTTCTTCTACTTACTTTGGGTTTAATTTGCTCTTCATTTTCTAACTTCTTAAGGTGAAACGTAGGGCATTGATTTTAAACCTTCCATCTTTTCTAATATGAGCATTTAAGCTATACAACTCACTCTAAGCACTTTCTTTCTCTGTACATCCCCGTTGCCTCATCCATACCCCTATTGTTACCCTAGTAAACCTGTAGGATGGGTATGCTGGGGCAGGTGAATGAATGAATGTAGCTGACCTGGTAGTTTAGATGGCTCTTCCTTCGTCCTTGTTTCTTGCATATGTGGTTCTCAGACAAAGGAATTCCATTTATAGGAGAAAAAGTCATTTCTGAAGTAAACAATTTGTGAATGGAGAAACCTGTGTTTAGAAAAAGTGTGGTACCTATGAGGCTGGCCTGACACTTAAAGAGCATGATTCCACTGCTATGTTGGCTGAATTTTCTCTGAGCTGGCCCCACTCTGGTGTTTCCTTCACAGGCCAGGCTGTCCTTCTTGTTCATTATCCAAGGGGGTCAAGATGAAATTTCTCTCCCTTCAAGTCAGTTTTCACAATTGACCAGGCATGTTAAAGCTGAAACATGGGATTACCTTTCCTGTTTTCTCAGCAGCAGCTGGCATCCATTGCCATCAGAGGCAAGAGCTGCCCTCTGCTAATAGACTCTATACACTTGGACAGAGATGATTCATACTGCTAGGATTTCGAGCTCCTGGGTCTCTTGAGATGAAAACTCTCAGATGCATAGATTTTCTGGCTTTTGGTAACTCATTTAATGGGCAAATAATTCGGATGCTCTTTACCCCTGCAAGGAAATAGGGAATTCCCTGGGAAATTTAGTTTGGGACCCATCACTGTATAAATCATTTACAACAAACGTTGATCAGAAAATATAATTTCTTTATTCTCTTCCTTTTAAATTTATACCATTGGTATTGATTGCAAAACAAACAACAACCAAACAAACAAGCTAGGTGTAAGAGTTAAAGAAAGAGGAAAGAAACATGAAAAGCAGCTCAATAGTCAAAGACAGGTTTATTTTGGAGAATAAACCTGAGAGGGGCTTCTGGCCAATTTGGTCAGGAGCACTCTCTCTTACAGACTAAGAGTATTTAGGGGTTCAGAGTGAGAGAGTTTATCACAGGCTCAGAATGTTTCTGTGTGGAGGAGAAGTTTTTTGTGGGGTTGGAATGTCTCTGGTTGGAGGGGAGGTTATCTTGGGGCAGGCATGTCTCTGGTTGTGGAGGCGTTTGTCTTAAGGTTGGAATGCTTCTGGTTGGAGATGTCATTTGTAGTTTATGGTCATGCTGACATTAGCCATTAGGCTGATGTCCTTTGGGTTGGATTTAGGTGGCTTTTGATCAAGGGGAACTTTAAAATGTTGGTGCTTGTCCAAGAGGGCGATGCTCCTGCTCTGTCACTAGGCTGAGGAGAAACTAAACTTTGCCTTTAAATAATAGAGTATGATTGTAATAATAAAAATAGCCATAATATTACTTGAAGAAGCATGATAAATCATGTCCTTGGCACTGAGATAAATGCTTTACACACTTATTTAATTTTTATTAACTCCTCTGGGATAGGTGCTATAATACTATTGCCTCCATTTTATGGGTGAGAAAACTGAGTCTTAGATAATAATAAGTAACTTTCCAAGGTCAGGAAATGATGGGGCTTGGTTCAATTGAGGTCAATTTGACTTTTGGCCCCAATCTCTTAACTCTTATGCTACCTTGCCTCTGTATTTAACTTTGGAGGTATTGGGATATAGTGACAAAGCTGGGATTATGACTTAGTGTTTACATTAAAGTTCACATCAGTACTGTTTGGAGGTTTGGTTAATTCCTGTTTAGATTTTTTGTGCATTTGAAGCCAAGCATGACTGGGAGCTACCATGAACACACCTTGGGGAGAAAGGGAAAATAATTTTTGTAGAGAATGGGGACCTCAGTGAAAACTGTGCCAAGGAATAGGATCTCCAAATCGCTCAGCCTCTTTTTTCACTGCTAAGGGGAATCCATCCACCAGATTGGCATCTTTGTCCGAGGCACAAATCTGTGCAGCACAAATCAGCTTTTCTTCATTCTTGTGAGATTTATGGGATGTGGCTTCTGATTGAGCCATAATGGGTAGGGGGAGTGGGGGATGTGAGTAGGGGAGAGGGTAACCAGAAGCTCCAGCCCATCTGTTGGGCCACAAGAGGGCTTAATTTCTTCTTCATTTTGCTTTTAGAAGCTCATGAAGGAAACCTGTTTTTCCAGTTCTTTGCTCATGTTGTCTCTCTGCTCTTTCCAGTAAGGGGTTGATATCCAGGTGCTATATGCTGGTTTGACTGTGACACACAGTAAAAAAATACACTTTACATTATGCGTGCAAACACACACACACACACACACACACACACACACACACACACAGTCTCTCGTCTTACTACCACTGATTAAGTCTAATTTTCCTATTCTATTTTATTAACATAAAATTGTTGGCTATAACCCAGTAAGCTGATTTTGTTATCTACTGATAGAGAGCAGTCCATAATTTGAAAATTACTGATAATGGTTGGTGGGAGTAGAGTATCAGAGCATAAGCTATATCCTTTTGGGGATGAATTTAAATGTCCAGGTCTAATCTGGACATATATGAATGCATATAAATATGTTAATAAATCAGGGTACCATTTTTGTTTTCTGGAGATAACTCAATATCCTTCCAGGGGTCTTTGGGTTTTCCTCCAACCTGAATTAGAAGCAAGCCATGACAATTTCTCTCTTGGGTCTGTGGGTCAAGTCAAAGGAGGTAGCCAACAGAGAGAGAACCTGGTGGAGTTTCAAGGTGACAGTTCAGGGTCCCCTATTTGTCTCAGTGGTTCAGGGTGAAGATACAAGGTCAGGAAGCTGACTGTGCTCGGGAACCACTTCTTGAAAATCTGTATTCTTTAGAGTTTTGCAGTAGATAACAGCAACAATGGAAAACAGGTTTTTTGTTTTTTGTTTTTTTGCCAAGGTACTGACTGAGGAAGGACATTTATCCCCTTGATAACAAAGGGAATTGGGCTCCTTTGATGCTCAGAGTGGCATGAAATATATTCCATATACATTCTTCAACATGCTTTCCAGACTGTAAGTTCATTAAAACTACTGAATGAATTCCAGGGTGAGGAAGATTAAGCTGTAATTTACTATATTTCATGGCTCGCTTCTCCCTTTTCTTTGAGCCCATTCATCTGTGGATGAGTCACAAAGAGATAGCAAATGCACCACAGAGCATCACGCCTCTAGGACAGCTTTGGAAACTGACAATTGATTCTGCTAGGATGCCATCAAGAGAGAGTCTGCCCCTTCCCTTCTGCCTTGCCCTGCCTGGGGATTCAGCCCTCCTTTCATCCTGGGAAGGTCTTACTCTGTCAGCTGATCTCAGCTGACGATTAGTTTTGAGAAGTCACCTTCTGAATTACTGTGTTGGTAAGAGAGCTTGTGATCCCCAGTTCATGGTCTGGTCTTTCCCCATCTCCAGCTGTCTGCTCACTTGTTAGTCTTTCCTTGTGTACCCGAGCTTTGCTGCTGCATTACTCGCAGGAACCTTACAAACAGCACTTCTCAAAAAGTTTAATGTGATCAGCTGGGGATGTTTTTAAAACGTGGATTCTGATCCCGCAGAGCTGGGATGGGGCCTGAGATTCTGCATGTCTAACGGTTGCTAATGCCCTGGTTCTTGGCCATTCTTTGGGGAGGGAGGCTCCACAGGTTGGTGCATAGGTGTGGAGAGGGCACTGTCTGTGTGCACAGCCCTCATTTTCATAAGACCCAGCATGTGACCATAAGATGGTAGGTTTTTATCTATAATAATAGAAGCAGGAATCACGATTCCTTCTTGGTAGAGCTGATCTTTTCTCTCTAGTCCAGTCACTTTTCTCTTTGCATTCATCTTGTATTTACATGTACCTTTTGGGAATCAGTGTTCCTGTCAGTGGCTGTCTCCGCACACTCGTAGCAGTGAACAGATGCCCTGTGAACTTGATTCTTGCCTCGGAGTTGTGAGGAGCAGGGTATACCCAAGTGGCAGAGAGATGGGGACACTCTACAGGTGTGAGGAACTCACAGAATAGGAAGCTGGGCCTTGCTGTGAAGTCCCTGCTGGTCTGGGACACAGCCTGACAGTCAGGCAAGGGCAAGTAGGTTTGTTTTCCTCTTTAGAACATGAGGTCTCCACCTCCTCCTCCAAAATAACCTTTGAGGCAGCCTCTTCTCTCCAGGACCCCACGTGGGCTTTTCTGGCTTTTCTGCCCCATGTGGCATCCTGGGTTTCTAGAACACATGTGATTATAACAGAGTATGCCACCATGATCAACTTATGAGGAAGTATGTCTACTCTTTTGACTTTATTGTAGTTTTTGGCCCTAGAAGGAATCTTGGATGTCATCTTTTTCAGCCTCAGGTGAAGCAGAAGCTCAGATGGCAAAGGGTTGTGCACAAAGTCAGGTGGCCAAGCATCTAGTCTCTGACTACTGGGAAAGCAAATAACTCATTTTACAGCCTCCAGGAATTTCTCCCCCAAGCAGTACTTCTCCTACAGTACAAACCTGTGGCCCCCTCTGACAACGTCTGGACGCAGTCTCCTTGCCCCATCTCTTCCCACTCCCAGGCTCCCCACTGTGTAAATTTCCTAGAACCCTTGTGGTAGAGGGGCCTCTCCTACTTTCCATACCTCACATTCACATGTGTCCAGCCTCTGTTTCCTGCATCTTGCCAGTCTGTTGATTCTATTTATCCATCAAGGCCCTAGTCTAATTTGACTTCCTCCTTGAACGCAAGATCATCAGGCTGGTTGTAAGGAACCTTGGGTTCTGATCCCTGCCTATAATAAGCTATGCAACGTGGCCAAGATCTTTATACCTTTGTGCCTTCATTCCCTCATATGATCAAAAAAGGAACTGGCTCTTAACACTTCTGTGATTTCACAATACCCTGATTCCACCCTATTCTCTCCTTTCTCTGAAGGGTTGCCCTTGAAGCAGTGTAGAGGTGTCATCTAGACCCGGAGTTTAGATTCCAGCTCTGCTACTAATCAGTTTGTGGCTTTAAGCAAGTTACTTAATCTTTCTGGGGCTCCGTTTTCTCATTAGTAAAAGATAGGGTTGTTAGGGGGAATCAGTGTATAGTAAAATTATCTAACATTTTAAGCACCCAGGATAATTTTCAAAGAAAGGTAAAATTATACTCTCTTTTGGATATAAAATGAACATGTGTTAGAGATTTTATTTAACTCATTATTAATGAGGGAACTGGTAGGATGTTATGACTACCAATGATGTTCAAATGACAATCCAAAGAATAGCCACATTCATAGATTGGAATGTGCAAATGAAGGACAAAACACATTCCATAATGGAGGAGGGAAGCTCACTGAATCTTCACGAGACAGAAAGTAATATTTGCATGTCAGTGGACAGGAATTGTTTCATGTTGTTATCAGTTATCCACAATTCGTGTAGTTGTAAAATAGATCAAAGGCTCTATGGGATATGCCTGTTGTTGCAGAGGACAGTGACAAGAGAAACTTAGACCACTTGGTCACCTTTAAATATTTTGCTTGGTGGTTGTATATATCAAGGCAAATCTCCTGGTGAAGTCCAAAATGGAGTGGAGGAGCATAGTCCTTCCTTGAGGAGAGAAGGAGGTCTTTATTCGCAGATAGTAATAGCATCTACCACAGTTTGCATTTATTTTATAAATTTTTAATCAGGTTTATTATAAGTTTCTAAATAGGTTTATTATGAAGTTGGCCAGAAAGTCCTTCCTAAGTTTTTATGCCCTGCTTCAGGGGAAGATCAGAAAGTCCTTCCTGTACATGCTGTTTCTCAATTCCTTCAGCTTAAAATATTCACTATGCCCAGGTAACTTATTTTGGGGTAATGTGTCTGAAACCCCATCAACATGTTAGTAGAAGCCTACTGATGTCTTCAGTTTTTCATGAGAAGATTTTCAGCGATCTAATTTTTAAAAAAATAACCAATTCAAGAAAACACTTTCTCTGTATTCAAGGATATATCCACGTGTTCAAATATATTCATAGACATGGTGAGAGAAGCTCCATTCTTAGGTAAGCATAAGCATGAGTTTGGTGGGTTTCAATATATTAAATTTTGATTTGGGATAAACACATTTGAGGGTGTGTACTATTGTTTTAAAATCATTCTTTTTCTCTAAGTAAAATCTGAATACATTTTCTTTATTAAAAAAATACTACTGAGAAGACCAAAGTGTCCAGTCTTCTTTGATTCCTCCTCTGTGCCCACAACCAACTTATCCCAGGTTCCTCCTGAGAGATTATAGCTATTGTCACTTTGGTGTGTGTGTGTGTGTGTGTGTGTGTTATAATATGCATTTTTCAGCAACTTGCTTTTTCAGTCACCCGTAGCTTGGATATTTTTCTATGTCAGCTCATAGAAATGTACCTCTTTTTAAAAAGTTTACAGTATGGCTAAATCACGGTTAATTGGGATGTTCTCTTAATGATAGGCACTTAAGTTGTTTCGAGTTCTTTGCTGTGATAAATAATGTTGCAGCAATATAAGAAGGCTCATTATTGTGTTTATTAAGGGACAGTCTTTAAAATGCACAAATGTATTGGCTAAACTCTGCTTTCTATCTCTTTCAGATGTATTGGTGCATGTAATCAATGTTCATTGCCTTGAAAATCCCTTTTACAACATTTACACAATTTTTTAAACCTAGGTGGCATTACCTGTTTGGGTGAAAGTCATTGAATGTGGGAATCCTGCTCTTAAACTCGATTCCTTGAGGTAATTTCTGTGACCTGCTGTGATATTTTCCCCTCCCTTCTTTCTTTCCTCTCTGCCTTCTTTCCTCTCCTCCCACCCCTCACTACACTTACCTCCACTTTTGTTGCAGACCCTAGATGGCTTTGCACATATTATTTCTTGATTTATCCTATCACAAAGATAAACTTCAGTTGAGAAATTCTTTGTTTTTCCAAACAGTGTGAAAAGGTTGATTCCGTAACTTGGCTATTGTGGATAGTGCTGCATTGAACATGGGAGTGCAGGTATTTCTTTGACAAGATGATTTCAAATCCTTTGGATAAATACTAGGAAGTAGGATTGCTGGATCATATGGTAGTTGTATTTTTAGTTTTTTGAGGAACCTCCGTATAGTTTTCCATAATGGCTGTACTAATTTACATTCCTGCCAACAATGTATAAGGGTTTCCTTTTTTCTCCATCCGAGATGATATCTCATTGTGGTTTTATTTTGCATTTCCCTAATGATTAACAATGTGAATTTGTTTTTGCATGTATTTGTTGGTCACTTGTATGTCTTCATTGGAGAAATATCTATTTAGGTCCCTTGCCCATTTTTAAATTAGGCTTTTTGTTTTTTTGCTATTGAATTGTTTGAGCTCCTTATATATTTTGGATATTAATACCTTATCTGATGTATGGCTTGCAAATGTTTTCTCCAAGTCTGTAGATTGTCTCTGTACCTTGTTAATTGTTTCCACTTAGATGTGGAATCTAAAACAATGAAGCTCATAGAAGCAGATAATAGAATGGTGGCTACAGAGGCTGGGGGGAAGGGAAGGAATGGGGAATTGATGGTTAGAGGTTACAAAATCTCAGTTACACAGGAGGAATTTTTTTGAAATCGATTGCACAATGTAGTGAATATAGTTAATAATATTTTACCTTTCAAAATTGCTAAGAGGGTAAATTTCGAACGTTCTTACCACAAAAAAATATTAAGTATTTGAGGTGATGGATATGTTAACTAGCTTGATTTAATTATTCCACATTGTTTTCATAAATTATAACATCACTTTGTACCCCATAAATATATATAATTACAAATAGTCAATATGTAATAAAAATTAAGATAAAGAAATGGGAAGGATATATACTGGAAATAAATTAGTAATAATACTAATAACAATAAGAAACTGAAGTTGAGCTGGTTTTCACATTGGCATAGAGCTTAATCTTTCTTATGGTTTGCATAGATTGAAGGTGTGACTCAAGCACTGTTACTGCTGACTCTGGTGAACTTCCAGTAGTAGGAATAATGAAGCATATGAAGAGACTTTGTGTGTTTGAATGAATAAATACATATTTGAAAGGGAGAAGCTTGGAACCTGTTAGATTTACACTGGAAGTCTAGATCTGCTGTTCAATATGGTAACCACTAGCCACATGTGGCTATTGAGCCCTTGGAATGTGGCTACCATGGCCACATGTTAAAATGATAAATAATTGAGTCTATTAGTTAAATACAATATACTCTTAATTTCAGTTGTTTATTTTATAAAACATGACTACTTAGAAAATTTTGAATTATGTCTGCAATTCAGGGTGTCTTGCTGTTGGACAGCCCTGCTCTAGCTGTCAATCAGGAGGAAGACTGGCAGTGAGCCAGGATTGATTTTGCATCATCCTGTTTATTAGAGACATACTTAAGTTCTAATCCCACCTTTACTACCTAAAGGTGATTAAGTCTGAATCCCAAGAAGACTTGCCTATGCTTTTTTTCTGATTGGTTTTTGAAGATTTAATATGATTTCAGTGTAAGGCTTGCTACATCAGATTTTTTTGTTGTTGTTGCTTTGGAAACATCAAGTGAAGAATTTGAGGAAAATGGTAATCACTAGATTAGCCTAATAGACAGCAGATTTTTTTTAAAGTTTTTTTTTGCAGTCATTTGTAACACAGCTCATAACAATCAGGCTCATCTTGGTAGAGGATCAGAGTGGTGATTTTTGATTGATAAAAATTTCTTCCCATTAGTCTTTTTTTTTTTTTTTTTTACCATTTTTGGTAGTTTTTTTTTCTGCCTTTGCAAAGAAAATTGAAGCAGTGGCATTCCATTTGTGGTGAATTTGGAGTCTTATATTTTTCCATGTTGGTAAATTTAGCATTCTTCTAGAATGCTATAACTTGGTATCCATTTAAACACACATATAAGCACAAACAAACAGAAACCCACACAATACACCATTAAGTTTGCATATCAACATATTTCTGATTTGACTTTTGTCAGTCTCTGAAGATTTTTGTTTTAATCAATAGGCTTTATTTTGTAGAGCAGTTTTAGGTTTACAGCAAAAGTGAGAGGAAGGTACAGATATTTTTCCATAATAACCCCCATCCCCACATGTGCAGCTTCCCCCACTGTCAGCATCCCCCACCAGGGTGGAGAATTTGTTACAATCAATGAACCTACATTGACAGATCACTCTCGCCCGAAGTTCAGAGTATGCATTATGATTCACTTTGGGTCATGTACATTCTACAGGTTTGGAAAAATTTATAATGAAATGTATCTATTATCGTTGTGTTATACAAAGCAATTTCACTGCCCTGAAAACTCTCTGTGCTCTTGCCTATTCATCTTTTCCTCCTCCAAACCCCTGGCAATTACTAATCCTTTTACTGTCTCCGTAGTGTTATACTTTCCAGAATGTCATATAGTTGGAATCATACAGCATATAGCCTTTTCAGATTTGGTTCTTCCACTCAGCAATATGTATTTATGTTTTCTCTATGTCTTTTCATAGCTTGATGTTCTCTTTTTTTTAATTTTTAGTGCTGGATTATTTTCCACTGTCTAGATGTACCACAGTTTGTTTAACCATTCACCTATAAAAGGACATCTTGGTTGCTTCCAAGTTTTGGCAATTATGAATAAAGCTGCCATTTTTTGTGGACCTGAGTTTTCATTTTATCTGAGTAAATTCCAAGGAATATGATTCCCAGATCTGATGTTAAGAGTGTGTTTAGTTTTGAAGGAATCTGCCAAACTGTCTTTTAAAGTGGCTGTGCCATTTTGCATTCCTACCAGCAATGAGGGAGAGTTCCTATTGCTCCACATCCTCTACAGCATTTGGTGTTGCCAGGGTTTTGTATTTTGGCCGTTGTAATAGGTGTGCAATGGTGAAGACTGTCTTAATATGGCCAAATCAGTGGTTCAGTTGGAATTCTCTTGTCCCAGCAGAATGGACCGAGGTATGTTCTTGATGTTCTGAGATCGACAGTGAATGTCTTCTGTGGTTGCTACTGAGGGATAAGAGAAGATGGCAGACCAGAGGATGGATTACCAGCATTTCATCTAAAACTATAAGCTGCAGCCAGCTTTGCCCTTTGTGCCTGTTGTGTAGGCTGTGGGGCTGGCAACCAAAGAAGTGGGAATGCTGAGTCTAAGCCAGAAAAAATTCAGTTCAGTCCAAACTCTAATTATCTTGGAGGCAGCCTTTGTTCCATTTGGTGGTTGATTCATTCTGAGCATGGTTTCTGAATTTTACTGGGGAGAGCGCGCGTGTGTGTGTGTGTGTATGTGTGTATGTGTGTGCATGCACACGCTTGTGTGTGAGGTGTGGAAATATTGGTTACCTCAACAGGCAGCTTTTGTTTTCTGATAGCAGCTTGTGTAACCAGCTGTCAGGTAGAGGGGCCTCATTAGCAGAGCAGATTCCTGGGAAGGTCTTACAAGGAACAGACGCTGCCAGCACGTGGTTGGCCTGAAAAGGCACAGCTAGGTAGGTGCTCTGCTCCTCTTCCTTATGATCGAAGAGAGAAGATGCTCCCCTGTGAACAGAGAAGTGGAGCAGGGCCACTATCTTCACTGTATGACCTCTGGCTGTATGTACAGATAGGACACTCCATTCATGACATGGACGCTGAGTAAGTAATTATGGGCACGTCAGTTTGAACCAGCCAGTAACTGATCTTAACATCCTCTCCCTGCTGTGGCGAAATCCTGACCATGGCAAACCTAGCTCTTCGTCTCATTTATGATGCTGGTAGGACTTGCTTGCTCAGAGCTGCTGCTCTCACTTTTTCTGGCACTGCCCACTCCTCCCAGCCTCCTCAGGTTTTCTGTCCAGTCTTGGAAACGTCAACCAGCCTTGCTGGGATCAGCTTCTCATGTTCCTGAGCAGTGGCCTTCAGCTGTTTAGCAATGTCTTCAAGCCCCAAATACATACATGCTCCTAATTATAGTCTGCATGCCCCACTGGTTTCTGCTAATCCCCCTACCCTCAACTCCCACTCCAGCTCGTCTCTACACCCATCTGGACCCTGGCCTTGGGTTTCAAGCTGTTACTTGTGTCTGACCTCTCTGTTGGACCTCTCTCTTGTACTGCCTTTTTGGAGCCTGCCAAACAAATTAATGTAAATTATATATACAAGGTAAATTTTACTCAGCCATAAAAGCCCAGTTTGAGATGGGGAAGCATCTTCTGAAAAGAGGATAACTCTACATGAGGATGATTCCCAGCTTGTGGCCCAGATTCTGCTCTGTGTGCTTTGACCCTGGGGGTCGGCATGAAGGGATTGTATTCTGGGAAATTTGCCTCTTCTGTCAGTGATTCTGGGACCATTTCCTGCTTTGCTGGTCATTGGCGTGCTTGAGTGTTCCATTTTAAGCCCCCCGAGTAGATTCCCTCATTGGGCTGGTACTTGAAGACATCACTTTTCCAGTGTTCTTTTACCATCTGTCCAGGTCATTACAGTTCCCTAAAAGGAGGAAAGGTAGTGGGGTTATATTCCCTGAGGGAAGAGGAATCTGCAGTTGCCTTGGGAAGGAGACAGGAATGAGAGAGCTTGGGTGTTAAATTGTTCAAAACATGGTTGCTGATAAAATGCTACAACATTTCAGCCCTGTGGCCAAACTGTATGTGGGATTCTGAGCTTCCGAGAGCTCACAGAACTGTGTGTCAGTGGTTCAGTGATTCAACTTAGGCCTACCTAGGCAGATGGGCCTAGATGAAAAGAGCTCTGATTTTGTGTTTAATCTTTGCTCTCTCTTAGTTGTTGAAGGAGGAGAAAATAACTTCACCAAGATGTGAGGTTATGCAATAAGAAAGAGTAAGAGAGTGAGGAATTAAGAATATAATGATGATTTTATTTTTCTTTTTTCTTTTTTTTGCTTATTGGAAGAGAATGAATACTTCTTGAGTCCCAGGCTCTTACTAAAATGAGCTCTCTTATACATACACACACACACACATATGTATATTGAGAAATCTACATATCTGTATATACCTTTAATTTTCACAATTGCCTTATAATGTTGATTTTAATGTCCTTATTGTATAAAGGTATATTGAAAACTTCAGTCATTTTATAAATTTTCCCCCAAATCAGGTTTTCATCAATTTTAGATTGACCAGGGATGGTTATACACCTTCCTCCCTGTTTCCTCCCTTCTTTTCTTTGGACAGTGTTTATTTTGGACCTTACTATCACTCAGCTTTATGTTAGATACTGTTCAACTCAGGAGAGAGAAACCTCATGACACATCCTGATATAAATTGACTACATATATTTTAAACTTTTTATTTTGAAATAATGATAGATGCATAGAGGCTCACAAAGAAATGTATAGGGAAATGCCATGTATTCACCTTCCAGCTCCCTCAGGGTTCACATCTTACTTGATTATGGTACAATCTCAAAACCAAGGAATTAACATTGATATTATCCATAGAGCTTTTTCAGATTTCCCCAGTTGTGCACACATCATTTGCGTTTGTGACAATTTTGTCACATGTGTAGCCCTGTGTAATTACCTGCACAATCAACAGCCTCTCTACTGTGCCATCATGGTAACACTTCTATTTTATGGCCACACCCATCCCCTCTCCTCCATCCCTAAGCCTTGACAACTGTTACTCTGTTCTTCATCTCTATAATTTTGTAATTTCACAGATGTTTTTAAAATGGAATCATATGGCATGTATTCTTTAAAGACTGGCTTTTTTTTTCTCACGCAGCATAAACTGTAGATACCAGTATTCTGATCCTTTTTAATGCTAAATAGTCATCCACGGTACGGATGTGCCAAAATTTTGTCTTACAATTCATGCCCTGAAGGATGTTTGGGGAGTTTCCAATTTGAGGCTGTTAATAAGGCTGCTATGAACATTTGTGTACAAGTTCCTGTGTTAAAAAGAGATTAAGTTCTCGTGATGTATGTCTTAAAATTCATTTGCGCTTAAGTATGAAAAAAAAGTCATCAGATTGTAGAGGGAGTTTGACAGCTATAGAGAGAAAACCCAATTAGAACTTAATAACAGTGGCTAAGGTTGTTTTTCAGCAAGTATGATCTTTAACCAACATCATGGGTCATAAGAGATTTCAACCATTGCAAGCTGTGTGTTAAAGCCTTCACTAATCCCACTGGCTTTTATACTGATTTTGTTTTATCCGTCTTATTCTAGAGTTAACGTTTCTGCCAGGACCAGTTGTGTAGCAGTATGTCCTATTTCTTAGTTCTTTAAAGGCAATAACTCAGCCATAAAAGCCAGCAGGAGAGTACTTCACTGACAAATTGGTTGGCCAGTCTTGTGTATGTGCATTAAATCGTTGGGAGCAAATAGGAAAGAGGAAGAGTGGGAGCAAAGCCTCTTCCGGTTTGCTTTTAAATGTTAAAAAAAAAAAAAAAGAAATAGAAGGTAAAGAAAGCAAAATTACACTGGATGGATTATTGTGTTGGTAATAGAAAAGTAACAAACTATTTTATATTGATTTCCCATATCCCTGGGATTAAAATAAAGTGACATGCAAACACTGTGAAATAATTAAAATTCTGTTGTTAATTTTTTTTTTCAAGTAGATCTAATTTGATGGCAGAAGGCTTTCCCAGGAGGTTCTTTTCAGAGATAGAGGTGTAATTTGCAATAGGAATAATTATAGAAACAACATTCATATTCTGCTTTATCTTTAAAGTTCCAGGCCTAAGTTAATTTGTTTGTTTATTCATTTGTTTGTTCATTTATTCATTCATTCAAATGATATTCTGAATAATTATTAATATTTCTGCTTATAAGCGTAGATACTAAAGGGGCCCCATCCCACCTTCTGTGCTCCCCTTAAACCACTTCATTCCTCATCACCCCATGATTTTCCACATTCATGACTTCTCCTTGGGACACTTATCCCCTCTGATCACTTGTCTGAAATCTACCTGTTCTTCAAATCCCACCTCAAGTCTTACCTCCTCTGTTGACTTGCTTCTGATTTCTCCTAGCTAGAAATTTCATACCTCTCTTCGGATTTCCTCCAACATTGTCTCTGTGGCCCTTTAATACTTTCTACTTTATATTGTGGTTATTTATGTCCATTTAACATTTTTGCTACTCTGTTGTTAATTTCCTGAGTAGTGGATTCATGTTTGATTCCTTTTAGTGTTTATTTGTTCTCTCCTTCCCTCCCTTCTTTTCTTTTTTCCTTCCTCTCACTTTCTTCCTTTCCTCCCTCTGTTCATTTTTTTCTCTCATTAAATATATGCTGAACACCTACTATATACCAGACACTGTAATAGGGGCTTTGAGTAGAAAGAATTAAGACCCATTGTGGGTTCCTAAGGCAACCTAATTATGTACTTAAGTTAAACATGAGGAATTAAAAAAAATTCCCAATTGTTAGATTGAGATACTAAGAACATCCTAAGACAGAAGGTATTGGACATTCCTCTTTTAGAGGAATTTTACAAAAATTTTAGAGAAATTTTAAGTGAAAGGCAACTATTTTTTTTCTTGAGAGAGGAGCATGTAAAAGTAGAGTTCCTAAATGGCAATAGGACTCACTTCAGTTTCAGATCCAGGATTCTGTGAACCTAAGGAAAATTATTGTGTTCCAAGGAAAATTATTGTCTACCTGTGGATAGACATCAACTAGATGTCAGCTGATGATATAAACTGAAAATGCTAGAGGGAGATGTGACTGGAATTCAAATAATGTATTGAAATAATTTTTATTGGTACACAAAATTCTTCAGCCAAGGAATACAGCTCTGAATTATAAAAAAACTATTTTAAAAGGCAAGTGGAACTACAGAATAAGTATTTCATTTGTTTTTACTTCCTGTGTGGGTATCTAATTTTGTAAATTGTTCTATGACTGAGGAGTTTGATAAATGATAAACAAGAATGCCATCCTCTAACTCTTCTCTACCTTTCTCTCTTCTCAGAAAGTTATTGTGGAAAGAACATACTCAAAGCTAGGAACATCCACTAAGTGTAATTTGTTTAGAGAGGGGTCAGTGAAGTGGGGATTTGTAGATAAAAGTTTACAAAGCTGTCAGAAGTTCAATGCCCTGGATTTTAGGGAATAAATGTAGAGTCTGCAAGAGTTCATTTCCACACAACAAAATCTTTGGGAAACATCAAGGCATCTGCAACTATGGATGTGGGAATATCCAGGCAGAAAGGGCTCAGAGATCACAGGAGCTTGGCAGTCTTTAGTGGCCAGCTTCACTGGGGATAGAACCACTATCAGGAGGGGCAAACCAGTTCTATGGATGGCCCCAGTACGGCTGGATCACACTCAAATTAGAAAGGAGACAGACGAGTGACCTGGGGAGCTCTTTCTAAAAGTCACTTATGTAGCTACCTCATATGCTAGCATTGTGGCATTTCTCTCCTGTGTCTTGTTTGTTTCTGTAGCAAAGCATCTGGCAGCAGAGAAATATGGCTGCCCCAACTATGTCACAGGTCAAAAGAGTGTTACCAGACTGAGGGTCTAGAAATTTCTGCAATGCAAAACATGGCTTTGAATTTCATGTTCCTGGCATTCACAATGAAAACAAATACTATATGATCCGCATGTTGTTGGGAAGATTTTGATTTGCTCCCCAGAGTAAAATTTAGATTTGTGTAAAATTTTTTTGACACTGACTGAACTCTTTTGGGCCTTGTTTGAATACAGTTTATCTCATTGTGCAACTTACCAGGATTTGAGGCTCTAGTGTGCTTTTCAGAAAAATGTAACTGCAATTTTACACTAAATGTTTTTACTCCCTAAAAATAAGTATCTGTGTTTTCTTTCTGTTTTGATTGTCAAGTAGCTGTGTTTCTTATGTATGAAATTTGGTTTAAGTGGCCAATTTTGAAAGAGCATTATAAAACTTCGGTATTTTTCAGGTCCTTGTGTCGCTTTATGTGCTTATTATTTCAGAAAAAAATAAATTTAGAATTTATAAAATTAATTTCCCTTAAAAAATTTTTTTTTGCTCACAAAAAAGGAGAAAAAATGTGAAGAATTTCTATATGTCTATTTTTGGTCCCTTGACCAACCAGAGTTTTTTAGGGCATGGGATTTGTTGACTTCTTCATATCCCAGTGCCCAGGAAAGTCCTTGACATATAGCCTTTCCTCAATATTCTTGGAACAAATGCTTATTGAAGGTGCACAAAAGGGTTAGGATGTCCTGAGGCCAAGAATGAAAAACCACTTTATTCAGTGTTTATCCTGGGGCCGACCAAGCTGACCACTGAAGGTAGAAGAGAGACCACTTGAGAGCCTGAGGGATCCCGGCATGGGATCTCCATGGCCTGAGTTTCCCATGTTCCATGGGGTCTGCCCTGTTCCTCTTTATTCCCTTCTCTGACACCTCAGCTACCCTCAGAGCTTCATCTCATCTCTGCAGACTCTTAATTCTCAAAGCTACATCCTCCAGCTTGCTCTTTTCCCTGAACTTCAGACCTATATATCCATCCTTAGAAGTTTCATAGACACTTCAATTTAGTAAATCCAAATGGAATGTATTTAAAACCTTTTATTCCAGGTTTGCTGCTCTTGCATGTTCCCTACTTCAGTGAAGGGCACCATCATCCAGTTGCTAATGCCACAAATCCGGGAGTCACCCTTCTCTCCCCTTGTTTCCCTATCCTATATACAGTCAATCACAAAGTTGTGTCCGTTCAACATGTAAAATATTTCTTGAATCTAGCTGCCTCCCTACACCCACACCATTAATAGCATGGTTCAAACTATCATTTCTCTCCCAGTGGCCTCTTAATTTAGGTATTTGCTTCCATTTGTATTTCCTTCAAGTCATATGTAGCTGTACGGAAGCCAGAATAATCTTTCTAAAACATGAATGTTATCAGGTAATTTTTCAGTTTAATGGTTCTGCATTGTTTTCAAACTAAAGTCTGAGCTCGCTAGCATGGTATGCCTGGCCTTTATAAGGAAACTCACTTGCCTTTCCTCACCACAGTGAACACTGTGTGCACCAACCATATTGTATGTGTTTTAACTTCTCAAACAATATGTGCACCTCCAGTCCCTTGCACTTTCCTTCTGCCCAGAACACAATCGATTCCTTCTTTCTTCAGCACATTTTCTCACTAACTCTAATTCATGTTTTAGTTCTTTACTTACACATTGCTGCTTCCAGGATGTTTCTCTTACCACGCAGCCTTGTGCTTCCAGGGACCTTGGACTTTGTCATGTTTGCTTTTTTTTTTTTTTTTTTTTTTAAAAAAACAACATAATGTGGCTTGTGGTGCCCCTCTACTCAAGGATAAACTTGATTAGGGTTTGATTACCTTTGGGCCCCTTACCTAGCACTATGCCTGGTTTATCATAGGTACTGAATAAGGAGTTAATGTATCAGTCAGGGCGTGGGTTGGGGGTGTGAATATAGCAACATGACTATCCTCCGTAGTACAGTAGGAGATCTTTTCAAGCTGTTGTTCTACTACCACTATAAACTGCTGGCTCTTCAAAGGGCATTCTTAGGAAATAAAGCTCAGAGTTGTCAAGGGATTAGAAAAACATTTTTTAAGCATCTTAATGAGATACAATTCAATACTATAAAAGTCACCCATTTAAAGCATACAATTCAGTGTTTCATATATTCAGAATTGTGCAACCATTCTCAAAGTTTAAGTTTAAAATATTTTTATCACTCAAAAGAGAAATCCTGTACTTATTAGTACTCATTCCCTATTTTCCCCTCCTACTCTCCCATAACTCTACACAACCACTAATCTACTGTCTGTCTGTGTAGATTCACCTATTCTGGACATTTCATATAAATGGGACAATACAATTTCTGATCTTTTGCGTTTGGCTTCTTTCACTTAGCAAGATTGCAAGATTCATCCATGTTGTAGTACATATCAGTTCTTTACTCCTATTTACCACCAAATAATATTCCATTCTGTGAGTTTGCCAGACTTTACCCATTTATCAATTGATGGACATTGTGGTTGTTTCCATATTTTGGTTATTATGAATAATGTTGCTGTGAACATTCTTATGTAAGTTTTTGGGTAGACGAATGTTTTTAGTTTTCATTTCTCTTGAGTATATCCTTAAGTGTGAAATTACTGGGCCATGTGGTAACTCTGTTTAACATTTTGAGGTGCTGCCAAGTCATTTTCCAAAGCAGCTGCAGCATACATATTACATTCCCATCAATAGTGTATGAGGGTTCCAATTTCTCAACATCATCACCAACGCTTGTTATTATCCGTTTTTGGATTATTGCCATCCTAGATGATGTGAAGTTGTATCTCATTGTGTTTTTCTTTTCTTTCTTTTTTTTTTTTTTAGACAGGGTCTCACTTTGTCACCCAGGGTGGAATCTGGAATGCAGTGGTGGAATCTTGGTTTACTGCAACCTCCACTTCCCGGGCTCAAGCAATCCTCCTACCTCAGCCTCCCAAGTAGCTGGGACCACAGGCATGCACCACCATACCCAGCTAATTTTTCTTATTTTTTGTAGAGACAGGGTTTCACCATGTTGCCCAGGCTGGTTTCAAACTCTTGGACTCAAGCAATCCACCATCCTCAGCCTCCCAAAGTGCTGGGATTACAGGTGTGAGCTACCATGCCTGTTCTCATTGTGGTTTTGATTTGTATTTCCTTCAGGAGTAATGATGTTGAGCATCTTTTCACATGCTTATTAACCATTTGTGTATTTTCCTTGAAGGAATGTCTATTCAGATCCTTTATTCATTTTTTATTTGGGTTGTTTGTCGTTTTAATAATTTTTAGGAGTTCTTTATGTATTCTAGATACTAGTCCCTCATTAAATATAGGGATTGCAAATGTTATCTCCCATTCTGTATGCTTTCTTTTTACTTTCTTGATGGTATCATTTAAAGCACAAAACGTTTTAATTTTGATATAGACCTGTTTATCAAGTTTTTCTTTTGTGGCTTGTGCTTTTGGTGTCATATCTAAGAAACTAATGCCTAATCTAAGGTCATGTAGATTTATTCTTATGCTTTCTTCTAAGAGTTTTATAGTTTTAACTCTTACATTTAGATCTATGATCCATTTTGAGTTTATTTTTGCGTATGATGTAAAGTTGTGATCCACCTTCATTCTTTTGTGTACAGATGTTCACTTGTCCCAGCCAGTACCATTTCTTGAAAAGACCATTATTTTCTCATTGAATTATCTTGGCACTCTTGTCAATGTCAAGGCATTTTTGTCATAATTATTCTCATAATTATTGTTTGCCATATGAGTAACACAGGTTAACAAATAATGATTAGCTTTATTGAATCTCAATTAGGTGTTAGGCACCATTCTAGAAGATCTCCATTTAGCATTCCAAGTAACTATGAAATAAGTACTGCTATTATCCTCATTTTTCTCTTAAGGATGAAGAGGCATGGAAAGATTAACTTGGCAAAGGTCATACAGGTAGTAAGTGTTGGACGCAGGCTTTGAACTCAGGCAACCTGACTATAGAATCTCTGTTTTTAGACATCATGCTGTGCCTGACTGTGTCTTGTTTATAGGAGGAGGAAAATTTTAAAACAGCCCAAATTCTGTTATCCAGAGAAGTATTGTCAAAATTTTCATGTATAGCTTTCCAAACTTTGTTCTGTACAAAAAATGTTATAATAATGGGATTAGACTACATATACATTCTTGATTTTATTCACTTTATTGATGTATCATTACTAACTTTCCTTCCTTCTATATCTAAAGCATCATTCTTAATGGCTACATAATATTCTACCTCATGTCTGCACCATTACTGATTTAACCATTCCACTGTTATTGGGCAGTCAGGTTGCTTCTGAGTTTTTCATTTATAAACAATGTTCTGATGTATGTATCTTTGCACATACTTCTATTTATATTCTTTCCATTGTTTTCTTTAAGATAAGAAAAAATTCCTCTAGAAGAAATGTAAAGAGTATGGAAAAACATTTAAAGTTTTTAATACATTTTGAAAAATTGTTCTCTAGGAAGTTTCTACTTATTTACAATTAATATTTTATAATTGATAGGTTACTCTGATACTGATTCAGGGTAGGCAAGCCCCCACTGGGGCTTAGCTGGGAAGGTTCTTGGCTTTGCCAAGGAAAAAATTCAAGGGTGACCCTTGAATTCTTTCCTTCTCTAATAAAGAAAACAGCTTTATTAAAGCGGCAGTGTTATAGGTCCGGCAGTGTTATAGGTCCAGCAGTGTTATGGCTCCATGACTTCTCCTGCAGAGCAGGGCTACCCCATAGGGAGTATGCTGAGAGTAGCAGCTCGGGACAGTTCTGTAGTCATATTTATTCCCACCTTTAACTATATACAAATTAAGGAGCAGTCTGCAGAAATTCCTAGAGAAAGGGTGGTAACTTCTGGGTATTGCCATAACAATAGTAAACTGACATGGCATACTGATGGGTGTCTTACGGAAATCCGTTTCCACCTTGTCCCTATTTTAGCTAGTCCTCAATTTGGTCCAGTGTCTGAGCCCTGCCTCTGGAGTCTAGTCCTGCCTCTTATCACTTTAGTGTGAATCTCATTGATTCTCAGTGAGATTGAACATGTATCAATGATTATTATAATCTTTCTTCTGTGAATTACCTATTCATATTTTTACCCATATTTCCATGAAAAAGCTTCTTATATACTAAGATATTAACCATGTGTCTTTTTTTGGTGTTTTCCTCTAGTTTGTCATTTTTCTTTAAAATTTTTGGGAATTTTTTGATGTATAGAAGATTTAAATTTCCAAGTGGCAAAATTTATCAGCAAAAAATATACATCTTTTTCTTTATTGGCATCTTTGTGTTTGAAAATCAAAGGTCAAAAAATTGTTTCTAGCTCTTGTCTTCCATGAGCTAGACGATGGTGGTGGGTGGGGTGGGGGGCAGGCAGAAATATGAAGAATCATATAAATTGTCCTTTTTATTTCCGCTGCATGTTTTATCTTAAACATTGATTACTTGTAGTCCCTTAACTGACAGGGAAATAAAGCATCAGCTTAACCATTTGGCGTTAACAATGTCAGTAGTGAGGCCACCTGGGGTGGAGAGTTAGTGTCTCCTCCCAGTTGTATGGTTTTCAGCAATATTTTCCTCCCTGTGTGTTTTTTTTTTTTTAAACTCATTTGAATTTGCTTCTAGCATGAATACATGATGTATTAGTCCGTTTTCATACTGCTATAAAGAACTTCCTGAGACTGGGTAATTTATAAAGGGAAGAGGTTTAATTGACTGACAGTTCAGCATGACTGGAGAGGCTTCAGGAAACTTACAATCATGGTGGAAGGTGACAGGGAAGTAAGGCAGGAAGGAGGGCAAGGCAGGAAGGCAGGGCAGCAGGAAGGAGAAGTGCCAAACAAAGTGGGAAGAGCCCTTTGTGAAACCATCAGATCTTCTGAGAACTGAGAACATGAGAACAGCATGAGGGAAACTGCCCCCATGATTCAGTTACCTCCACCTGGTCTCTCCCTTGACACGTGAAGATTATGAGGATAATGGGATTATAAATCAAGATGAGATTTGGGTGGGGGCACAAAGCCTAACCACATCACATACAAATGACTTAATGTGTATGAGATCATAGGGACTTTTGTAGCACCATTGGTTAGAAAAATCACACATTATCCAATTAGCGTTAAAAAAGACATGGATGAAACTGGAAGCCATCATTCTCAGCAAACTGACACAGGAACAGAAAGCCAAACACTGCATGTTCTCACTCATAAGTGGGAGTTGAACAATGAGAACACATGGACACAGGGAGGGGAACAACACATACTGGGGCCTGTCGGAAGGTGGAGGGCAAGGGGAGGGAGAGCATGAGGACAAATACCGAATGCATGCGGGGCTGAAAACCTAGATGACAGGTTGATAGGTGCAGCAAACCACCATGGCACATGTATACCTGTGTAACAAACCTGCATGTTCTGCACATGTATCCCAGAACTTAAAATAAAAAAAAAAAAGACTAATATATTTCTTCAAGACACAGTAAATAAAAGTTCTTGAGAGTGTATGCTTCTACACAAACTAGATTTGTGGGCGTTAAAACAATGTTACTTTTTCAGAAACTACTGCTGTGATAGGGTGATCTTTTGAATCGCATTGTACCAGAATTTTTTTTTTTAATGTTATAGCTTTTAAATGTTTTCAGACTATCTTCTTACTGACTTGACATTTAATACCTTTGGCATGTGAGTTTTCCTTATTTCGTTTTCCAGAGTCTCAGGAAAATACTTGTGTGTCTTGCCTGTTTACCAATTATTGCAGTGCATTGCACTTTTTTCTGGGTCTGGTCTTTCAGCTACATATTGTGAAGGTGCTATCCAGACCAGTCTCTTTGCATAACCCCACAGGGCCACCCACGTGGTCTATGGGACAGGGATAACTCATTAGGGCTTTCTTTGTCTTCTTTCTTGAGGGTCTAAGCTAAGCAGCACATATGTAAAAGAGCTTTAAGTTGAAATTCTTTTGAGAGGTGTGTGTATTTTTTAAAACTGGAAATGCAGTTTTACCAACTGCAGTTGAGGAAGGCCCACATGTAAAAAGTAAAGTAGAGGTTCCTCTTCAAAGAGACTTTCCTCCCGTCTAATTAAGAATAAATAATAACTTCTCTTAGAAGCAAAATTTATTCAAAGACCTGTGCTAACATTCTTAGGTATCTGCTAGCCACAATAAATAAATCAGTGTACTTTGTGTCCTTAGCTCCCACAATTTAGCCAAAATATTTGCCCTGGCGTGCTTATACTAGTCCAAGCAAGCATTAGGTCATAGCCTGTTCCTTTCCTTATTTGGAGGTGTTTTTACCTTTCTCAGCATTCCACAAGTTACTTCCTCCTTCCTTTATTCTCCTCTGCCTTTGCCTCTTTTAAAAAGTTCTAAGTTGCTAGCCAATCGGGACAAATACAGAATGTGAGGTCCCATTCCAGCCAATGGAAACCAGACACAGCAGTAGGGTGGATGTGTCAAGTTATAAATAACCCTGTCTCCTTTCTTCAGTGTATTCTTGTGGCAAAACTGCTGGCAAGTGTACCTTTCTGCAGAAAGTAAAAATGGCCTTGCTGAGAAAATTTATGTTCAAGTGCTATTTCTTTATGGCACCAGGGAACAAGCATTTCAAACACACGTGCATAAGGAGTGTTATTTTGCTGGTACTTCATTATTGTCTAAACTGTTTGTGTTTCTAGTAGGGGAGATCACGACTCATATTTGAAAATTTTATTTTAGATAATTAAAAAACTTACTTTTGAGTTTCTTCCAGTGCACTCTTTACCTTATCAGAGCTCGTGTATGTTAACACTATCTGAAACACTGAATGAGAAAGTGGGGAAGACTCAGCTTTGCAGGTTCTAAAAATATGAGTTGTACATCTTGGCTTTCAAATTTGCTTTTACAGGACGTTAGAAACTAAGAACAAGGGACTTAATTGTTGTTATGATTAATAGCTACAGTTGATTATCTTTTATTTTCAGGGATTGAATTAGTTATCAGTTGATATCCACAATAATCCTGTGAAATGTATGTTATGAATGATCATTTTACAGCTGGAAAATGAGAGGCTCAAAGATAACTTGCTTAAGATAACAAAGTTAGAGGTAGAGCCAGGACTTGAAACAGTAGGTCATTTGACTGTGGAATGCATATTTTAAAATCAGCTTTATTGATTACATATACAATAAATAGCACATATTTAAAGTGTATAATAAGTTTTGACATATGCATACACCAAAACAATCACTGTATTCAGGATAAAGATCATATCCATCACTTCCAAAATTTTCCTCATGACCCTTTTTAATGCCTCCCTCTCCCCCCATATGCCTATCCCCAGGCAACCAATTATCTGCTTTCTAGCACTGTCAATTATTTTGCATTTTCTAGAATTTTACATACACAAATTCTGATATGGGTTTGGATGTTTGTCCCTTCCAAATCTCATGTTGAAATGTAATCCATAGTGTTGGAGGTGGGGCCTGGTGGGAGGTGGTTGGGTCATGAGGGTGGATCCCTCATGAATGGCCTAGTTCCTACATCCACTTGGTGATGAGTGAGTTCTCACTCAGTGAGTTCACATGTGATTGGGTTGTTTAAAAGAGTCTGGTATCTCCACCCCCGACTCTGGCTCCCACTCTTGCCACCACGTGATACAATGGCTTCTTCCTTCACCTTCTGCCATGATTGTAAACTTCCTCACTAGAGGCCAAGCCAATGTTGGTGTCATGCTTCCTGTACAGCCTGCAGAACCATGAGCCAGCTAAACCTCTTTTCTTTATTTTATTTTATTTTTTAATTGATCATTCTTGGGTGTTTCTCACAGAGGGGGATTTGGCAGGGTCATAGGACAATAGTGGAGGAAAGGTCAGCAGATAAACAAGTGAACAAAGGTCTCTGGTTTTCCTAGGCAGAGGACCCTGCGGCCTTCCGCAGTGTTTGTGTCCCTGGGTACTTGAGATTAGGGAGTGGTGATGACTTTTAACGAGCATGTTGCCTTCAAGCATCTGTTTAACAAAGCACATCTTGCACCGCCCTTAATCCATTTAACCCTGAGTGGACACAGCACATGTTTCAGAGAGCACAGGGTTGGGGGTAAGGTCATAGATCAACAGGATCCCAAGGCAGAAGAATTTTTCTTAGTACAGAACAAAATGAAATGTCTCCCATGTCTACTTCTTTCTACACAGACACAGCAACCATCTGATTTCTCCATCTTTTCCCCACCTTTCCCCCTTTTCTATTCCACAAAACCGCCATTGTCATCATGGCCCATTCTCAATGAGCTGTTGGGTACACCTCCATGGAGTGGTGGCCGGGCAGAGGGGCTCCTCACTTCCCAGTAGGGGCAGCCGGGCAGAGGCACCCCTCACCTCCCGGACGGGGTGGCCGGCCGGGCGGGGGCTGACCCCCCACCTCCCTACCGGACGGGGCGGCTGGCCTGGTGGGTGCTGACCCCCACCTCCCTCCCGGACGGGGTGGCTGCCGGGCGGAGACGCTCCTCATTTCCCAGACGGGGCGGCGGCCGGGCGGAGGGGCTCCTCACTTCTCAGACGGGGTGGCTGCCGGGCGGAGGGGCTCCTCACTTCTCAGACGGGGCGGCTGCCGGGCGGAGGGTCTCCTCACTTCTCAGACGGGGCGGCCGGGCAGAGACGCTCCTCACCTCCCAGACGGGGTCGCGGCCGGGCAGAGGCGCTCCTCACATCCCAGACGGGGCGGTGGGGCAGAGGCGCTCCCCACATCTCAGACGATGGGCGGCCGGGCAGAGACGCTCCTCACTTCCTAGATGGGATGGCGGCTGGGAAGAGGCACTCCTCACTTCCTAGATGGGATGGCGGCCAGGCAGAGACGCTCCTCACTTTCCAGACTGGGCAGCCAGGCAGAGGGGCTCCTCACATCCCAGATGATGGGCAGCCAGGCAGAGACGCTCCTCACTTCCCAGACAGGGTGGCGGCTGGGCAGAGGCTGCAATCTCAGCACTTTGGGAGGCCAAGGCAGGTGGCTGGGAGGTGGAAGTTGTAGCGAGCCGAGATCACGCCACTGCACTCCAGCCTGGGCACCATTGAGCACTGAGTGAACGAGACTCCGTCTGCAATCCCGGCACCTCGGGAGGCCGAGGCTGGTGGATCACTCGCGGTTAGGAGCTGGAGACCAGCCCGGCCAACACAGCGAAACCCCGTCTCCACCAAAAAAATACGAAAACCAGTCAGGCGTGGCGGCGCGCGCCTGCAATCGCAGGCACTCGGCAGGCTGAGGCAGGAGAATCGGGCAGGGAGGTTGCAGTGAGCCGAGATGGCAGCAGTACAGTCCAGCTTCGGCTGGGCATCAGAGGGAGACCGTGGAAAGAGAGGGAGAGGGAGACCTTGGGGAGAGGGAGAGGGAGAAGGAGAGGGAGAGGGAGAAGGAGAGGGAGAGGACCTCTTTTCTTTAGAAATTACCTAGCCTCAGGTATTTCTTTATAGTTATGTGAAATTAACATTCATATAGTGTGCTCTTTTGCAGCTTACTTCTTTCACTTAGTTTGACTACTTTGACAGTCATCCATGTTGTTGCATATATCAATGGTTCATTCCTTATATTGTGGAATACTAGTTCATTATATGGCTTATATATCACAATATTCTAATTTATTCACTGTTGGCTGGCATTTGGGTTGTTTTCAGTTTGGGGCTGTTATGAATATAGTTGCTAAGAACATTCATATGCAAGATTTTGTGTGGATATAGGCTTTCTCTTCTCTAGAAGAAATACCTAAAAGTGGAATGGCTACATCATATAGTAGCTGCATGTTTAATGGTTTAAGAAACTGTCAAACTTTTTTCCAAAGTTGTACCATTTTACATTCCCATCAGCAGGATATGAGAGTTCTAGTCGCTCCATATCCTTGTCAACACTTGGCACAGTCAGCCTTTTTAATTGTAGCCATTCTAATAGAGAAACAGTAGTTTCTCATTGTGACTTAATAATTGTATTTCTGCAACATCTAATGATGTTGAGGGTATTTCCATGTGCTTACTTATTACCTTTGTATCTTTTTTGGTCAAATATCTGTTTAAATCCTTTGCTCATTTAAAATTTGTTAATTTGGCTGGGTGTGGTGGCTCATGCCTGTAATCCCAGCACTTTGGGAGGCTAAGGTGGGTGGATCACGAGGTCAGGAGATCGAGACCATCCTGGCTAACACGGCAAAACCCTGTCTCTACTAAAAATACAAAAAATTAGCCGGGCGTAGTGGTGGGCACCTGTAGTCCCAGCTACTTGGGAGGCTGAGGCAGGAGAATGGCGTGAACCCGGGAGGTGGAACTTGCAGTGAACTGAGATTGCACCACTGCACTCCAGCCTGGGCAACAGAGCGAGACTTCTTCTCAAAAAAAAAAAAAAAAAAAAAAAAAATTGTTAATTTATTTAGAACTGAATTTTAAGTCTTTGCATATTTCAGATACAAGTCCTTTATCAGATTTGTGATTTGAAAATATTTTCTTGTGGTCTGTGACTTGTTTCTTATTTTCTTAACCCTGTCTTTTGAAGAGTGTAACATTCTTAATTTTAATAAAGTCCAGCTTATTAGTTTCTTTTTTTGTATGGATTGTGCTTTTGATGTCTGTTATGGGTTAATTGTGTCCACCTAAAAAAGATGTTGGCATCCTAACCCCTTGTTCTGCAGAATGTAACCTTATTTGAAGATGGAGTCTTTACAGAGGTAACCAAATTAAAATGAAGTCATTATGATGGGCTCTAATCCAATATGACTGGTGTCCTTATAAAAAGGAGGAATTTAGACACAAGTGCAGAGGGAAGACTGATGTGAAGACACAGGGAAAAGAGAGCCATCTCCAAGCCAAGGAGAGAGGCCTGGAACACGTCCTTCCTTCACTGCCCTCAGAAGGAACTAACCTTGCTGACACCTTGATTTTGGACTTCTAGCCTCCATAATTGTAAGACAATAAATTTCTGATTTTATAGTGACCTGGTTTGTGATACTTTTCTATGGCAGACATTGAACACTAATGTAGTGTCACAGAGATTTTCTCCTACATTTTCTTTTGGAACTTTTATAGTTTTAGGATTTCCATTTAGGTCTATGATCCATTTTGAGTTGATTTTTTTATGTGGTGGCAAGTATGGTTTGAAACTCAATATGGAAATTTACATATGGAAATCCAGTAGTTTCAGCCTCATTTGTTGAAAAGATTATCTTTCTCCATTGAATTGCTATTTTACCTCTGTTAAAAATTAGTTTTCTATTCATGTGTGTATGTTTCAAGACCCTCTATTCTGCTCCATTGACCTATTTGTCTATCTTGATGCTAATACCAATCTGCCTTCTTTACTTTAGCTTTATAATAAGACTTCATATCAGATTGTTTTAGTTCCCCTTTGTTCTTTTTAAAAATTGATTTGGCTATTTTAGGCCTTTGGCATTTCCATATGAATTTTAGAATCAGTTTGTCAGTTGTTATAGCTGGATTGTACTGAATCATAGATAGATTTGAGGAGATAATATCTTAACAATATCATGTCTTCTGACCTATAAACATAGGTGTATCTCAACATTATTTTAGATGTTGTTTAGTTTCAGCAATGTTTTGTAGTTTTCATTATACAGGTCTTGACAATCTCTTGTTAGATTTATTAGCATTTCAGATTTTTTATATGACTATAGATGGTATTTTTAAATGTCAACTTCTGATTGTTCATTTATAGTATCCAGAAATATAATTGAGTTTTATATAATGATCTCATATCCTAAAGGCTTATTAAACTGATTGATCAGTTCTAATAGCTTTTTGGCAGATTCCATGAGGTTTTCTACATAAAATGTCATGTTGTCTGTAAATAAAGACAGTTTTACTTCTTCTTTTCCAGTCTGCATACGTTTTCTTTCTTTTCATTGCCTTAATGCACTGGATGCAACCTTCATAATAATGTTGAATATTAGCAGTAAGAGGGGACATCCTTGTCTCATTGCTGATCTTATAAGGAAAGCATTCAGTCTTTCACTTTTAAGTATGGTGTTGATCAGGTTGGCACCTTTTCTCTGAAAAGTACAAGGTAGTAAATTTTTGGCTTGAGGACCACAGGGTCTCCGTTATAACTACTCACTCAGATGTTGTAGTACAAAAGCAGCCATGTCTTTCTCGTATGCATGCGTTCATCCTTACTTAGCTGAATACTCAAGTGGGATTCTTTGCAGATCTCTCTATTTAGCTCTCTTTATGTAGCTCTTTTTTTCTCTGGTATGCTGTCCTGTGAATTCTAACTTCCTTGGTCTTCCTGGAACCCCAACTCCATCTCCTGACTCAGAGAGTTCACTGGGCTCCACCTGGGTTACTTGTGTTGGACTGAGCCCTGGAAACCTTCCCAAGGCAGTAAGCTATGGCAACCACAGGGCTCCCTGTCTTTGTTTCGCATGTCTCCAATGCAAACCTTCATTGCCTGTTCCTTGTGGCCTGATGTCCAGTGTCTTGAAAGCCATTGTTTTATGTATTTGTATGTTTTTAGATTGTTTCTTATGGGAGGATAAATCTAGTCACTGATTCTTCATTTTGGGCAGAATCTGCCATATTTTCCCCCATAATCTTGCATTATTCTGTATCTTGGTTAGGAGTCTAGTCATCATTACCTAACTTGGAGGAATCTATAGCCTTTTTTTTGTCTTATGATATCAAAATATTTTTGAACCCTTCATTTGGACCTTTAATATCTATTGATTTACACGTAATGTAAAAAAACTTTTGTAACTTAATCAATACATTTCAATATGCTTGTATTTGATAAAACATGGTAGCATCTATTTGATGCTGAAACATGGCAAAGTATATGTTGTTATATAGTCATGTCTTTTTTTTTCAGTTCACTAACAGTGCAGATGTGCATATGAATTCACAAACTCCTTTGCAATAATCGCTGAGGTTCCCCAGATGTTCTTGCAGCCCAGGCTGGAAATCACTGGCCTATAGGATTTTTATGTGACATATTGACTGGAGGTATCCTTCAGTTCATGGTTAATTTGATCCAGATTTTCATGTGTCTTCAAATTGGTGACCTATGAAATAGTGTTGTGGTTTAAATACCTGAACCCAATAGTAGGGACCAAGGTGGACCTGGCAGGTGCACTTGTACTCGAGTGTGGTTCATCAGAGACTGGACCTCGAGTTCCTTTGTCTACCCAAGGAAGACATGTGTGGAAAGGATCCTTAATGGAACGTGCCTGACCTAGAAACCTTGATGAACAGTGAAGATCAAGCCTAGAAGTAGCATCAAGTCAACAAATTCAGAGGATGCAAGCTGTGATGAAAATGGGAGGCAGTCAAGAGGCAGAAACTAGGTGGACGTGGAATAAAATACCAGTGGTTTGGAAGCTAAGCCAGTGAGGTAGTGGCATGGGGCTTGATGCAAATGCCACTAGACCATCCATAGCTGCTTTTATATCTGGCATGTAGCTCATGGGTAGATTGGGTCTGAATAGCCACAGGGTTATAGAAGACAGCTGTATAGGAGTTTTTGCTGTAAGTATTCATTGAAGGAATGGTGGAAAACAATACCAAAAACCATGCTTGAATTGATATCTGGATATTTTGTTTGTAGATAAACATTTTTACCACTTATCTTAAAAGTTCTCTGAAATGCTTTGTTCTAAAATTCCTATTATATTAGCTTCTACTCCCCATGGTAGTCTTTCTAGAGAGAATGTCTCAAAAAATAATAGATCTGACCATTCAGTCAACAAACACTTTTTGAATCCCTGCCCTGTGCCACGTACTGTTTTAGGTATTGAGGGTGCACAGATGAAAAATAAACAAATCAATGATTTATTTGAGTTTCCATGCTGGTAGAATGAGGCATAAGATAAAGAAAGTAAAAAGGTAAAATATGTGGAATGACTAGTTGTGCTCAATGCTATGGAGAACAATAAGGCTAATTGGGACTAGTGACAGTGGTAGTGGCATTGGTGGTATTTGTGTGCAAATAAATATAGTGTGGACAGAAAAGGCAAAGACCTGAAGTGGCTGACCATTATATTTATTGTCAGCTATCTTGATGATTTGTCTCATAATAAGCCTCCATGATATTTTAAAAAATAATAATTCAAGCCATCTTTTACACATGTGATTCCTTCTCGTGGCCTCCTTTGCTCATATTCCTGATCCCAGCCACAAGAGCAGGATTGTAAAACTGATCTGATTTACAATATCTTAAAAGTCAGTGGGCTGAAGCTTTGCTAGAAAAAAAGTAGAGCTAGGAGGCCAGTGTGGTAGACGTGCTGAGGTGGCTCTTTGGGGGAAAAGAGTTAGTGGGACATTTTTGAGGGTCCAGCTTATTTTTTAGGACACATGGCCTATGTACAGACAGTGGTATTGAACAGAAAATGGCAAGCAATGGACTCTGACACAGCCAGATAAATTTGTCTTTAAGATCTGTTTGGGTCCTAATAGAGTTAGTTAAACTAATTTGATAAAAAATAGGTTGCTTATGGAATTCCAAATTTCATACTCACTTATTTAGTCATGGTGCATGTACTTAAATGTCATAAAAATTAAGATAAATCTTGGAAGACATAGGACTATGATTACACCAAAGAGCATCACAGAAAGTGAATGTAAGGGGGGAGGTAGGGAGTCCTCTACCACTGAAGTATTGATATGCCAGATGCTGGGCTTTTGGTACTTTTGTCTTGCTTAAGAGCATTGTAGCTGGAGGGTGGCAGAGCCAAGATTTAGACCTGCCTTGGGTGACTCCATAGATGGAGCACTTTGCATCATGGCACTCTTCTTTTTTACTGTCTTTGGTGGCTTCATGGGCCACAATTTCTCTCTGTTTTTCACCTTTTTTGGCCATAAGTGCAGCTCTTTGCCAGCATCAACCACGTTTCTTCCATACCCAGTTTGCCTGTTTATGGAATTTCATCATGGTTTTGTTTCCTGCTGTGCCTATGAGTAGAAGAAAAACATTCCAACATTGAGCTCTTATCCTTCTAAGGGAAATGGCATCACTGCATCTTGTACTGCTAGTACCAGCTGTAAGTGATGGGCCTGGCAATGGAGCCCTCCTTGGACACAGGGCCTCTGACCCAGTTCTACTGGTGGTGTCTGAAGGATCTGACACCCAAACCATGGCTTATTTCCCCTGTGAACATTCACCACTGTAGAAACATTTCGTTCCTGTAAAAAGACATCTTATATCCTCTACCCCTGTATTGTATAGTGTGGGGGAGGATTTTCTTTTAAGATAAATAAGATAAATAAGACAATTTTTTTTCAAGTTGATCAGCCAATGCCAGAGAACATTAATTCTTTTGGAGAGCATTGTTCCTATAAAGTGAAACTACTCCACCAAATTAACATGCCAAAAAAACAAGAGGAGAGTTGTTTCAGGCAAAGAAGTAGAAATCAATTACCTGCAAAAATTTCAATGGTATTTATTTTAGGTGATTTGATTTCCAGATTAAACAAATAAAACTCCTGTGTCTTTTCTTACTTGTTTGACTTTTCAGTCAGAACCAATGGAACCAAGAAAGGAACAATAGACTTATTATTGATCTGCAAAAAGAAAAGGCCCCTAAAGAAAGGCAATAATGACATTTTAAAGAAGTGACTCTTGAAAAAAATATTTTTCATGAATACTTTAACATATCTTTTATAGTACTGGAAAAATTTGATTTAAGTCTGGCTTGAACATGTAAGCGTGTCTGTAAGTAACAGTATGTGCAGAAAAAAAAGGTAGCAAATGCAGATTCTGAATCTGTACAAAACCTGTTTAAAATGCGCACATCCAAAAATGCCAAATTAGCAGTAAACCAGAAACAACCCCCAGGACTGTGGATGTATGCTTAGTGTTGAAGTGTCTATTCTAGTTATACTCTTCAAACACACCAGCCATTTGGGTGTGGCTCCTTCTAGTGTGATTGGAGGAACCCCTTCTTTTATACTAATATACACTCATACACCCCTTCTTTTACACAGTTAAAATTCTGGATCTGGTGAGGTTTGTGTGATTTCTCAGATCACAATTCTTTGTTTTTTTTTTTGAAATGGAGTCTTGTTCTGTTGCCCAGGCTGGAGTGCAGTGGTGTGATCTCGGCTCACTGCAAGCTCCGCCTCCTGGGTTCACACCATTCCCCTGCCTCAGCCTCCTGAGTAGCTGGGACTACAGGCACCCACCAAAATGCCCAGCTAATTTTTTGTATTTTTAGAGAGACGGGATTTCACCATGTTAGCCAGGATGGTCTCGATCTCCTGACATTGTGATCTGTCTGCCTCGGCCTCCCAAAGTGCTGGGATTACTGGCATGAACCACTGCACCTGGCCAAAATCTCAATATTTTTATCCAGTTGTGAATGTGAAATGAGATGATGTGAGTGGGCACTTGATAAAAAGGGGCCATTCATGGAGTAATGATGAGAGTTCATGGCCAGGGGTTTTGATCAATTCAGTCTAATTCTACAGACCTGAATTTCAATGTTTTAAAGGTGCTCTATAACCAATAAAGTGCTATGGATCAGTAAAACATTGGTAACGGTGCTAGGTTGTAGGATATGCACTTTGAGTCCAAGGAGGCAATGTTTTATCCATTTCATCCTCCGTAGGAGCTAGCACCAATATGAACACATAATATGTATCAAATAAATTACCTCATGGAAATCAGAAGAGACCTCAGTTTTCTCTAACAATCTAGATTTCTTCACAAGTGGCTCTTCAAATATGTTAAAAAGTGTATTCTGTTCTCAATAATTTAGTATTAAGGAAAATGTACCTAGTATGTGTACTTGAACTATTTCTGTGGTATGTGATAGAAAATCCATCTTAAATTATTATAAGAAATAAAAACACAATTTATTAACAAAGGAATTGGAGAATCTGAGAGCATATTGGATTTAGGTTTGGGTTGATCTGGGAGCTCAGATGAAGGCATAGAGACCAGGTGTCTTACTCCATCTTCCTACATCCCTGCTCTAAAGAGGCTTTGCTCTCTGCCAGGCTTATCTGTCGCAGCTAGGCCTCACAAGACCCCAGGTTCAAATCCAGCAGGAAAAAAAGTCTCTAGTAACTCTTGCACAACCCCCAGGACTCACTTGGACTAGCGGAGCTTGGGACACATGCTTATCCCTTAACAGTTCCTGGAGAGTATTCTACTGCCAGAGGAAAGGAGGAGTGGACACCAGGTGGCCTGTATGCAGTAAAAGTCCACTCCATCTATGGACCCCTTGGTTACCTTTTCCAGGCCTTTGTAGCTCACTCCTCCTCAGGTAAAATTTAGAGAAGTGATATTATTTTTAATAAGATCGTGAGAGGTCCAAATAGTCTAATTTGTTATATTGGTTTTTTTTTTCAGGTTTTTTGGGGGCCATTTTTTGTTCATAGGCAGTAAAACAACAGAGGTTTTCCCCAGGTACCTAAACTGCACCCAAAAGTCTGACAAGATCTTTCTAGTGATCTTGGGATGCAGAGATTTGGGTGCCAGGAACTGAGTTCGAGTCCTCATTACCTGTCTTGGCTGTGGCTTTGTGGCAAACTGATCAATATGGCTTCCACAGAGCTCCACATGAACACATACAGAGCAGCCACGTTACATTCCATACAGCGGGAAGTCTTCACAGATGCCCCTTTCTCATCATTCACATTTCACCTTGTTAGAAAGGTCTTCCTCACTCTTCTTAATAAAACATTGTTATCTGAAATTAGTTGTTTATTTATTTATTTTTTGTCTACTCTCACTAACTCCATATGAGTATTAAACCCCATAAGAGTAAAAATGTTTTTCTATCTTCTTTCCTTCAGTAGCCACAGCATCTGAAACAGTGTGTGACATATGGTAGGCACTCATTACACAGTTCCTAGAACATGAATGAATGGCTTCTAAAACCATTTTTCTACAGTCTCTGTAGAGGCAGTAGGTACAAACTGTGTTTTGTAAATGAGGTTGGATTGAATGACTACCATAGCTGAATCCAGTCATAGCTATGTTGTTATAATGGATGGGCCATGCAATGTAATGAAGTAATTAACTCCCTAAGTTTGTACTTTATCCAAAAGACATATTACTGGCTTTAGGCGAGGAATGAGTCTGGCTTCCATGATGGATGGAACTTATGTTTAAAGACAATAAGCATTGTACTATACAGTGTTTTATCTTGAACCACACAGTTGCATCTGAGGACAAATGTGATTGCACTATACAGAAACAGAATAAGGTTTGTGATTAATGCACTCTTGGAGCTCACAATCTCACCATCTACTCACAGAGATATTGAAGTAGTAGTTACTTCACTCACAGAATTCTATCATAGTTCCTGGAAATGAGCTAGAGTTTCCCTTGTCAATTCCTTTATGGGTGCTCCATTGCCCTAATCTGTGAGAAAAAGAACTGATTCCAGCAAGTGGACTCATTAAAGGGAGTCCACATTTCCTTATTCCAGAGAGAAGCTGTTGATTGGATCTCTGAGTAGCTCTGTCGTAGGCTGGGCTCCTTGATGAATTGAATTCATTTACTCAAATGTGCAGGCTTAAACTTTGCAGAAATGAAATTGAATGACCATCAAGAGAAGCTATAGTGCTGATGGTTTAGTACATTAGTAGACCTCAGAGCATAAGTTAGCTTTATTTATAGATACTACTTTTGTGGCGAACTATCTAAAAGGATATCAAGAAAAAGAAACTGAATTTCAATTTTCAGAATATTGCTTGTAGTTATCACTCTGTTAGTCCAAATGATTTAAACTTTTTCATTCCATGTTGACATTTTAAACAAACACATATGAGCACTTTCCAGGTACTAAGAACCTGTTTTGGTTTCAGGAAATACCCAGTTCAAAGGAAGAGGGACAGATCTGTACACAAGTGATTTTAATATATATTATAAATAGTATGATAGAAATCTGTGCAAAATTTCATAAGAGGTGGCACATAATTCTTATTGGGATGGGGGTGGTGTGTTTGTGTTGTGTTTATTCTCTGGCTATGGTTTTTGTTTAATAATACTGGAAACAAAAACCACACAACCAACATTTGTTAAGTGCTTTTTATGTCAGGCGCTGTTCTAATTACTTTTTCACCTATACTCTCATTTAATCCCCGAAGTGGACTCTGTGGATCACAGGTACCTGGATCACCCCATTTTCACAGATGAGGAAACTGAGGCTCAAAGAGGACCAATAACTTGCCCAAGGTCATGTGGAGGAGACTACCTTCAACTAGGTGATATCTTGTCAGCCATCAGCCCGCCAGCTCCATGGTGCCTCCTGCTTTGGCTGGTTAGCAGGACTCTCCTGCGTGTGCTCCCTATAGATATTTATGAATGTGTTTCTTTTTTTTACTCGCTTCATGTTTGTAATCCATGAACATGTGTGTGTGCCTCTAGGGTGACTTCATTAGTGTCAGGGGAGAAACTTACATACATATATGTACAATGAAATAGTGTTGTTGACCTGTTTTAGAAAGCTCACATCTTAGTAGTTCCCACTGCAGTTTTCACTGGGCTCTCTCTTAGTCTTCAGCACTAAGTCAGATCTATTGCGGTTTTTTGTTGTTTTGAGAGAGAGTCTTGCTCTGTCACCCAGGCTGGAGTGTAGTGGCATGATCTCAGCTCACTGCAATCTCCACCTCCTGGGTTCAAGTGATTCTCCTGCCTCAGCTTCCTGAGTAGCTGGGATTACAGGAACCTGCCACAATGCTCAGCTAATTTTTGTATTTTAGTAGAGGTGGGGTTTTGCTGTGTTGGCCAGGCTGGTCTCAAACTCCTGACCTCAAGCAATCAACCTGCCTTGGGCTCCCAAAGTGCTGGGATTACAGGTGTGCCCAGCCAGACCTATTGTGTTTTAATGCTTGCTGATGGGAAGTTCTGCCTTGGAGCCTTGGGATTTTGATTTTGATTGAGCTCCTCCCCTAATTTTTTTTTTACTTTTTTACATGACACCTTTTTCGTCATCTGCAAAATGGAGATAAGGATGCATTTACTCCCTCAATGATGGGGTCACTGGTCAGGTCATTCATTCCTGTGGGTGTTGGTTTAGTAAGTCTGCAGTGATGAACTCCTTTATGGGTGCAGTGATGAACTCCTTTATGGGAGCTGGTGTGTACGCTGTTACTCCAGGGCCAGCCCTGATGGGAGTTGTGCTCATGGAGCTCACAGCCTCACAGGGAAGATCTCACGCACATAAATAACCTTGATACATGATAATAATACAAATAATAACAGGAGCCATAGGCAGCTGCCACTTATCAGTAGCTTGCTATGTATCAGAAATACATACTTTTATTTAGGCATCAGAATCAACTCCTGATATGGGATCTTTTGTTTATTTTTAAAACTCACTTAAAAAGCAGCTTTTAAAATAGTATACATGCATAGTAAAAACTTAAGGCATACAAAAGTGCAGTAAGTGAAAAGTTGGTATTTTTTCCACTGTAGATTTCTCAGTCCTATTCTCCAAAGAAAAATCACCATAAACATTTTCTTCTGTATTCTTTAAGAATGCTTATTCACATGCTGGCATATATGCATATCCATTCTTTTACAGAGTGTGATTGTATTATGTACAATTCTATGCCTTGTTTTTTCACTTGGTGTTTTTGCTGTCTCCACCCTCCCCATACATACACACACACACACACACACACGTATACACACACAGGCACATGCATACAAACGTGGAGAGATCAATCTCGACCTTTTTATTTTTGATAGCAAGTAGTAGTCGTTTTCAGGGATGAGTTTAAAAAATTATGTCCTGTGAAAATATTCTGTAAAAGCAAAAATATATTTAAAAAAGTAAATATATTCCATATGAAATGGTGTGGGGGTTGTATTGGAGCTTGAACTAAATGGCATCAGAAAAGGGCTCTGGTTCCAGGGTACCGGACATCCCTGGCAGAGAATGGAGGCTGGAGGTGGTAATGGGCAAGGCTGGGGATATGAAGAGTCCCATGGGACATGAGTGTGTCCAGGGCTCATCTTGGGCACCTGCCCCATGATGAAAGCTCCGATTTCCACTCCTCTGGCTGTGTTTGAGCTGGTGAGAGGGTTCTGCGCTGTTTGTGAGTAGCTCAGGAACTGAGTGAAGCAGAAACAGATGATAAGGGGTGTGGCTGCCATCATGGGCTCAGGTCTCCCATACCACTCTCCTGCCTCTTCTGTGATTTCTCCCTTTGCTCCACGTCTATGCCTTCTACCCCACCAGCCTTTCCTGGTGAAATCCTGTTCTTCTTTCCAAACCTTCCCCCAACCATCTTGTTTCCCTCTTATAGCATCAGGAATATAGCAGTGATAGGAGCCTACTTGTCTTGAGTTCTCACTATGCGCCAGATGCCACCAACCACTCTGAGCTCGTTGCATGAATTTACTCATTGAATCCTTACCCCACCTTTTAAGAGACTGTTATCACCATTTTACAGATGAGGAAATCTGAGGCACAGAAAGGCTCCCCCCTTTCCTGAGCGGTGAAGCCCAGTTTACATTAGTACAGTCTAGTTATACTGCCGGACGTCACCATAACTGCTGTCATTTAATCCTCATAGTGACCGTGAGGTAGGTGTGGGTATCTCCCTTTTCACAGATGAGAACATGGGAGCTCAGAGGGGCTGAGCAGCTTGCCAAATTTGTGCCATAGGTAGTGGCAGAACTGCTTTTGTAATCTGATTCTCTCAACTCTCCCCCTAACTCCCTGCCTCTGCATGGAAATCTGTATTAGGGGCACTTGTGCCTGTTCTTCCCACCACTCCTGGGGTCTCCTTTTCTCCCCCAGCAACAGCCATGCTCAGCTGTTGAACTCAGTAAATAATTGCTGAATGATTAATCTCTTTCATGACTGCTCTGTGTGTGAGGGTTCCTTAATTACCAAAACTTTAAGGCATGTCTCATTGTAAATGTTTTGAAATTGTATATGGTAAAGTGTAAAAACATGTGGTGTGTTAATGTTGATATCTCACCTTGAGTTCATCTGTCTCTTGCCTAAAGGTGTTTTTATATCCATGTAGAGTGCCTTTTACTCTATGGCTCCTGATCTGCCATGCAATCAACAAATTTAATAATTTATCAATGTCATATGAGGCTTATCTTGAAGCTGAGTGTGAAGTGGCTTCAGGGTCAGAGAGCTGGGTCTTGCAGATTCCTGGTGCTTTTTCGAGGCTCTGTTGGGCTCTACTGAGCATGGTTTTGCACAGTTCCCCTGCCCTTACCCTGGCTGTGGGACCCTGGGATAGGTGTTTGAATGGAGTTGTAATAGTGTGTGTCAGTTATGTTGGATCATTTTCCTAAGTGTAATTTGAGCATGTGCAACCTGTGATATGTTCTTATGAAGAGCACATTTGCATATTAATGTATCTGCATTTTGATTCTAAGCCCTTTACTTCCATAGGACTGTGCCCTGAATTTAAGCTTAGGTCTGAGAATGTCTGTGAGTTCTAGAGGGGCTGTGCCTGTGTCTGATATGACTCTGCCCCCCACTGTCCCCTCCCCACATGCCTAGCACAGTGCCCGGTACACAGTGAGCAAGCCAGAAGTACTGAGTGAATGAATGGTTGTGTCTTCAGGAAGATGAGGAAGGGTCGGCATAGGAAAGAGTTTCTGAAAATGTTCCAAGTATATCAGTTCTTCTGTTACTGAGCCCCAAATTTCCTTCATGTTTCAGTACTTGCAAAAGATCTGAGGTTTTTCTGGCAGCCCAGTCTTTAGGAGGTGACACAGCAACCTCAGCTGTGACCTGCTTGGTTGCAGTGGATTTTGCATAGAGAGTAGCTGTAATTAAACTGTTGATTTGGCTTAATGCTGTTGATTTGCTTTCATCATTTGAGAAAATGTGCAGATATTATAAAACTTCCCAGGGGCTGGGATTTGGCTGTGGAAATAAATTTTGGTTAATTCTTTATTTAGCTAAAGAACTTTTAGTATTAGAATTTTTGTGTTAATGAAATTGTTACTTATGTTCAAATCATGATGTATATGATGACTAAATTACCATAATTTTTCTTCTAATGGTCATTTTCTGCTTCTGTCCCTTTAACTGTGTTATGGACCATATACCTGATTATGAAGGATTATTTAGTTTAACAGTTCTTTTATGGATCACTAATATAAACTTATAGTTGTACCTAGATGTGTACAAGTATGGTTGACAATGATCATTCAGTATATTACCTTTGCTTTCCTTTGCAGGAATTAATTGACATAATAAATGCACAGAGGCCTACCATAGAGTCATACATATGGTAAAAGATTGGTATGTATTTACTAATGCATCCAATAATGCATGCATTCATTTTTCCATCTGGTGGCAATGCTATTAAAAATAAGATGTTTCTGGCTGGGTGCGGTGGCTCACACTTGTAATCCCAGCACTTTGGGAGGCCAAGGTGGGAGAATCACGAGGTCAAGAAATCGAGACCATCCTGGCTAACATGGTGAAACACCGTCTCTACTAAAAATACAAAAAATTAGCTGGGCGTAGTGGCGGGCACCTGTAGTCCCAGCTACTCGGGAGGCTGAGACAGGAGAATGGCGTGAACACAGGAGGCAGAGATTGCAGTGAGCCGAGATCGCGCCACTGCATTCCAGCCTGGGCAACAGAGTGAGACTCTGTCTCAAAATAAATAAATAAATAAATAAATAAAAATAAAATAAAATAAATTAAAATAAAAATAAGATGTTTCTAACAGCCACATAGAGGCATTTTACCTTTTGGTGGTTTTTAAAGTAAGGGACATTTATTCTCATATATTCCAAGTTCAAATTATGCTCCAGTGCTCTATGATGCAGAGTTTTGGAATCCCAATTCATCGTTGTCTAAGCATTTGAGAGGGTCACATGTACGTTTTCTTTGAGACAAAGAAATGGCTTTATCTACAATCATGCCTTCAGCCAACCCTCTCTGTGTAGGTGGGATGGTCCACTATCTGGGTGGAACACTCAAATAATGGTAATCCCACTGCTCGACAATGGGTGTCTCAAATATCAAGTTATCTTTGATGAGCAACAGACAGCATCTACCTTTTAGGTACTTACCAGATAGCTGAGTCTTGACACCCCTTCAGCAACTCCCTCATTGTGTTGACACCATTGTCAGTATAAGAGACAGGCCAGCTACCATCCCCCCAGGTTCTTCAAGCTCTATTGTTGCCTCTAACTGGCAATTTATTCAGACCATTGTAGTATCTACGCTTTCTGTGGAAATACTTCAAGGGCATTAGGGCTCTGATTTTTGTTCTGTCCACAAAAAGACCTGAATCCAACCATTGTGAGTGGGGGTGAGGGATGGGAGTGGAACCAACATTTCTTAAGCATCTACTAGCCAGATACTGTGTAAGATCCTTTACCTGTGCCATCTCATTTAATCCTCATGATAACCTTGAGAGGTGTGTACCATCACCTCCATTTTTGAGGTATGAAATTAAAAGCTTGAGGTGCTTAAGTAATTTGTCTAATGTTGTAGTTCCTAATCTGAACCCAGTCCTGTCTACTAAAAAGCCCATATCCAAAACTTCTGTACTAACTTGCTTCATGAAGCACTGTTTGTTGTTATTTAATGTTTTGTCAATATTTGCCCACCTATTAGTCTATCTGTATATTTCTATGCAATAAATTTTTCCTAAAATTCAGTTCAGAGAGACCTATCTTTCTGTGCACTGATAATGTTCCTTTTTCTTTGATGGTGAGGACTATGTCACTTCTCATTATTCTCTTTTTGCTTGACTGCAGAGCCAGATTGAGTGCTCAATTGCAGTAATTCTCATCTCTGATATCTGGTACTATCATCTCCCTCTTTCTTTTTAGAATTTCTTATTGCTGTCTTTTCTCTTTTTTAAACTACTTCTTGAGTTTTCAAATATTTCTTAAAATAAGGTATAAATTATAAAATCACTATAACATTTTTCAAACAGTTAAACAGATTTTTCCTGTTGGATGTCAGTTTTACAATGTGCAGCAGCAGAGAGATGTTGGATCCATTTAAGCAATAGTTTCTATGTCCTGTCCTTCCATTCACAGGTGTGTACAGACACTTACATGTGCACACACACAGACATTAGTAGGACAAGCCCCTTGAGGCTCCCAGCCCATGGCTTACATGTATCTGTCTTGTGTGACCTTAGTCTCACTGACTTTATTCTATAATCGCCTCATCAGACCAACCAATCCTTGTAATTAAAAGGTCACCCATCCAAAAGACACTTTCCCTTTTGCCTCTCTAGTTTCCTCTTATGAAAGCAGTTTTAAGAGAGGCATTTTTCTGAGTGTGTAAAGACTTTATATCAGAGCTGTTGCCTTGAAATTTAGTTTTGAAGATCATCGTGGGTGATCTTTATTAAGTCTTTCAGGCCTGTAAGTTACTGTTCTAGCTTGGGGCTGGGCTGGAGGGGTATGGGCGGGGTGGGAAAACTTTGCTCCATCCAGGGATGCAAAGTCCATAGAGTAATCACGATGTTTCTTCCTCGTGTGCCCCTCCAAGCTCTGTTGCAAGGGAGACCTATGTTGCCAGCTTCTCTCTCTCTCAACTTGGTTTTTACACCCAGTGAATGCATGGAAGTGTGTGTGTGTGTGTGTGTGTGTGTGTCCGGAAGCGTAAAGAGACAGATGGTTCTGAAGGCTGGCACAGAGTGGAAGCTTCCTGCTAAACAGATGTCCCTCTCGGGGTAATGCAGGCTGCCCAAGAAACCTATGCTTTTTGGCTCCTGCACCCATTGCCAAGGGTCGTTCTACTCTCTAAATAGGCAGCCTGAACTTCAAGTAGATGGAGGGAATGTGGGCCAGCCAGAAACCATCAACAAATACAAAGGCATTTTTTTGGCCCGAATGGTGATAAAAGTTCAGAATTGATGCTTTTTGTTTGTTTTGGACCTAAGATTTGGTGCCCTTTGCTAGGAGACCAGTTGGCCCGTAAGCTCTCAGCAGCATTCACTCTGTGTAGCTGTAAAACTCTTCTAGGTTCTTTGGGGAATTTCAAAGTTGAGTAGAAAATCTATTCTTGCCCACGAGGAACTGGCAATTCAATAAATTTTGCCAAAGCCAAAATCTAGAGGGAATGAGACTAAAACAAACAAAGCACAACAATAAAAAACTTGATGCAAAAATAGGAACATAATATGATAATTATGTTGTAATTTTAAACATAATTTTAAAAATGGTTTAGTGTTAAATGGATTTAAATGTAGAGTTGGAAAAATGTTGGAGAAATATTCTCTGCTGTAAAACAGGGCTTCTGGGCATAGCGGGTTTGGTGGAGGATGAATCATTGCAGGTAGGCGTGCAAGTTTGTGTTTTGGGTCTTCAAAACAAAAATTGCATAATGGACTCTCTTGTCCATCAAGCAGTTCACAAAATAGACCTCTGACCAAGAGGGGCTGCAGTGGCTCTCTCCCTTCCTCTTCTCTTCTCACTGTAATTTTAGGAACCCTTTGGGCAGTAGCTACACCTATAGTTAAAGGGAATACAGGAAGTACTCAGGGGAAACAAAAAACTGCCTTTCTGAATAAAAATATGGAAGAGAAGAAATGTCCAAAATAGCATCTGGAAACAAATATTTTTATGAAACTAGCAAAGATGCTTGTCTCCAGGACAGGCCTGTTTGGTATACAAGACTGAAAACATTTCTAATTAGTATTATCATGGTCAGTCCTGACCACGTGGGTTTTTTTTGTTCCGTGGTTAAGGACCCAAGTTGTTGTAGACAGGCTTTTACTACATTTTCAGTAGGGCCAGGAATTTTGCTGCAGTATGGACTTATTGGTAAACAAGCATTTGTTAACACCTTCTGCTGTTGTTTTACAAGCCAGGTAAGAGTGGTAACTGAACAGATATTCTATGCAGTTACTCTTTGTAATTGTGCCGTCACTCTTCCTGGATTTGCCTAAGGTTATGAAACTTGGGCTGGATTCACTTCTTTTGCAGATATTTTTTTCACCTTCCGGGGAACTTGTGAAGGTTCCTGATTCACAGTTTTTGGGCCTGTGAAACTTAATGACTGAGGGAGAGTGGAAAGTAATTAGGTTCCTTGCAATTATGATTATGGTGAGGCTACGAAGAACTCACTTTGCATAGCCTGCTATATATAGTTCAAGGAAAGCCATGCCTTCTATAATCTCACTTAAATTTGGCAATCTTGGGGTGGGCAGGGCATATTTAAAATCTTGCACTTATCAAATAAGAAAACTGAGAGGTCATAGGGTCATCCGGCTCATAGATAGCAAACCTACTTTTAAACCCAGTTTTATTTCTTATTCCAAGTTCAATGCTATTCCCATGAAGCACATGACCTCTTAAAATCGGTACTTTTTATTTTGAAATGCCTCAATTTTTAGTATTTAAAAAAGTTTTGGTATCTTTTTACAAAAAGGTAGTTTTGAGAATATGAATTACACATCCAGGTGAGAAAACTAAGACATAAGGAAATTTGGGGGCTTACTCAAGACCATAAAATAAAATTAGATATAGCATATCAGGGAGTTGGTGACCCTTTCTACCACCCATTGTGATTGTTGCTTTGCCTCTGTATGCAGCTCTCCTTGGGCTTGGTGCACTTGCTACTGCTTTGGTGACTCTCAGGAAATACAGGAAAACGGGACTTATATATTAGACTCCAACAGTGATTCAGTAGCAACATGGAATTTCCACTTTCTAGTTGCCCTTCATTGGAGGTTATTTATTCTATCTTCTACACAGGGAAATTGGGAAGACATACGGGTTGTTTGCTTTTTAAAGCACCTACTGCCAAAAAAGGGAAAACCCAGGGCTATTGCATATCGCCAGTTATAAAAACTTTTGTTGTTGTTAAGGGATCACTTTAGTTCATCATTTTCTTTTTACTGATGAGGAAGAAACTGAGAAAGATTAAAAGACGTGTGAATATCACAAAGCGAGGATAAGTTTTAGCAGAGCTTAGGCCTTCTGATTTTCTTTCATTCATTTTTTACTGTATTTCATCTTTTGTTTATGTTGGAATTCAAGCTATTTGTTTTTTACTAATGTTTTCTATGCTTCTGCAAGATTTTATGAGACTCCCCAGTTCAAAATTTCTTTCCTTAATTTTCCACACCCAAGCCTTTTATATCTATAACCTATTATATTTTGCAATAAGAAAAAATTAGACTTATAGAGGCTGTTCATCCATCCGCTTGCTTTCTAATTGATCACTTAGGAGACTTGTGATATGCCCTCCATCTCTGTGCCTCTCTTTCTTGTTCCCTTCTAACTTACAATTCCCTGTAACTGCAGCCATACCCTTCTAGGCTCCCTGTCTGCCCTCCTTATTCCAGTCAAGCTTGGACTTTGATTCTTTGCTTATCCCAGAATGTTTTGTTCCAAACATCTTTAAGCCAACCTACTCAAATGTTAGCCAGAAAACAGCAATTATCTATTGAGCTAAACATTCATACTGAATGATCAGGAATGGTAGCGTTATGATCAAACAGGGAGGAAAGTCACAGCTATTCTCTGAGAGAAAGCTGAGATATATTCACAACATTGTTTTATATTATCTTAGTGTGAAACCACTTAAATCTTAACAGTACATGTTGGGATGTATTGGAAGAAAGACATCACAAAAGTAATTATTGACTATGAAAAGCATCCATAAGAAATGTTTTTAGGGCAACTACTGTAAACTAATCAGAATATAATTATTCTAGACAATACCCCAAGTAGGTGCCGATCGTTTGATATGAGGATTAGAGATAAAAACTTCATTATGTTCCATATAAAATGCCAATGCAGAATGGAAAACAATAACACTTCAACTAACTATATTGATATTTATACAGTGTCTTCCACCCAAGATCCTGACAAGTGCTAGTAAGCTATCATTATGTCATCTCCGTGTGGCAATGAACAATAAGGGTTCAGCATGTGTTTGTTTAAAAAAGAGTCATGCTTATTAATATTGATAGCATAATATTTGGAAACTATATTATTATGCAGCTATAATGTAACCATTTATTCTGTTCTGCTATCAAGCCATTGAAACTGAGCTCTGCCCAATGACTGCATTTGCTTGACTTAGGGTTGCTGTACTTATTCGTTGGAGGTACCCTCCTATATGTACCCTCCTTCAGACCTCACCAGGCTATGGATGCAACATGAATCACATCAAGGGAATTCACATTTCCCTGGCTTACATCCCACTGAAGTCTCAGCATCACATCCCTGCCCTCCAACAAAGCCTTTCCTCATTTGTTTGGGAAGTCCCAGGAGTGTCTCATATGTGATCACAAATCATAGTTTTCCTCTTTGAACCCACCTTTCCCTGATGTCCAAGGCACTTGGAAACACCAGGTACTGGTGCCTCCTTCATTGTTGCCACCATGACTGGTATCCTCTTTAGGAACATTGATTCCTTGGCTAGATATGGACTCCTGGTGTGGTCCCTTGGGTGTCACTGAGCTGGAGCCATGTGTGTTTTGTGCACACACAGGAAGTGTTTCACTCCTATGCTTGCTCATACCCAGGATATCCTTGTGAAACCACAGCCTCAGTACTGCTCTTCTCCCTACTGGGCTTGGGCCTGGTGCGTGGGATCCCACTGGGGAACAAGTCATTCTCTTTATGCTCATCCCTGCAACCAAGTCCTTTTTCGGGCCATGCTGATCAGCTCACGGAAACAGAAGCCTCCCTCTCCCTTTTCCAGATTAACCCAGACAGGTCTGGAACCAATAGGAACCCGCTAACATATTACCAGCTAAAAACAATAGCTTTGCGTCTGTTAGGATAAACACAATGATTCACGCTGCAGAATTGGTGTGCCAGAATTTTTGCAGGCTGTGTCCAGGGAAAAGGAAGCAGGTTGTTAAGTATGCTACTAGTAGAAAAATAAAACAAACCACTGTTTATTGAGTTCTTCCTATTCACTAGGCCATGTATTTACTACTTACTGGCTTTATACATACCACACACATACGCATATACACAGACACACACATACTTTATTTAATTCTTCAACCCTACAACAGAGGTCATTTTTTCCGTAGGCCAAGATAGGTAACAGGTGCAGAAAACCAATGCAGGAATGGAAGGGAGCCATTATTTACTGAGCACCTGCTCGGTCCCAGGCTTTACGGAGGTGCATTGCATATGCTGTTTTCCTTCATCCTCACAGTGCTCCCAAGCCATTCCCCTTCTACAGGTAACTATGTGAAGGCAAAGAGAACATAATTTCTTGATGACTGCAGAGCTAGTAACTGGTAAATCTGACATGACCCTAGTCTGTTTGAGTTCAAAGCCCTAGCTCTTTCCTTTGTATAGCACGAGAGCCTCAGAGACACTGCTTGACTCTGTCCCTACCACCTCATTTCCAATCTTTGCCTCAGAGGGCCTAACCTCATTTTACATCATCAGAACCAGAGCTCTGAATTTGACCATTGCCCAGTGTTTCCTCAAAGAGATGTTTAATAGGCTTTTGAGGGCTAGCCTGAGAATGTAGGCACTATTAACTCTCATTTCTATAGGAAGATATATGTCACATTCCAATTAAGTGGCTTACAAATTGAGTATGTAACACATTCAAATGCATATGACATATATGTAATAACCTTTGAAAATTTGTAAGTTGGATATTTATAGCATTAAAATAGTTAAATTTATTAAAAATAAAAATGTTTCCATTAGTGTTCCTAACTGTCTTTATTAGTCAAGTAAGAGGACTGAGGAGCTAGAAACCTCATTTGCTATCCACATTTGCTATCCAGCTTGGAATTGTTGGTAAAAGTTCCTCTGTGTGAGGAAAAAATGTGGTAGTTTAAGCATGAAATAAATATTGTAAGATCACAATGATATATTGAATTTTTAAGTACAATTATAATTTAAATTCATTTTTTTCCTGTATCTTGCTGCTCTATGTGAATCTCCAGCAGAGGATAATTTAATCTTGAAGCTGAATTAAGTTTCATAGTAACCCTTACCAAAGCAGATAATTTCTCTTTACATAGAGCAGAATTCAAGCAAATTTGTATTAATTTTGGTTGTGAAAAGTATCTCTCTGCTGTTGCAACTGTGACTGACATTATTTTAATGATTCTCAAAATCAAACAAATATTGAGGTTTTTATGTTTTTTTGTTTTTTTAAATCGAACCCCAGCTTAGAATTGAGAGTGTGGGTTAGCCATCCTTCTTCTGGGAAGTCTAACCTAGCCCATTCCTATTGTATTAGTCTAGTCTCATGCTGCTCATAAAGACATACCCAAAACTGGGTAATTTATAAAGAAAAAGAGGTTTAATGGACTCACAGTTCCACATGGCTGGGGAGGCCTAACAATCATGGCGGAAGGCGAATGAAGAGCGAAGTCATGTCTTACATGGCAGCAGGAAAGAAAGCTTATGTGGGGGAACTCCCATTTATAAAACCATCAGATCTCATAAGACTTATTCACTACCACAAGAACAGCATGGGAAAGACCCGTCCCCATAATTCAATTACCTCCCACCAGGTCCCTCCCATGACACATCAGAATTATTACAATTCAAAGTGAGATTTGGATGGGGATACAGAGCCAACCATATCACCCATCAACCCACCAGTTTAGGGGCCTTCCTGTTTGCTCCCCAGGGGCCCTGCACTAATGCCCATGTCTCCCATAGCCCATGTGACTGTAGCTGCTTTTCTGTTCATCCACATCCCCCACTGGACTGTAAGTTCCTTTCAGGAGGGAGGGACTGCTTTGGATTCACTCCCTTCCCTGTGCCCGGCACAGTGCCTAGTCCTCAATAAGTAGTTAATGAATAATTGAATTGGTGAATGGCTAAGTTATTGCCTTGTTTTTCTAGTTGAGGGATGAAATGTGAGTTTTGGATAAGATAGGTAACTTGCTTATGATTGTGTAAGTAGTAAGTGACAACACAGGCAAGATAAAGTGCCTGCCCAGGAGAAAGCTAAGACATAGACACAGCTGGTCACCGCAGTTATCGTAGCCAGGGAGAGCAAAAGACAGTTAACCAATCAGGGGCTAACTATAGCTCTAATGAGTGACGTTATGGGGTCTCATAAAAGGGAAAAGGGAACAAGGAAGACACTGAATTCTTTCTGGGTTAGCAGAGACACGCAAGTGTAAGAATGTAGAAAGTGTTTGAGAAACCACTTGACTGAAGGCAAAAACCTCATTGTTGTGCATATATATACGCCAAATGGAAGAAGAAAAATTAGATAAAAGTTTCAGGTTAGGGTGTGTATGTAGATATATAATATGTATGTATGTAATGTATAAAACCTGATATGCATATTTATGGAAATGTTCTGGGTTTGATGGTGGAAAAATCATTGAAAACAAGTAGCTGGCAGTAACAGCAGACATTTACTGAGTATGTGTACTGGGACTGAACTACTTACTGGGCTGGGAGGAGATACAGAAATTAGAGCCATTCTGTCATTGATCTTAAGGAGACTTTAGCCAGAGAAGGAGGATATGACCTTAACACAAATGAAAATAAAGCAAAGTGAGGGAAATAAAGTCCAAAATATCATTATTATTTTGTATTATTTATTTGTGTTTGTCTTCTTTCTTTTCTTTTCCTCTCTTTCTTTCTCTTTCTCTTTCTTTTTCTTTCTTTCTTTCTTTGTTTCTTTCTCTCTCTCTTTTTCTTTCTTTCTTTCTCTCTCTTTCTTTCTTCTCTCTTTTTTCTCTTTCTTTCCTTTCTCTCTTTCTCTCTCTCTCTCTTTTTTTTTTTTTTTGAGAAGAAGTTTCACTCTTGTTGCCCAGGCTGGAGTGCAATGGTTTAATCTTAGCTCACCACAACCTCTGCTTCCTGGGTTCAAGTGATTCTCCTGCCTCAGCCTCCCGAGTAGCTGGGATTACAGGCATGTGCCACTACGCCCAGCTAATTTTTGTATTTTTAGTAGAGACAGGGTTTCACCATGTGCGCCAGGATGGTCTCAATCTCCTGACCTCGTGATCTGCCCGTCTCACCCTCCCCAAGTGCTGGGATTACAGGCGTAAGCCACTGTGCCAAGCCTGTATTTATTTGTTTTTATAAGAGACAGGGTCTCACTCTGTTGTCCCCAGGCTGAACTGGAACTCCTGGGCTCAAGCCTGATTCTCTTGCTTCAGTCTCCCAAGTAGCTGGACTACAGGCACATGCCACTACACCAGGCAGTAAGGTCCAAAATAATCAAATTAAAAAAAATTATAGAGGCCCAAATGTTTGAGAAACTATATGCAGTTAAAAATATGTTAAAGATGATTCTTGAAGGATAAGGCAGAATTTCAACAGGTAAAGGTGGAATAGAGGAGGCAGGTAAGGTAAAGTCATCTTTTGAGTGGTTAGGATTTGTAAATAACATAGAAACCTTTAAAAGTGACTTATACATGTTGGCATTATTACCTTTGGTCATGGCTCTGGCTGGAAACCAAGGCAGGCCCAAGGGTTTAACTTAGGGCTATTGATGAAGGTGCTCTTTACTGTAGGCGTCTGGGCAGAGTGGACAGAATCCAAAGCCTTGTAAGGCCCCCAGAGACTGGCAACAGCAGGGGGTTGTTGCCACCACTGGGGAGCCTGACCCAGCAGGGCAGAGGGTGAAGCCACAGTGGGACGGGCAGGGCTGGAGACAAGATATTGCTTATGAGACAAGCCATCCCACCTGTCACTGTCAGCCCCAGTGTGAGCTTCCTATGGTCCACAAGTGCCTCATCTACCCTAACTTCCTTCCCTTTCTACTTTCTGATCTGCTGATGCCTCCAACAGAAACTCAACAGGAAGCCAGAGGGCCAGAGAGCCAGCGATGCCCCATCCACAGTCACCCCCAGGCACAGAGAAGGGTGGAGAACAGATCCAGGGTAGCTGAGAATAACCAACACAGACACACAGCACTTTCTACCAATTCCAGCCTTATACTGAAAGTTCATTATAGTTTTCCGCACCAGAGAATTCAGCAAAAGACAGCTCTGTATTGGATATCATTCAGAGGGATTTTATTACTGACAGTACCAGAAATAACTTCTTTTAAGTCCTACTTTGTGTGCTTCTAAGGATATAACATTGTTCTCTAATAAAAATAAAAAACACATAGTGATGCTAAATAAGTTGGTTTTATTAGGGAAGGGGATATTTTATTACCCAAGACCCTGGCCCTTCATTTCACCTGGGTGCTTTTCAGAGCTAGGACTCAGAGAACAAAGCTCTGTGAGGAGATTGCAGCTGGAGACTTTTTCTTACTTTCTAAGTTCATTCTTTTCTCTTTAGGCTTGTGGGTGGTTTCCTTTATAAGCCATTTTAGAAGTTCTGGGTCTCCACTGCTCCTGAGGTGACCAGACTTTCTGGAAAATGGAGGCTGAGGCAGGATGATGAGCTCAGCTGGGTGGGCCCTCATCCTGTCCTGATTCCTAAGCACTGCTGGGAGTAAATGCTTTAAATTGCACATCACATTTGCATCTCTCTGTTTACATTTCTTAATTTCCTCAAGAATCGTTTGTTTGTCGAGAGCTGGTTGTTTCTTTAGCAAAGATTTCCTGAATAAACAATGTAAAGAGCCTTCTTTTTTAAAAACACCACTCCACTAAATAAACAAATACAGCAATGAATAAATAAAGGAAATATCTAGTAGGTTAATCCTAGTCCATGCAAACATGTTTTCTTCCACACAGCTGACTAAAGGCATAGATTCAATAGAATTCAAGTAGTTCTGACTCATGCTCATTTAATTTAATCAGCATTGACATTGACCATATGTTTGGAGTTTGTCTTAAAACAGAAGCGTTTCTTCCTAGTTGTGTGTGTGTGTGTGTGTGTTCGTTCGTGTTCGTGTGTTCATGTTCATTGAAAACTCTATAAGTGTTATAGACTATTTTCAGCTAAAAACCTCTACACTCTATTCCCCTCTCCTGGTTAGTTTCCTAATGTTGTTGCAGCAAATTGTCACAAACCAGGTGGCTTAAAACAAATTTTTTCCCTCACAGTTCTGGAGGCCAGAAGTCCAAAATCAAGGGGGTTGGTGGGACCATGCTCCTTCCATCGACTCTGGGGAAGAACCTTCCTTGCTTCTTCCCAGCATCTGGTGGCTCCTGGCAATCTTCATATTCCTTGGCTTCTGGTCTCATCACTCAGGTCTCTTCCTCCTGCTTCACATGGCCTTCTCTCTGTGCCCTCCCCACTTCTTATTAGGATATCAGTTATTGGATTTAGGGCATCCTAATCCAATATGAGCTCATCTGGATCCTTAATTAATTATATATGCAAAAATCCAGCTTCCAAATAAGGTCACTGTACTGGGTTAAAAAAATGTCTCCACCAAAATTCATATCAACCCAGAACCTCAGGATGTGACTTTATTTGGGAATACAGTCTTTGCAGATATAACTAGTCAACATGAGGTCATCCTGGATTAGAGTGGGTCCCAAATCCAGTGACTAGTGTCTTTACAAGATCGGAAGAGGCCATAGGGAGAAGAAAGCCATGTGAAGTAGGAGGAAGAAATTGGAGTCAGACAGCTACAAGGCATGGAACATGAAGAATTGTCAGAAACCACCAGAAGCTAGGAGGAGGCAAGGAAGGATTCTTCTCAACAGCCTTCAGAGAAGGTGTCCCATAAACACCTTGATTTTGGACGTCTAGTTCCCAGAACTGTGCAAGAATAAATTTCTGTTGTTGTAAACCACTAAATTTGTGTTAATTTGTTATGGCAGTCCTGAGAAAATAATACAATCACTCTTAAGTTTTCCAGGTAGATGTGAATTTTGGTGGTATACTAGTCAATCCACTTCACCCTAACTGTGAGGGGAGTTGGCCAATGTCATTCTACCTGTTATGCAAATGAGGAGCAAGGTGCTAGGGGAAGGGGCAGAGCAGGAATCTGATTTCACTTTTAAAAAACATTATTGTGGCACTATTCACAATAGCAAAGACTTGGAACCAACCCAAATGTCCATCAATGATAGACTGGATTAAGAAAATGTGACACACATACACCATGGAATACTATGCAGCCATAAAAAAGATGAGTTCATGTCCTTTGTAGGGACATAGATGAAGCTGGAAACCATCATTCTTGGCAAACTATCACAAGGACAGAAAACCAACCACCACATGTTCTCACTCATAGGTGGGAACTGAACAATGAAAACACTTAGACACAGGGTGGGGAACATCACACACTGGGGCCTGTCGGGGGGTGGGGGTTGGGGGAGGGATAGCATTAGGAGAAATACCTAATGTAAATGACGAGTTGATGGGTGCAGGAAACCAACATGGCACATGTATAACTATGTATCAAACCTGCATGTTGTGCACACGTTCCCTGGAACTTAAAGTATAATAACAAAATAAATAAATAATAAAAAACGTATTAAAGTTCAATTCTCTTTTTTCTTGGAGATAAAAAGATTTCTCAAGGTTCCTGGAAAGCCACTTTTTGGGGGCCGATCATAAATATAATTTAACAGATTATATAAATAGCCCTACTATTTAAAAAAATGTAGACCCCTTTAGTGCTTTTATAGAGCTCTGAGCAAAGAAGAATTGTAAGAAAACTCCATGCCTTCCCTATGATGATCTGCTCTTATTTCATGACTGCTATGGTACTGCTTACTAGTCTACTCTTGGCCCTTGTCCTTGCGCTGATAAACCTTTCATGGTATGCACTCACTCATGGCTTGATGGTGTCTGGATAGCAGATTCCCAGGTTTTGTTCTTTAGGCGTCAATTTTTATAATTATTTCCTTACATTTTGCTCTCTTTTACTTTGAGGAAAGGTCATGTTTCCTTCAGAGTAGCTAAGGCATGGACCTAGGGTAGGAGGTTTCAGGAATTGCTACTCTGAAGGACGATGTTTTCTGTCATCTTCCTAGATTTCCAACCTGGGGCTTTCAGATTCCAATTTGTTAGTTTGCCGGAATTCTTACAGAGGAAAAGGAGGTTATGGTTCCACATGGCAAGATCATTTGTGTCAACATTTAATTTAACAGTCAACGTTTTTATTAACTGAGGTAACAGACAATCTGCAAACAGAATAAATTTTTAAAAGATTACTCCATCAAAGGGGACCTTCCTCAGGAATTATTTTCTAGAATTCTCTATCTAGACTGGTGACCTTCTAAATCTTCTAGGCAAAACCACTTATGTAATTTGCAGAGCCCAGTATGCACGCAGTGAAAATTTGGGTCCCCTTGTTCAAAAAACATAAAAAGGGGACCATGGCCCTTCAAGCATGAAAGAGTGATACCTATGTTGGGCGTGTGGTGAGAGGATCCCAGGGAAAGAGAAAACAAGGAGCGACTTTGAGGCATTGTGGGTGGTGAACTGCATCCAGATGATCTAGCCCAGCAGTCTCCAACTTTTTGGCACCAGGGACCCATTTTGTGGAAGACAATTTTGCCACGGATGGCAGGGGGATGGTTTTAGGATGAAACTGTCCTACCTCAGATCATCAGGCATTAGAATCTCATAAGGAGCGTGCAACCTAGATCCCTCATGTGCACAATTCACAGTAGGGTTTGTGCTACTATGAGAATCTAATGCCTCAGTTGATCTGACAGGAGCCAGAGCACAGGCTGTCTTGCTCGCTTGCCAGCTGCTCACCTCCTGCTGTCTGGTTCCTAACAGGCCATTGACTGCTACCAGTCTGTGGCCTTGGGTTTGGGGACCCCTGATCTAGGCCTTTCCTCTCCACCTCTATCATACCGCCTTCAGGTACTCTTCCTCCTCCTGCTCTTTTGAATGTGCCTCCCACCCCTTTATTTTCCAGCCCTTTTGCTCCCTTTCTCCTCCCACATTCCTTCATTTGGGCAGCCTGCAGCATCTTTGACCTACTCCACCCCACATCTCTCCTTCACTCTGCCAGTTCATATGGTCAGGCCTGGATTCATCAGCCCGAGCTCAGAAGAGCCCCTGCATGTGATCTGATGCTCTCATGTTGCTGTCTTGAAATTCTTAATACTTTTTTAGTTGGTTTTACAAGTAAGTGAAGTGGTGGAATGATAAATCAGAGGGTTTTAAAATTTGCAAGTTAATGCTCATGTTGCATGAAAGAAATACACAGGTATTTGCACAATGCTTTGAGACACTAAAGGTCTGTGCAGCCACGGCAGTATCCTTCCCTGTAAACCATGGTGATTTTTTAAAAAAATATATTATTTTTTTTAGAGGCAGGGTCTTGCTCTGTCACCCAGGCTGCAGTGCAAACATGGTGCTTTTGATTCTCATTTGACTTTTGCAGGAACATTTGTTTCACTTTCTAATATCAACGAAATGTTTGGAGTTCTCAGTTGTGATAGTGAATGGCATGCATCATTCAGTGCATTTGCTTTTGTGTCAGATTTTCTGTGGTGTTTTAGGGAGTCATCCATGAATTGATCTTAAATGAGGGCTGGATATGTATCTCCCTCCTCCTGAGCTCCCCCCACTCTCCTGATTTGGGTCTCATTTCCTGTCTTTTATGTAGAAGCTTTCATAAGACTCTACTTTGATCATTCATTGTCTTAGGAAATTTGAGTTCACTAAGGAGTGTGTAGGCATTAGAACTTCATTGTTCCCATCTTTGAGTCTGTGTAACCAGGAGTAATTGGGAGATGTTTCTGTCATCACTTAGCCCTGGAGCAATTTGTACTCTGACTTCAAGAGAGTATGACAAGGATAGTTACATGGAGAAGGGGATGGTTTTAGAATATTTTAATTGCTATTCTAGTACATGTCAGTATGACATGATCTGCAAAAGGAAATTTCCCTAATGATTTTAAGTCTGTACCAGTTGCATTTTGTTCATTCAGAAGAGCTATGAAGCAATGTGGATTCCCATTTTCTCAGATAGTAGATTTTATATAATTTTTTTGGCATGGAGCTGTATATGGAGAGAGGAGCTAACTGGTCAGCCTGAATATGCCTCAAGTTTATGCAAATTTCTCAAAGCCCATGGGGTTCAACAATATCTTATGAATTGTTTCTTTTTCTATTTTACTTTTTTATTTCCAACTTTTGATTTTGATTTTTTTTCAAACATGCAGGCAAGTTCAAAAGATTAGTATAATGAACACCTACACTTGCCATCTAGATTCTACAATTGTTATAGTGAGTTGGTTCTTGACTCCAATTAGGCACTTTTTGCATTTTATTCACAGGCCCCTTTCAAAACCTATTGGTTTTGGCTTGTCACTCAGATTTTCCCAAACTGAGAGGGACCCATTAACTTCTGTTTTTATGCTAAAGAAAAAGAGGAAATTAAAAAAAATCATAGAACCTACCCTATTAGTGTTGTTAATGACAGTATTGATTCTTCTGTAAATTGGATTTACCTTTATCCTTTCATCTTCCTTTTTATAGGCTATTGAGAGTTTACTGTCATGCCTACCTGAGCACAGGAGTTTGGCATTAAATTCATGGTTTGTAACTTAACCATTGCTACTTCCAGAACAAAACAACTGGATGAATATCACATGGAACTATTTTTCATTCTTTTGAGTTCACACCGATGTGCTTGTTGAGAAAGAGAAACATCTGAAACACAGGCCCCTTGGTGTAACATCAGTGACAATACTGCCTGTCTAGGGAACCTCGACTGGATGGCTGCCAGCTCAGGGGTGCAGTTGAGAATGATTCCTGGGTCGCCATTGACTCCTTGGAGGAGACATTTCATGCCCACATAACTCTAGATATTTGCCGATGGAAAGCACAGTGCTCTACTGTGCACTTCAAGTGGAATATCATGCAGATAGCAGTGAATTGCATCATGCAGATTAGAAGGGGGGTTATCTAAGGTAGCATAACAGCCTCTTTTGAAGGCACTGAAAAAATATATATTTGGGAATAGTGTTGGCATACAGCACCTAGAACAAAGTCTCACATGTAAACCATGCTCAGAGAATGTTCTATTTAACTTTGTCTGTAAGATATGAAACTGTCTTTTTTCTTTCTCATATTTAACTTTCAGTTATAAAGCTTTCTAAATTGCTTTGATAATATCCAAAGATATAGGCAGATTAACACTTTCTCTGTTATCTCCTCTTTCATGTGTGTTGACACATACAACTATATGTGTGTAGTGTTATATAAGTGTCAACTACTTAAGTGAAAAAAGTAGGTATGGCTGTCTAGAAAAAGTGCTTTAAAAGTGGGAAGACATACTTTTAAAGCTAAAGCAGTGACAAGATTTTGTCATTTGAAATAGTGGGATAAACTGTACATCATAATTCATAAATTCTTTATTCTTAAAGAGTAAAAATATTAATGATGAAAATCCAGGGAGATTTGTTTAGGCTCATGGATCTACTGAAACATTTCATTAGAAAGGAGAGTAATTACAGTTGAAATTTCATTAGCACACATTTTAATAATTAAAATATATGAAGTGATATGTTAAGTGAAGATGTGATATATATTGTCAAACTTTATTTACGACCTTATCTACCAAACCTCAAATTCTATAAAATTTCAAACTCTATAAATTGGTAGGTATATAAGTACACAAATGCAAAACTTGGGATTTAAAAATTCTTTTCTATGCTTCACATCCCCAGATTTATATAGGTAATATTATAATGGTAATATTCTTGACTATAGCCTGACATAGCTTATTATAATAAGATTGAGTTAACAAGGTAGTGTGTAGTTACAAGAATAACTTAAATATTATTGATGGGTTTATAGATTAGGAGAAAAGACTTTAAGAGTCAAAGCCTTAAGAGTCAATATAGTAAGTGGAATAATGGCTCTCTACAGTTGTCCACATCCTAATCCCTGAAATCTATAAATGCTGCCTGATGTGGCAGAAGGGACTTTGCATGTGTGATTGAGTTAAGGGTCTTGAGATAGGAAGGTCATCCTGGATCATATGGGTGGGCCCACCATCATCACAGGGCTGCTTATAAGAGAGAGGCAGGAGAGCCAGAGACCAAGAGAGATTTGAAGAAGCCCTACTGACTGGCTTTAGGATGGAAGAAGGGGCCACAAGCCCAGGAAGGTGGGTGGTCTCCAGAAGATTGAAAAGGCAAGGAAACTGATTCTCTCCTAGAGCCTCCAGAAGGAATGCTGCCCTGTAGACATCTTGATTGTAGCCCTGTGAGATCCATTTTAGACTTCTGACCTCCAGAACTAAGAGAAGAAATTTGTGTTGTTTTAAGCCACTAAGGTGTGGTATTTGTTAAGGCAGCAACAGGAAACTGACATAGTCAGGAAGCAAGTTGGTCACAGGTGGAACTATGTCTTTGATCAGGAGAGTGAAAACCTGCTTGTGATCATTTCCTAGAGTATTAACCAAAAAGTCTTATGAAATGTGGAAAAAATAGCAATCTTGTGACCCAGGATTTACTGAAGCCCTTGGAATTCAACACTCAGAGGTGTTAGGCAAATCCAAAGTACTTTTATCAAAATTAGTCACCACAATTATGTTAGTAGATGGAAATTAAGCTGGAATTTAAATCATTCTGCACAGGATAAAGCTTTAACTTCCATATTTCCTGAAATTAAATATTATTCTAAAAATAATTACTTCCTGAATTATTAATCCCTGATATTTAAGGACTCACTTTTTATCTATGGCTTGCCTGTAACCTTGTAATAAAGTGGACCTGGCCCACTTTGTGCTGGGGTATGTACTAGCAGAATGCTAGATTGAATTGCTAGAAAATAGTCAGCCAACAGTTTGGCTGGAAGACCAGTCATCTGCAGAGCACACCAGAGCTGACAGCCATGGGGCACCTCCTTTCTGGAGTCTGCACAAGTGTGAAAAAGGCTACTTTATGCTAAAGGAGCCCTTTTCCTGGAATATTTACTTAGGCCTCCATCTCCCCATGATGATTTACATGTTATTTCTCACCCCTGCTGTCAGGATAAAATGAGTATTTTGAGGTCTCATGATCTGAAGAGTGTTGGTACTACCTGTCACCTGTCAGGAAGATGGATACCAGCATCTGCTGTAGTTGTTGACTTGTATCAAAATAACCACACAGTACTTGGGTACAGTGAATTCTGCTCCTTCTTTGTTTCCTTGGCTAGTGCTTAAGATAAAAAAAGTACATTATTCTTTGTATTTTTCTAGTAGCATTCACTTGGATCTTTCAAAGCAAAACCTGCAAATGTTTTTACTTTCACGAAGCTAGTAAGTTTAGGAATTGTTGTCTTCTTAATAGTATAGTGCTTACATATGTGGGCTCTGGAGCCAGACTGCATGGGTTTGAATCCTGGCTCTGCCATTTACTGGCTGTGTGACCTTGGGCAAGTTCCTTTACCCCTCCCTGTGGCTGTTTCCTCAAAAGGGGCATAATGGTATTTTCTATCTCATAAGATTGTTTGAGGGTGAGATGAATTAATATGTGAAAAACACCTAGAGTAGTACGTAGCACATTTTAGTAAAATAATGACTATGTATTTACTTGAATTATTTAATTCTTATAACCTCCATGTAATGAGTTAGGGATGATTTTTATTCCATTTTAGAGATAGAAACCATGGCATGGATAACTGGTCCAATTCTCATGGTTGGTAAGTAACAACACCAAGATATGAACTTGTGTCTGTGTAACTCCAGGGTGAAACTCTTAATTGTCAATCTATACTGCCTCATATACTTCTTTATTTCCATACAATTACCCATGATATGGGAGGCACATAATGTTTGAGTGGTGATTCTGATTGATGGATTAAGAGGGATTCTAAGGCTATGTTTTATTAATGATATCAGCCATAAATGCTTGAGTTGTGAAAGTGAATGTTCTGTATATTTTGCTGCACACAGTAAAATGCCTTTACCTGAGTGTTTGTCATCTAGTCCTATAAACAAGTGTGGCATCATTTGGAGACCAACACATGTATTTCAAGAGGAATTTTGAGAATGAGATTTTTATGATGAGGAAATATACCAAACCTTTCTGAATGTGATGAAACTATGAAATGAAAATAAAGTGTTTCCAAAAATCTGAGACCATTGGCTCCCCCCACCTCCAGAAACCCATAGATGGATGATGTGAACATGTCCTGGTCCTCTTTTAAGGCATAGGATCTCCTTAATCTCTTCCAGAAATTTCTGTTGAAAAGTGGAGTTCCAAGACAGTTCCAACATCCCTGGCATCAGGTTAATGGTTAAAAAACACTCCAGAGTCCTGGGTTCCAGTGCCGCATCTACAGGTTGCTGTGAAGGTCTTGGCAAGAGAATCTGCTTCCTTCCACTCCACCTGAAAACCTGCAGGTCAATCCTTCAGCTCCATGTTTAGGCTTCTTACTCTGTCTCATCCTCTGGCAAAGCTGGGCTGCCTTCACTAATTTCTGAGTTAGAAGACCCACTTCTGAGTAACCTGGCCTACTTAGCAAGCACACATTTCTCCCATCCTGACCCAGCTTTCTGAAAAGACCAATTTGGTCTGGCTTAATGTCTGCTTAATGCTTTCTAATTTGACACTGATTTTCTAAACATCTGTACTCAATTTAAGAGTCTTCTAAAATGTACATCCTCTAAACACCCATCAGTTAACATTATAATTTTGTGAGACTCGGTTGACAGAATTGAGTACCCCTTTGCCCAGGTTTTATCTGTAGGAGATCTGAATTGGAAAGACTACTTCCTCACCAGGTTATCCCTGTAGTCTGCTGAAATCTATGTTGAAAATATCTGGTCAGATACCTTTTTCAGAAGAGGTAGTAGTGGGTGGGGGTGCAGTGTATGATTTTTGGAGTTGGACAGCCTGGATTTGAACCCTGGCTCTGCGAATGATCAGCTTGGTAGCCTCAAGTAATTTATTTCACTTATTTATATCTCAGCGTCTTCATCTTAAAGTGAGGATGATTGTAGTTCTACCTCATTGAGTTCTAGGGAGAATTTAAAGAGGAAAACACAAGAAAAGATTTAGCCCAAGGACTGGCCCATAGTAAGCAGGCAATTTGGATACTTTTGTTATAAGTCAGTGGTGGCTTTTTTCACTATTCTAACTTCGTTATTCTAACCTTATGTTAAATGGATTTATACTGGGCTTATTCATTAATTTATTTAATAGTTGTTGAGCAACTACTGTTTGTAACTCACTGGGTGGTTGATAAAGATAAGATCCTTGTTCTAAAGGAGCACATGTTTTAGTGTACAAACAAGATCAACACACAAGTAAATAAAATCAGGTTGTACTAAGTGTTATGATAGTAGTGATTAGTGTAGCGTGATACAAAGTAATTTGGGTCAGGTAGAATTTTTACATAGTTGATGGAGAAGGGGCAATCAAGGTGGTGGCATGGGGTGGAGGTGAGGGATACATTCTAGGCAGAACTATAGTAAATTCAAAGGTGCTGAGATGGAAAAGAGCTTGGTATTTTCTAGCTATATAAAGAAGCCTAATGTATTGTCTTAGTCTGTTTTCTATTGCTATAACAGAATTACACAGAATGGGTAATCTATAAAGAAAAGAAGTTTATTTAGCTCACGATTCTGGAGGCTGGGAAGTCCAAGGCCATGACACTGGCATCTGGCGAGGACTTTCTTGCTGCATCATCATATGTTGGAGGGCATCAAATGCTGAGAGGGCATGTCAGCTCAGGTCTCTCTTCCTCTTCTTAGTCCCTTCATGGGGATTCCACCCTAATGACTTTACCCAATCCTAATTACCTCCCAAGGGCCCCACCTCCAAATGCCATCAACATATGAATTTGAGGATTGTTCCAACATATGAAGTTTGTGAGACAGATTTAAACTATAGCAGATATCTAGAGTAATAATTCTTAAATTTAATGTTTCTGAATCATTGAAAGGCTTGTTAAAACACAGCTTGTTGAGCCTTAAACCCAGACTCTCTGATTCAGTAGTTCTGGGATGGGTCCTGAAAATCTGCATTTCTAAAAAGGTCCTAGGTAATGATGCTTCTGGTCCTGGGACCACCCTTTGAGAACCACTGGCTTGAGCATATGAATTGGTCAGTGGCAGATAATGAGGATAAAGGGGCAGACAAGGGCCAGGGTGTAAGCATCATGGGGTCCATGGCGTTTGCTTTTTATTCTAAGTACAATGGGAAACCTTTGAAACATGTTGATTTGGCACATGATATAATTCGATATATGTTTTAAAGGGCTCACTCTGATTGCTGTGGGGAGACTGGGTATAAAGCTGCTGGAATTCTCCATATGAGAGACTAGTGGTGTAGACCAGAGTGGTGGCAGTGGGCTGCACAGATTCAGCATGCATTTTGGAGGTAGGCTTTCCAATGTTTGTTGATAGTTTTGATATAGCAAGAGGAAAAAGTACTAGTTAATGATGACTTAACTCATGTCACCTATTAAATAGAAACCATATATCAGTTAAGAGATGTTCATCTTAGATTATTTTGGAACTAGTCATTCTTTCACATACTTATGAATTTAATTATCCCTGACCCTGAGTCTTTTGTTAATTTTCTGAAAGTAAGAACACAATAACAGTCCTCTTACGCTTTGTAACATGCATTTCACCTGAAGATCACAAGTTTCCTCTTCTAGACTGGTTCTTTTATCCTTTCATATATCATTTGCTCAACAAATGTTTGAATAGTTGTTGAATGAATACATTTCTTCTTACCCACATTGGATTGCCAACAGAGATTCCATAATTCTTCATCTATTATGGAAGCATGCCGTTGTATATTATTCAATTACCCAGATTGTATGTTAATTTGTTATGTGCTAACATGTTGATTTTCCTTCTAAGAAAACTGTCTATAGTTGATATATATTTTCCAACCTTCTTAAACAGTGTTCTAAGCAGAGTTTAGTATTTTCTTGATGGCTCATGGCCCGATAATAAACATCATTTATTGGAACATCAGTATTGTGATTTGAAAAGAGACAGAGATACCATGGGATAGACTGAATGCACATCAACCTGAGCTGTGATGCTTTTTGATTGGTCACTTTTCGGTTAAATGTGGAGGAGAGTGTAAATCAGTGATGTGGTTCTTAGCCTGTCTGGTATTCAGTAATATCAATTATCGAACCAACAACCTAAGTAAGGAAGTGAAAGTGAAATCATATCTAAGTGGCACAACTTTACGTGGCTAATCTTGAAGATTCTTTGCAAGAGTCTGTAAGGTAGTTATACCTCCACTTTACAGATGAGGAAATTATGTGCTCACTGTTGAGGCAACTTGTATAGTCATATAAATAGTAAGTGATGGAGCAGGCTTTAAATTCTCTGTCGGTTTCTGTGACTAAAACTTACATTCTTTTTCATATATATATATATATATATATATATAAAATTAGATATGTTTTAAAGGGTTCACTCTGACTGCTGTAAGGAGACTGGTTATAAAGCTGCTAGAATTGTCCATATGAGAGACTCCCTCAGTGTTACTCCCATCCTTGGTGTGTCACCTTCTTGTTAGTCTCAATACACTCTTGCTTATTATCTTTATAGGTTTGAGAGGAAGGGATTGGTGCTACACGGACATTTTGATAGAATTGCAGATGCTTTTGTCACCTGTAAGGAAAAAGTATTTATAGACATTGAATGACTGAGTGCTCTGGAGGAACACAAAAAGAAATGGCCAATTCTACCCAGAAAGTCAGAAAAGCATCCTAGAATATAGTAGTCAGGTTGAGCTGTGTCTTGAACCCCCCATTTGGTGTTGGTCAGGAAGCTGTGGGGAAGAAGACTTCTAGGCAGAAGGCAGAGAGAACAGGGTGAGAGGCATAGGACTGTAGTATGCAGCCACTTTAGATTTTCTGAAAACTGCTGGTTGCGCAGTAAATAGAATATAGGTGGAGTGGTGGATCAGAGGGCTGGGGGAACACAGGTGGCAAAAAAAGACAAGAAGTGAGTTAAGCAAGGGCTGTATCATAAAGGATTTTGTATGCTTTCATGAACTCGGCCTTTGTTCAGAAGGCAATGGGGAAAACCTGCAGGATATTTTTCCAAATAGTTTTATTGAGCTGTACTGTACACATTATAAAATTAATCTGTGAGAACTGTATACCTCTGTATTTTTAAAATTAATTTACAGAGTTGTACAACCATCACCACAGCAGTTTTCGAAAATTTCCGTCATCCCCCAGAGTTCTCTGATTTCCATTTGCAGTCAATTCCCACACTACAGGTTTTTTAAGGCCTTAGTTTTACATTTTATTCAAGAACCCTAGGAGTGAGGTGAAGAGACTTAAGGGACATAGGCCAGAGGCTTGGCTAGCCCTCCCTCCCTCCCTGCCTTTTATCCGTTAAGGTTATATGTGTTCAGCACTCAGTTTGTACCAGTATGTCCCAGTGGCTCCCTCCAGTCTCAGGGTAAACGTCATTCAAAGACAGTGCCATCATTTCAGTGGGTGTTGTTAATACAGTTTAGTGTGTCAAAACACTTCAGCTTTCTCTTAGTTCACAGGAAACCACATTTCTGCAAATGGTCCCATATTAGAACAAAAAGATAATATTGACCTGCCAGTTCTAAAAGGGATGATTTTATTTTGAAACCTGTGCCATGGTAAAATTTGACAAAGATTTTTGTTGTGTGCCTATATCATGTAGCTGATTTTTTTGTATTCTGCTTTTAATCAATAGGATAATGAAAAGACCTGCTTTCTGTATTTGAGAGTTTATCTGTCCTGATAAAAATCATTTAGGATGTTGGTCTGTGGAGAAAATGACATCAGCATCGATATTTAATAAAAGTAGTAAGCCAAGGAGACTAACTGCTTAACTTCAACTTTAAAAAAACAATCACAGATGTCTTTTACTATATGAGTCTGGCAGAAAAAAACATTGCCCCCACCAAGTACAACTTTAATATCAGCTTAATTCTGAACAATGAGAGTTACTAATATCCAAGCCTACAGAAGCCATACTGTCCAGCTCTAATACATTTTAAAGAAAATCTTAATAAAACAAAAATAAACAAAAACATCTGGAACTAAATCCTGGATTATTCCTTGTCTCTTTATCTAGTTTATAAGGACCTTGTCAATTTTGGTTGTTGATTCTATACTACTAAACTATATGTATATGATTCCATACTACTATACTAGACCACTTCCAGGCATCGTAGTCAAGAATGTAGACCCTGTAACCAGAGTGTCTGAGTTTGAATTCTGGGTTCTGTCACTTACTAGCTGTGTGACCTTGGGCAAGTTATTTAGCCTTTCTGGGTCTCAGTTTGTTATTTAGCCTCTCTGGGTCTCTGTCCAACTGTAAAATAAGAAGAATAATAACTACTTCATAGGAATTTTTTAAGAATTTAATATTAATATTTGTCAAAGGGCTTGTATCTAACACACTATAAACATTATATTGTGTTATAATTCTATCCATTTGTATATCAGCTTGTCAGAGCTGTTGTTATGCAAAGTCTTCTCAGTGAAAAATAACATCAAACTTTTGACTTTTTCCCATATGAATTCCATTCTTATTTTTGTCTTCAGTTTTCAGAATTTTACTTATGATGTGTTTTAGTGTGGCTTTCTTTGGGTTTATCTTACTTGGTATTCTCGTAGCTTCTTAAATCTGCAGGTTGCTTTTTAGCAAATATGGGAAGTTTTAAGTTATTTTTATGAATGTTTTCAGCTCTACTCTTTCTTTTCTCCATCTAAGATTCCAATGATATGACTGTTGAGTCTTTTGTTTCTGCCCCACAGGTGTCTCTTTCTATTGTTCTATCTATCTTCAAGTTCACTTATTTTTTTTCCTCTGTCACATATATTTGCCTATTGAGCCCTTCTAGTGAATTTTTTTATTTATTTCAGTTATTGAAGTTTTAAGTTTCATAATTTCCATTTGGTTCTTCTTTATATCTAGTACCACTGGGGAGAGGATGAGAGATGCCAAGCCTGCAGGAGCAGAAACTATTTTCTCTGGCTTGGGCTGCCCAGTGCTGATGGGGTTGTCACTCAGTTCCTGCTTGTGCTGCCTGTGAGGGTGAAAAGTGCTTCTATGGGTTGGCCTGGCATCACCAAATTTGGAGGCAGAAGATGCCAGGCTCATGGGGGGCAGAGAGTGCTTCCTCGGGCTGCCTGGTGCTGGCTGTGCTTCTGCTTAGTCTTTCCTGGTGCCTCCTACAGGGGAAGAAGCACCTACCTGGGACATCTTCTGCCTCCGGATGGGTGGTTAGGAGATTTTAGGTTGCTGTGCTGCTCCTTGACTTTTGAGGTCCCCAGCCAGTCTGTGTTCTTCTTTCACCTTTCAGAATGTTCTTATGATTGTTTGTTGTGTTATATCCAGGGTTTGGGGTCATACTTAGCAGGGAAAAGAGTCTATGCCGTCTTGTCCAAAACTAGAGAAGCTCATTACTTTTTCTAAAATATTCTGGAACCGAGCCCTCAGAATTGTAGCTGCACTTCTGCACATGACAATGACAATAAGAATTACCTCAAATTTTACATTTTGGTAGTACTTTCTTAGCATTATCATTTCATTTGGTTCTCAAAACAAGCCTGTGAGGTAGTCAAGGTGAATTCTGTCTGTGGCATCCCCCCATTCCACAGAGGAGGACACCAGGACCTAGGGAGGGAAAGGGACTTCTACTTAGTCACACAGCCCATAGGAGGGAGCAGCAGTGCTGAGCTAGAGGAAGAATTTTGGTTCCAATCTGGCCCTGGCCCCATGTTTTTGCTTGGAGTGTCCCCCTCCTCATCTCCATAGTTCTGTAGTATTGGAGCCTTGTGAAGTGGAGTATCTGAGGACGAATTAGTCAACTAGGGCTGCCATAAACAAAGTACCACAGGCTGGGTGGCTTAGACAATCGTAATTTATTTTCTCACAGTTGTGGAGGCCGGCAGTCCAAGACCAAAGTGCCAGAGGAGTTGGTTTTCTTGAGGGTTCTCTCCTTGGCTTGCAGATGGCCATCCTCTGGCCGTCTCTTCACAGGGTCACCCCACTGCACATGCACACCCCTGGTGTCTTCCTCTTCTTATAAGGTCACCAGCAACACTGGATTAGAACCTCATCCTAATTATCTCATTTTAACTTAATATTGTTTTTAAAGCCCTTATCTCCAAATTTGGTTACATTCTGAGGTACAGGGGGTTGGGACTACAAAATACAGATGTTGAGGGGATATAATTCAGCCCATAACAGATAGATATCATGTGCACTTTGACAAATCCTGAGCTGCTGGACACACATCCTCATAAGAGAAGGGACTGCTTTGCAGAAAGAACTGTCAGGAAGGGAACATCAGTGTGAGAAGCCTGGTTACATTTTCTCATTCCCCCATTTGCCATGATGTGATTCAGTCTATCTTCACTTTGGTCTTGGTCATCATCTGTTCTTCCTCTGCCCACCTTCTTTGCCAGTCTGGGGAATCAGAAGCCAAATGCGTGGCCCGGACTCTGCTGTTAACTAGCTCTGTGGCTTTTGCTTAGGAGCTTTCCCTCTGTGGGCCTGAATTTCTTTATTTTTAGAAAGGAAGAGGGCTGAACTCCATGTTCTATACTTTCCTTCCAAATGGAGACAATTCCATGATTTTACTGACATCTCCATACCAAATTTGCTCTTTGTGTTTTCCTCTTTGTGTTTTGGCTTGGAATCATTGCTTAACTTTATCTACTAATCTTTCCAAATTCAAATAATTTCTGTGAAAAACATGTGTAAAAGTTGACAGGGGCATCTTAAGTTTCTCATACAGCACTCAGATGAGGGTATGATGTTTGTTAAATTGTTCATACTGATGGTAGCACACATTTATTGAGCAATTACTGCATGCCAGTTATAGCTGTTTCTGCAGTGGCTGATTGCAGTGGGCCTGGCTTGGGCAATGCAAAAATAGAAAAGAAGGGATGCTCTGTGAGGGCAGGGATGGAGTCCTATGGTGTGTCTTTTTAAATAATTCATAGAAAACTGATGTAGCAGCTGGGGTAGGGGCAAGGCAGGGCACAAGCTTGTTGCTCTGGTTGAGGCAGCAAGGGTGCCAAGTGGAGCCACAGACTGAGTTCTCAGGGTGTGTGTAAACCAGGGAGGGTTTGATGGGTGCAGGATATCCATAACATTTGGTTTGATGGGTGCAGGATATCCATAACATTTGAAGCAATGAGGGCAGCTATTAATTAGATGGGAAAATTAGCTATGTTGTGGGACATTTGGGGAACTCATTCATTCATTCATTCATCTTCTAATCCATTTATTTGCTTATTTACTCACTCATTTATCAAATATTTATTTTTTTGTCTACCATGTGCTAAGAACCAGAGAGCTAAATAGGGGTTAAAGACTGCAAAGGTGAATGTAAATACAGAGACATCCTGACACAAAGGCTGAATAGGCTTAGATGAATAGAATGTCCTTACAAAAAAGCCCAAACGACAAGGAAGTGTGACTGAGGCTGCCTTTTTCTTCATGGGCCCATATGACTTCAACAAATTCTTAGGGTACCTTCTCTCTAATAGGAAAAGCTATTATAAGCCATCACTTAATCTACAGTGGAATGCCCCAGCATCGGGGCAAAACTCTACAGCTGTGTGGCTGTGTGGTGCAGGGTTCAGGGCAGGAAGTGGGTAAAAGTTCTGTATCCAGCTTACATTGCAGCTGGAAGTGAAGATTGGTAGAATATAATTATTGAAAGTGGCAAGCTGCCAGTCTCTCAGTGCCCATACTCTGTGCCTGCCTTGCCAGCTTGAAGTTTCTTGATGACCTGCAATTGTCAAGACCACTGCTTTATTGCTCCATCCCCAAATGGGAAATTTGCAATGTATTCACTAGTAACGTGGGGGTCACTTACAAGATTGCTTCATATTGTCAAACTGATTACACAGTCATGTGAAACACTGTGGCTCATTATTCTCAATGTTTCATCTCGTATGCCTGAGCTTCACACAGCAAAACTGTACTGAAACAAAGCTATTAAAAAAAAAAAGTCACAGCAACAGCAAAAAGGAAACACTGAAGCAAACACAAATATGAGTCTTTGAAAACATATAGTATGCCCCCTTTGGATAATGCATCCAATATCCCTTGAGCTTGGAGGGTACAAATAAATGCCCATATAATTACTCTTTAACCGAGTAATTACATGCTTATTCATGCCCTGTGGATTGATTAGTAATTATACTTGGAATTGTGAGGGAAAAAATGAGACCTGCTAAAGTGGCTTCTGTCAAGTCCTAACTGAACATGGCTAAAAATGATGGTTTGCAGAACGGCTCTGGCGGTATTTTGAAAATGATTATTTTAGGGCTTGTAGTTTGTGATAAACAGTTTCAAAAGGACTGAGAAAAACTGTGCTTGCTATACTTTGGGAGACTTTCTCTAAGATTCTATGAAGAGTTTTGATCTTCTGTTTTCTCAGGATAAAGTCAGGTTGACATTTCTCAGAGAGAAAGTGGGATTGTAGTTGGTGCTACTTGCAGGATAGGGTTTGCAACCTGTGTAATTGGGGTGCGGCCTTTGGAATGAGATATTGAACATTTTAAATATCATCTGAATAAATCACCAAATGTATTTCTCAGCAATTGCAAGCTATATTTTAACAATGTTCTATTCCCTTTTAAGAATGATTATTTAATAATACGTGGTTGTATACTACCAGTACAGTTTAAATTATCATTGGCAAATAAGTGATTTGTAAAGCATTGGCCATAGACCATAGAGGTTGCTGGGTCCTTCATTTACGAGTGTATGATTTTTGAGTTTGGATATCAGCCAGGGTTAGGCAAGAAGCAGACTCCAATTCAGATGGTCCAAGAGATTTTGATGAAAGGACTGCTTACAAATATGGGAGCAGGTAACACAATTACCAAGGGGTGTTGGACACCCAAGACTAGTTACAGTGGGCGGTTATTACCATCCTTAGTCCTGGAGGTGCAAGGAGAGGAATTAGCACTACAGGAAACCAGTGGGTAAAGGAGCTATGAGAGAGGGATCTCCTGTTGGAAGCTGGAGACACGGAGGGACAGTCACTGTCAGAAAACATACCTTGGAGGAAGAAGGGAGTGGGGAAGAAATACCTCAGCTCCTCTCCTCCTGAGCTCTGATCTCTTGTTGTTAGTGCTTCCCAATGACTGGGTTCACCCAGAAGCCTGCCTATGAGGAAGCTCTGGCAATGCCTCTTTAGGAGGAAGCCTCAGGTCATACAGCAGGGCAGGGCAGGTGGCAGGATGACCCACAGTGGGTGTAGATGCAGACTGAAGAATCAGTGCAGGCCGTAATAGTGAGGGCTGTCATCTGTTGGATTCTTGCTACAAGCCAAGCACTAAGCGCTTTATATGCATCATCCCTAGCGTGATCGTCAGAGACTCCCATCATTTGATTGATGAGGAAACTGAGCTGCAGCATGACTAAATAACTCACTCAAGATCACATGGCTAGCAAGCAGCAAAGCTGGTGGTATTGGAACTGTAGCTTTCAGTTCCCAGGTCTGTGTATATACCCCTAAGCCTCAGTTTTCAAGTTATAAAATAAGGGTAATATACCTACCACAGAAGGTCACTGTAAGGGAGACCCTGCAAAGTGTTGAGCTCAGTGCAAGACATGTAGGAAATGTTCAACAGTGATACATTTCCTCTGATTCTGCTTTCTGTCATCTTTCTCTATTTTTAATTTTTATGTATTGAAACAGAGTTTTGCTCATGTTGCCCAGGGCTGGAGTGCAGTAGCACGATCTTGGCTCACTGCAACCTCTGCTTCCCAGGTTCAAGCGATTCTCCTACCTCAGCCTCTGGAGTAGCTGGGATTACAGGCATGTGCTACCACACCTGGCTAATTTTGTATTTTTAGTAGAGACAGGGTTTCATCATGTTGGTCAGGCTGGTCTCAAACTCCTGACTTCAGGTGATCCTCCCACCTCAGCTTCCCAAAGTGCTGGGATTACAGGCATGAGCCACCACACCCAACACTCTTTCTGTCATCTCTCTCTTTTGCAGATCAACATGGAAAACAAACATTATGCTACACAGCTCATGTGACTGGGATATTTTCCTCCTTAGCAGACAGGGAATGCTTTAAACAGTCTTTCCCCCATGTTCTTCAAGGATTATAATTGAGGCATCAGTTTGATCTACATGTTGAGGGAAGTGACTAAATAGAAATTCAATGCAGGGAGCCAAGATACTTAATAAGTGTCAGTGAAAATAGTTTTACAAGTTGTTTACTCAACAATCACAGTTTTCATTTCTAAGGAAAGGTGAAACTACAATAAATTCTTAACCAAAGAAAGGAGATTTCTGTCTAGAACAATTGAATACTTCTAAAGGAAGAAGGCTGCCCATGCGTTTTTTGGCTTTCCCATATCTTAGAAACACATGCTATTGAAACTTTGAGAAGCCATTTCATAGGTGTGTTGTCACTTTTCCTCCCTCCGCCCAAGACTTTTCTGTATTGTTGGTTGTTTTCACTATTTGAGAAGTTAAAGTATTAGAATTTAGTAGATATTGGGGCTCGGCATAAAGATATCATTCTGGTTTCATATTAAAGCATCTGTGTTTATATTGGCTTCTTATCTGCAAACTGTCCACTGACTCAATGATATGTCAGCTCGTTTGTTTTGGTGGGATATTTTTCCACCACTTCCATTCTCTAGACACTTTTTTCTTTTTAAAAAAAATTTTATTATTATTATACTTTGAGTTTTAGGGTACATGTGCACAACGTGCAGGTTTGTTACATATGTATACCTGTGCCATGTTGGTGTGCTGCACCCATTAACTTGTCATTTAGCATTAGGTATATCTCCTAATGCTATCCCTCCCCACTCCCCCCACCCCACAACAGTCCCCAGAGTGTGATGTTCCCCTTCCTGTGTCCATGAGTTCTCATTGTTCAATTCCCACCTATGAGTGAGAACATGCGGTGTTTGGTTTTTTGTCCTTGCGATAGTTTGCTGAGAATGATGGTTTCCAGCTTCATCGATGTCCCTACAAAGGACATGAACTCATCATTTCTTATGGCTGCATAGTATTCCATGGTGTATATGTGCCACATTTTCTTAATCCAGTCTATCATTGATGGGCATTTGGGTTGGTTCCAAGTCTTTGCTATTGAGAACAGCACCGCAATAAACATATGTGTGCATGTGTCTTTATAGCAGCATGATTTATAATCCTTTGGGTATATAACCAGTAATGGGATGGCTGGGTCAAATGGTATTTCTAGTTCCAGATCCCTGAGGAATCACCACACTGACTTCCACAATGGTTGAACTAGTTTACAGTCCTACCAACAGTGTAAAAATGTTCCTATTTCTCCACATCCTCTCCAGCACCTGTTGTTTCCTGACTTTTTAATGATCACCATTCTAACTGGTGTGAGATGGTATCTCGTTGTGGTTTTGATTTGCATTTCTCTGATGGCCAGTGATGATGAGCATTTTTTCATGTGTTTTTTGGCCACATAAATGTCTTCTTTTGAGAAGTGTCTGTTCATATCCTTCACCCATTTTTTGATGGGGTTGTTTGTTTTTTTCTTGTAAATTTGTTTGAGTTCTTTGTAGATTCTGGATATTAGCCCTTTGTCAGATGAGTAGGTTGCAAACATTTTCTCCCATTCTGTAGGTTGCCTGTTCACTCTGATGGTAGTTTATTTTGCTGTGCAGAAGCACAGCAAAGCTCTTTAGTTTAATGAGATCCCATTTGTCAACTTTGGCTTTTGTTGCCATTGCTTTTGGTGTTTTAGACATGGAGTCCTTGCCCATGCCTATGCCCTGAATGGTATTGCCTAGGTTTTCTTCTAGGGTTTTTATGGTTTTAGGTCTAACATTTAAGTCTTTAATCCATCTTGAATTAATTTTTGTATAAGGTGTAAGGAAGGGATCCAGTTTCAGCTTTCTACATATGGTAGCCAGTTTTCCCAGAACGATTTATTAAACAGGAAATCCTTTCCCCATTGCTTGTTTTTGTCAGGTTTGTCAAAGATCAGATAGTTGTAGATAAGCAGCATTATTTCTGAGGGCTCTGTTCTGTTCCATTTGTCTATATCTCTGTTTTGGTACCAGTACCATGCTGTTTCAGTACCAGTACCATGCTGTTTCGGTTACTGTAGCCTTGTAGTATAGTTTGAAGTCAGGTAGCGTGATGCCTCCAGCTTTGTTCTTTTGGCTTAGGATTGACTTGGCGATGCGGGCTCTTTTTTGGTTCCATATGAACTTTAAAGCAGTTTTTTCCAATTCTGTGAAGAAAGTCATTGGTAGCTTGATGGGGATGGCATTGAATCTATAAATTACCTTGGGCAGTATGGCCATTTTCACGATACTGATTGTTCCTACCCATGAGCATGTTCTTCCATTTGTTTGTATCCTCTTTTATTTCATTGAGCAGTGGTTTGTAGTTCTCCTTGAAGAGGTCCTTCAGATCCCTTGTAAGTTGGATTCCTAGGTATTTTATTCTCTTTGAAGCAGTTGTGAATGGGAGTTCACTCATGATTTGGCTCTCTGTTTGTCTGTTATTGGTGTATAAGAATGCTTGTGATTTTTGCACATTGATTTTTATCCTGAGACTTAGCTGAAGTTGCTTATTAGCTTAAGGAGATTTTGGGCTGAGACGATGGGGTTTTCTAGATATACAGTCATGTCATCTGCAAACAGGGACAATTTGACTTCCTCTTTTCCTAATTGAATGCCCTTTATTTCCTTCTCCTGCCTGATTGCCCTGGCCAGAACTTCCAACACTGTGTTGAATAGGAGTGGTGAGAGAGGGCATCCCTGTCTTGTGCCAGTTTTCAAAGGGAATGCTTCCAGTTTTTGTCCATTCAGTATGATATTGGCTGTGGGTTTGTCATAGATAGCTCTTATTATTTTGAGATACGTGCTATCAATACCTAATTTATGGAGAGTTTTTAGCATGAAATGTTGTTGAATTTTGTCAAAGGCCTTTTCTGCATCTATTGAGATAATCATGTGGTTTTTGTCTTTGGTTCTATTTATATGCTGGATTACGTTTATTGATTTGCATATGTTGAACCAGCCTTGCATCCCAGGGATGAAGCCCACTTGATCATGGTGGATAAGCTTTTTGATGTGCTGCTGGATTTGGTTTGCCAGTATTTTATTGAGGAATTTTCATCAATGTTCATCAAGGATATTGGTCTAAAATTCTCTTTGTTTGTTGTGTCTCTGCCAGGCTTTGGTATCAGGATGATGCTGGCCTCATAAAAAGAGTTAGGGAGGATTCCCTCTTTATTTATCGATTGGAATAGTTTTAGAAGGAATGGTACCAGTTCCTCCTTGTACCTCTGGTAGAATTCGGCTGTGAATCCATCTGGTCCTGGACTTTCTTTGGTTGGTGAGCTATTAATTATTGCCTCAATTTCAGCTCCTGTTATTGGTCTATTCAGAGATTCAACTTCTTCCTGGTTTAGTCTTGGGAGAGTGTATGTGTCAAGGAATTTATCCATTTCTTCTAGATTTTCTAGTTTATTTGTGTAGAGGTGTTTA